>NC_135387.1:20965351-21297351 GCF_051989625.1 Stigmatopora argus
AATATAGTACTTATTGAGATAAAAGTTTCTTTGTACCCTAAATCAAAACACTCACACTGCAAACCATATTTCCCCATTAAAATGCAATGAATAAAGGTCATATATTTTAATTTACTTGCTTTACACCAACTGTGAGTGAGAAGAAATAGCTTGGAACCTTTTTTTGAAGATATGTTCACTATATGCCAAATTGCTGCTTGTTGCGTGGGGAGGCAAGTTCACTATCACCATGCAAAGCTCACGTCAATGTTGCTCCAATGTCATCCATTTACTGCTTGCAGTCCTTTAGGCGCATTTTTTCGTAGCATCTGGAAATTACGTGATAATATTCGGTGTATTAGCCACTTTTTTCCCCTCAATCCATTTTGATGTTTAGAAATCTCTAGAATTTCTCAATGGCATCTTCAATTCACTCTTTCAGTTAATGCCAGGTCTGTTACAAAATGAGGTAGTTTTTTTGTGAGTGGGGGTGTTTTGAAAGACTAAAACATCCATCCAGTGTGATTGTAGAAAGATAAAACTGTAATGACCTTAATCCAACATACACAAACACAAGCTTACAGCTCACACAATCACGTTGTCTCTGCCTCTTTTGGACATATTTTTGTAATGGATCCTGCTCTGTTCATATCTGACTTTGGTGGGTATCCTTGATGCAGTGTGGCAAAGGGTATTAATATAAATATATAAGATATGGAACGCTGGGATTGCAGGAGGAAAGGGGATTTGAAGATAGGGAGAAGAATCGATTTCACATGGCTCAGAGCAATAAAGAAGGGGGGATGAAGAATGCATATGAGGATAGAAAAGGATCAATGCTATCAAAGTGTTTCCTCCACAGTAGTACAGTGATAGTTGTATGCTTTGAGTTCTCCGTTAACTGAGTCATGCAATGACTGCAACAACATTGATAAGTGGAATTACCTGTTTTGGTGGTGTTTATAAATACAATACAAATGCATTTAAACATACAAAGATTATAAAATTATAACATAATATTATCTATATTAGAATATTGCATAGGGAGACATCCAAATTGTGCTTATGAATATTCCTTGAAACTCTCAGTAAGTTTCCTTATATGTTTGTTAATGTCTGAGACAGGCCTTTCAGCTAATTCAAACATGAAAATGTGCAAACATAGAGAACTGTAAGTGCAAAAGTGTGGTGCACCAGATGACGTCATTCTGTGCATGTCTGAGGCAGCAAAGCCAAGGCTCTCATATTATCCAGGAACCATCACCAGCGCTACTCTATTATTAAAACCGTAACAAGATGGGTGCGTGCGTGCGTGTGCGTTTGCGTGTAGGTGCACGCGCACAGCCATGTTTGTTGTGTTCATTGGTTGGTCTCACTGACTCACTTTGGCGTTCAGCAGCCAGCACACGTAGCACCCTTAAAGAGAGACATAATGATGCAATCCCTCCCTCTCTCCTGCAGTGCTAAAGAGATGTCGCTCCACTTTCAGTCATTTGTTAGCTGGCTGTATCCATCTGTACAATATGAGTATTAATTAAATACAGTCTTCATCTACATAAGTGCACCTCACTGAATAGGTTTTACTGTGGTTATTCTTAGGTTTGGCCTGCAGCCAGAATATTTCAATTGGTTTATGATTAATTTGATGGTAACTGGTACGGCAGCTAAATTACCTGCAATACAAATTAGTTAACATTCTCGCTGTGTGAATGAAAAAAAGAAAAATATCAAAATGGCTTGCTTATTTAATGTGAAGTAATGTCCTCTCTCCAGCTCCTTGTCCTTCCTTCTCAGTGTCTTGATTGTCATTTACTATTCCAATCTACATGCCATTTAACTTCCAGATAAACACAGAGGGGAAAATGAAGACCCCACACATCATGATCTTGTCTTTTTGTTCAATTTTATGCAATAACACTGCATTAACTAGGGCATCTGTTTGCTGGCAAAGACACTTGACTTCAGTCGATCTTTAATAACAGCAGTGTTACGTCTCATTATGCACGGTATCGTCTTGTAAGCCTTTTGTGCTTTTATCGAGGCCAGTAAATGCTTGCATGATAGTAAATTTGTTTCTCAAATGGTTGTAATTTATACAAGGGAATGAACAACAGCAAAATAAGATGAGGTTTTCAGCAAAGAGATGATTTAACAGTTGAATCATAGAGACCAGGAAATTAAGTACGGCAGCCATCATGTGGACCAGGGCTTCATATACTGGCATAACCACTTTAGAATGCCTTGTTGACCCCTCGCCTCAAATGTGTAAATGTCCAACAAAAAGAATGCTGAAAGCAGCATTATGGAACAATTTCAATCTTGTGCTCTGCAGTCTGTCTTGCAATTTGCCTTGAGGTTCCTTTCATAAATATTATTTAACACCCAACTGTATAACGCGAATGTCTTTGTTAACTGGTGTAACAGATGCGTTGTCGTTAAATTACCCCGTAAATGCAGGTTGATGTTAAACATAAACATCTGCATTTTGACAATGTTTAAAAAATTTACATTTTTCACATTAAACAATATTGTTATTAGCTGCACTGCATACGCCCTCAGGACTGAATCTAAATTACGTGACAGGACCGTGTGCCTGTATTGATTATGGACCCACTGCTTGCATACTTGCAACACAAAAATAAATACAGCAGAGATAGGATTTCTCATTTTGGAAATATAATAAGGTAAAAATACATTAAGAATTTAATGTAAAGTAGCCGTTGAAGTTGTAAAAAGAAAATCATTTTGACAGAAAAAGCTAAATTCGGTGAAAGTCTCCAATTTTATCCGGAGTTTATGGTCGAATTATTGGGCAGTAGCACATATAGAACTTACAGTTTACAGTAAACCCTCGGGACTCTGTGATTTAAAAAAATATATCACTCAGATGTAAAGATAATTAGCCTACCATAGTCCAGCTCCGTAAGCCACTTTCTCATGCTTGTTTTACTCTGGCATTGGTTCCTGTTAATTATCTCTCTTGTTTATATAGAAATGTGTTCATCTTAATGATGAACAACAAAATATCTTTGTCTTACATGTAAACTTTTGACAGCAACAGATTTATGGGCATTTAATGTTTGATTTTGAAATAGTCTCTTAATTTGTTTTCATGTGGCTTGACTCAACATTAACCATATAGAATGGAGGAACAAATGCTAAATAAAGTGATTCACTTCAAGTAGGAAACAGTCATTTGGAGCAGAATTGTTGTCCCTGCTCTGAACAATTCACCGAGGGCAATATCAGTGGGTGTCCTTATACAGTGAGTAATTTAATATTGTTATTCACTCTTTGTGAATGAAGCATGCATGAGTCTTGTTCAATGCAATCCCTGCTCAAGAGTTACTGCATGATACACTGAAGATTATCCAGTGAGTGACGCAGCAGTTCCACTTTTGGCCAACACCAAAGGTTTAATTCTGTCTTACTGCACAGTGTGCCAACATTCTCCGCATGCATGTTTTCTGCAAGTACCCCGGTTACGTCCCACTTTCTAAAAACATGCACTGAAGGTCAATCAAATTGTGTGATTTGCGAGTAGGAAAGGTTGTTTGCCTCTTTATTCCTGCAATTGGCTGGCACGTGGCTCAGGATGTAGTGGGCTGAAAGATAATGAAAGAATGGACTATTTTAATCTTATTATGCTTGTATAATTACAATAATAACATTCATTTGAATTCAAAACAAACTCTTAGGGCTTTGGCTATGTCTTGGCTTCGTTTTTGCTTTAATATCTTAACATTACCACGTTGGTGCATTGTTTGTATCCTCTACAATGTCTTTTTCTTATCTGTATGCACATTGGCACATGTTAGGTGTCTCCGTGCACGCCCATCGGTAATGGATTCTGCTTCAGGTCTAGAAGAGAACCATTGAAGTGGAAAAAACTAACAGAGCAAACATGGGTGCAAAAAATGAAACTAGTGTGGTTTGACGTCTGCATTGCAAAGACAAACCAAAGAGAGAGCAAAATTGAATAAAATAATACTGCAAATTTGTTGAAGAGGTTAATCATGCAGTCACGCAGAAAAAAAATAATGCGACTGCTGCCCCCCAAACCCTCCTCCCGCTACAAAAACACTCTTGGAGGACCCGGACTGATGAGAGCAGAAGGACAGAGTAGTTGAGATGGTCAGATGGAGAAAAAAACACGGACAAAGATTGGTATCACATGAGAGGAAGGAGGGTATTGGCAAGGTAAAGGGAGGGAGCTGGACGACTAACAACATTGAAAGCACTGATAGAGCGCCAAAGGCAAGAAAGAAGACATCGCACGGGGAGTGGAAAGAGGGAGAGGCTGAATAGAGTGTTGCGATGAATAGAAGAGGACAAAGCAGAGACGTGACAGAGAGAATAGGAAGAGCGGGACATGGCCATATTGCAAGTGATAAAGCAATATGAGTTTGAAGAGAACAGCTGGCCAGTTAAGACACAAGAAAGTATCTTCAGGATGATTTGCAAATTTGGAGATTAAATCACCTGTCAGGTTTTTTCTGCTTATGTTTTTTCCACACTATCTCCCGTGTTGTGCCTGCACTGTTTGACCCTCAGTGAACAGAGTCTGACTGCAGGGAAAAGGAGGGTAGCATAAAAGGGAGTGTCTTCAGCTATTAACTAGTGAAGTAGAGTATTAGCTGAGTGAGTTGTTGCATGAAGAGGACGTGCTGCTTCATATTGTCCACCCACAAAAATGCTCTTGACTGCATGCCTCAACTAGAACCACCACTCTGTCTGAAGATTTGACTGGACTTACTTACTCCTTTGGAGCAATGGATATGTCAGGAAACCCAAAAGGGAGTCCTGGAAGTGGTCCCAGGCTGGGAGACCCTCGGACGGTGGAGGTTAGAATGGGAGAAAGAGACCCAACATTGAGAATGTCTCCATTCCGTATGCTTCGTGTGCTGGAGTCATGCCGTACTACGGGAAGTCGTATTGGTGAGTGTCATTATGTGTTATTGATTATTGATCTCTCATCCGATGGTTGGATGACAACAGTTATCTCGTATACTGCATATATATTTCATTTCATACCCTAATAACAGAAGTGAACCCGAAATTGTGTAACGCCATGAAGATGAAACAAGATTTTTGTGACTATAAGGCATAACTTGTATTTACATGGTGAATTTCACTACCATTTCTGCTGTCTTCATACTTGATTCAGTAAACTTTTTCATAATTGATGAAGGCTACATCTTGCCTAACGTAGCTGGTTATCCTCTGAGTTGTTAAAGTTCTTTTGAATATTTAAAATGCTCATTTACTTGTCTGAACAAGATTGCCTCCACTCTATTCTTGCACACTCTAAATTTAGAGGGTATATTTCATCACATTTTAAAATCCCTTTCAGAGCCACAGGACATTACCTTAAAAGGATGATTTGGTTCAAATTATAGTGATAACAGAATTAAATCAGTTGGATGTTGTCCTTGACTAGAAATTTAATCGGGGTACAATTTTTTATTAAACTGCTGCACTCAAATTACTTGAAGGCTGGTATCAGAAATCTAAATTTATCATAGGCAACACTAATTTGTGGGTGAGAAATTCAAAACTGATTACTCAATTTTTCTTTATCACATCAAATTTTTAGACCGGCTGCAGGGAGGTCTCAAGGTCTCACTCACTTTGTTTTTCTCGTTGTTCTTGAGGACACTAACTAAATTACCAACTACTAATAACCACTTCTCTCCCATTCATAGCAGATCAGAATGAAATTGGGAGGTATATCCTAGGTATTTATACCCATCAATCCTTGGAGCCCGATTTTATATTTTTTGTTTTAGGGGCTGATTAATTTGTTAAATCTTGGCTGTAGCTCCCGAGTTAGCCAGTAGAGGGCATACATTCTGTTTGGCTGTGCTTATCAGTTCTCTGGAGTAATGAAACACTTAGGGCAGGCATGGGCAAACCGGTCCTCGAGGGCCGGTGTGGGTGCAGGTTTTTGTTCCAACCGATATAGCACAGACAGTTTAACCAATGAGATTCCTGCAGAAAACAAGAATAGTGGAATAGTTTGCCCACCCCTGACTTAGGGAGACAACCTGACGGTCATAGTTCATTTTAATCAAGACATTTAGTGTTATAGGATTCTCAAGTCACAGAGGTTGTTTACAGGAAGCATACATGCAGGATGTTTTAGGGAAATAGCGGTGGGATTTCCCTAAAGTCACACTTCTGAATATGTAAAAAAAGACTTGAAAGCCACTACTTATTATTATTAAAAAGTATTTGCTGCTACGCGTTTTAGAGAGTCTGTTCGCCTGCGTGTTTCTGTTGTTGGGTGGGAAGTCTTCATAAATATATTTTCTCACACTCAGGTGGCAGTTAGCTTGAGTTTAATGTTTCACAACTAAGGTGGGGGACACTAATGCCTGATAATTATACTGTCTACTCAGCTTTCTGCAGAAATTAAGTTATGTAAGCATATTCTCTCATGCTTTTATTCCCCTGGATGAATAATATATATCGATTGGCAATATATTGTGCTGTAGTTGGAAAACAGTTTTTAATTGTGTTGTTGTACCACAAAGTAAACAAAACTAGATGTAATTATTTAGCATGGTGAAAGCTAGTCTAGTTTTGAAAAGGTACATTTTGTATTGATACTCGCCACATACCCTACAATATTATAGCATTGGAATCACGTAGTGCTCTTCTAGACATTCAAAGAGACTTTACATTGTATTTTTTTTCCCACACACCAAATTATTCACACACCAATGGGTGACGCCTTACATGAGAGATGCTGCCAACCCACTGGGAGCTAATTAGGTTCTTTCACAAGGACACTTAGACAATGAGCAGTCTTAGCCAGAAATCGTGGACCCTTTGGTCCTAGGATTACTTGCACTAACAACTTTGTCACAGTTACCCCAAATCTTTTCTTTATTTGAAAAAATAAATTACAATATCACCAACCACTTTAGTTGTATATGCATGTTGGAATCCCCCATGACCAAAATGCCTTAAATGACCAGCCCCTTCAGACAGTTTCATATCTGTTTTCAGTTAACCATTACAATTGAATTTAGATGTCACGCCCTCAATCTGTTTTATGTCTGATGCGTTGCAGACGTGACAATGACATCATACTCAATTTCATTGTCCCTGTAACTTGAGGGCCTTTAGTGCTTTACTTACTTTAGTGCTTCCTGTGAACTTAAACATTTGGCTTTCAGCAGCCAGAGCAGCGTCATGCTGCAGAAACAGACTTGCTTAGATACACAACTTGACAAAAGTTCAAAACGAAGACCCCTAGATGTACAAAATTGTATTACTACATTTCATTCTTAGGGTGAGAGCCCTATCTTCTGCAATGCGATTCATTAGCCAGATGGATTCAGAAAGAGTATGTGGGGTGTGAAGGGGAGATTACTGAGATGATGAGAAAACTCCTAATGCTTTCAGGTTAATATTGATCGCTGGTCTTCTCAGTTTACCAATGGAAATTTATACTCAGTGCCTAGCACTCCTTGCATTGACTGTGATACATTGCATATCCTGAGGACTGTTTAAAAGCTTATGATGTACAAACTTTTATCTGTTGTCAATTACAGGCATCGTCCATGAGAACGTGAAGATGGGTTCAGACGGGGAGAGCGATCAGGCTTCCGGAACATCCTCTGATGAGGTTCAGAGTCCAGTCAGGGTCCGTATGAGGAACAATAACCACCGACGCATCTCTAATGAGGTAAAGGAAGTCCAACATTATGCATAATGAATGCGGTTGACACATACCTGGTTTCAATAACACCTAATGTTATTAATTAATGCCTTATGTGGCGCAAGGTCTTGAAAGAGGTAATAGTTTAGTGACATTGTCATGTTTTCTGTGACATGTAACAATAAGGTGCTTGAAGTATTTAATGGATGACACTTTGAACTCACTTGAATTGTTAAATTAAAGCTGGCTGTATTAAAAGCCTCTAACTACTGTATTTTTCGAACTATTATACACACTGGAGTATATAGGGCACTAGCCAAAGAATGAACAAAGAAAGGGCAAAAATATTAGTCAGCACTTTAGCGGGGCAGTTTTTTAATTTATCATAAATCAAGAAAAAACATGACCGTATTTTCACGACTGTAAGGCGCACTTAAAAGTCTTAAATTTTCTCCAAAATAGACAGGGCGCCTTATAATCCAGTGCTCTTTATATATGGACCAATACTAAAATTGTTATCACGATAAAATAAAATAAATCAGTCGATAGGGTACACCATCCTCTACAGGTCTCGCAACTACGGTAAGCAGCCTGCGACTTCATTTTCCCCCGTGCGCGATTCATGCTGGGATATGTAGTTCTTTTGTCAATACACCCAGTATGACGGCGAGCACACTAATTTGGTGCTCGCCGTCATTCCGGCTGGATTGACAAAAGAACTCCAGCCGCTAGATGTTGGCGTCAACAGAGCATTCAAAGCTAGACTGCGAACTATATATATATATATATATATATATATATATATATATTTATATATATATATATATATATATATATATATTTATATATATTTATATATATTTATATATATTTATATATATATGGATCAATATTGGGCCGCAACTACGGCAAGCAGCCCCCTACTCTACTATTTTCCCCGTAGAGAAAGTACTGCGCAGTGACTGCTGGGATATATAGTTCTTTTGTCAATACACCCAGTATGACGGCGACCACACTAATATATATATATATATATATATATATATATATATATATATATATATATATATATATATATATATATATATATATATATATATATAATATGGATAAATATTGCGCCGCAACAGCTCTGGCAACTACGGCAAGCAGCCCCAGACTCTATTTCCGGTGCACGGTGAATGCTGAGATATATAAAACTGCGTTTCATTCCGGTTGAGCTCGATGTAGCACATTAATTCTATGTTCGCCGTCATTCCCGGTGGAAGTTTCAACTGTGGTCCGAGCTTTCAGGAAGGCAGAAATTACTGACTCGATTAATGACGACTTTGGTGAGATGCCCACCTGTTCAACATGAGTTATTATGCTATTGCTGTCAAGAAAAGACTAATACTTTAAACTCGGAGAAAAAAAAAAACCTGTTGTTTATTCATGTTGGGAGTGAATGGGGTTGTCAGAAAGCTGATTTGTAATCTATTAATAAAGTTTGGCTGACCTATCTGACTGTTTTGTTGACATTCCCTTTAGCGCAGCACCATCTAGTGGTAATGCGTAGCGGTGCACCTTTAAAAGCGGTGCTTCCTGTGTGTACAGAAATAGCACTCGTTACTGACACTGCCTGCGCCTTTAAATGCGATGCACCATATAGTCGTGAAAATACGATATTCGTTAAAGTAATAGTAAAATAGGGAGCAATAGAAAAAATTGGTACCAGGTAAGTGTTTTGCACAACTGTATATATATATATATATATATATATATATATATATATATATATATATATATATATATATATATATATATATATATATATATATATATATATATATATATATATATATATATATATATATATATATATATATATAAATTCATTCATTTTACCTGAGCTGCCTATCCTCACAAGGATCGCAGGGCATGCTGGAGACTTTCTGCGTGTGATGACAAGTAGGCTTTTTTGTGTTGTGGTAATGACGACATGGCCTATGTCCGATTATTATTATTATTATTATTATTCCAGCAGATTTCGAGCAAATTGGATGAAGGAATATATTTTCAATGGCACAACTGCTTCCATTGAAAGCTAGAAGAGGAAATCCATCAGTGGATCACATCTCAATTGTGAAATGGATGCATTTCCTTACAAAACAGATGTGCACCCCCACTGTGTTCATACATGAAAAAGACTTTCTAATGTCAGTCTGCACCAAAACCCACATTGCCGTAAAACCCCAAGTGGAAACACGAATTAGATAAGCGCCATCTGCCATAGTGATCACTACTGCCTATTGCAGAAGATGTGGTCAAAAATTGTGTAGGTTTGCGACTATATAAGCTACGAAGCAAATAAAAAGTATATAAAGGTCATTTAAAGGGTAATGTACATAAATAGATTAGAATCAAAATCTGCAGTTTAAAACTGAAAATGATTATGCTTGTATAAGTGTCACGCTTTTGTAGGAAGAGCAATTACGATATGAGCATCTGCACATTATGGATGTATTGTTGTAAGTGGTTTGTGTTGGCACGCACACTAAACATAACACCTACCAGAGCAGGATTCATTGCTGACCATGCTGAGTCACCTTTACTTTATAGTGTACCGGTAACTGCCGATATGATTTGCTGCCTTGCTTTGGACAGACGTGCGTCTCATCGTGTTTTTTTCAAGAAGCTGGAGAATGATGAGCACAGCAGTATTGTGGGAAATGCCTCTGGACACATGCTTCATCCTGCTGTGAACAGTAAAAGGGACTAATTTAGACCATGTTTACCAGAGAAATCGAGAGGAGGAGGGGTGCACAATGACAAGAGAAAGAAACTGAAATTATAAAAATAAGAATAACATGAGCTAAGTATTGAGAGGCCTCGAGATTGATATGTGATCTAGAGGCAGGAGGAAAGGAGAGATGGAGTACAAGATGGCAACGAGAGACGGGGAAAAACAATGTCTCCTCTCAGTTTGCCCCTTCCATTCCCCCTTCCCCCAATGTGCCTTCCTCCTCTTAGGAATCTGTCCATTCCGCTCTCCTCTCCTCCTACTCGCTCTCTCCCTCCCTTGCCTCCTCTTTTTTTTGTACAGCCCCCTCTCTCTCTCTCACTCTCTTGCTGAGCATTTGCATGGCACAGTGGTCTTACTTACTGTGTGCGTGCAGTCATGTGGCAGCACCGAGATGTGCATGGGGCAACGCGCGTGTGTGTGAGTGCATTATAAAAAGACACGTTTAAGGAGGACAATGAGGGAGCTACTAGAGCTATTCTGCATTGTGAGTATGGTCGCACGCATGATCGCGTGGGGATACTTATTTAGCCAATACCAGTCAGTAAAAGGGTCATGAGCGTTGTTCTTTGTGAGCCTGTGTCCATTTTCACTCATTTATGTGGCCTTATCCATTGGAACTCAAAGCACAATATGTATCTGAAGGGTATTTTCAAGGATGCTTATATCACAGTGTTTGTTTTTTGCGTTTGCACTCTTGTCTTTTGCTTCTTCTAAATTGTTAATCTTTCAGCTCAAAGCATGACTCTCAGTTGATGTGTTTATGGATCGGTTTTCTTTCTGTGTTCCTATTAAGCCTGCAGAACATTGTCTTATGTCACAGCATGAGAGTACATTTGCCAGGGGTGTGTGGTGCTTATATTCTGGAGTAGGCTTTTACTCCTCCTGCTTGCTAGTAAATGAGCAAAAGCTATAGACCGTCCTCTCTTTCATTCTTTATCACACACACGGACTGATAAATGTAATAAAGCAGAATGCGTACAAACACTTACGCTCTGTCGCTGCTTGAATTTTGCCAACCAGACAACCCTGCTACCATGGAAACTATGTGTTAACAGTTGACATGCATATCATATACTGTTGGAGCAATTCTACATTTTGGAAAACTGACTTCATAGAGAATTGCCTTTGAACAATATATTTCATCCTGTATGGACACATATATTCATATATGATGCTTAGCAGAGATAGTATATGAAAACATCAAATGAAAACATTTAATGTGTAATTGAGCTCTTACAGCTTCTGAGCAGATCTTAAGACACAAAAGCCTGCTACACTTAGCAAAGGAGAAAAGCGATGAGAGGAAACCCACCAAAAGACCAGTCAGATGTGTTCCAGATGAGGTCTGGAACTTTGTCACTCTGCCAAAAATGTACCGAGTAGTTGGAAAATGTCTTGGCATGAAATTGACGAAGATTTTTAGTAGACGTTCATTCACACTGAAGATAACTGTAGCATCGGTTTTCTTGAAGCATCATAAGTTGACCTACTAATCAGGATGCGTACAAGAAAGGTGCCTCTATTTTCCACATTACACATACATTCCACACTATTTTCATTGCTAATTGTAGAAATTTTAGAAAGCCTACAACAACCAGAATGCACTGGGCCTATGTCCTTGTATCTAAGGTCTCTTTAAGGCCACTCGATGCTCATCTGTCGCTTTCACTTCGTTGCCTTTGATGACAACATTAGTGAGCATTAAGGCACTTTGGACAAATGCGTGCTTGCAAACAATGGAAAGATACAAAGCGTGTTGATGTGAATAATCAACAACATGAGTTAATGTTCGCCCTATTTTACAGTAAAAACTACTATAATGAAATAGTCATGTTACTGAGTACTGAATTTTCTATACTAGATATCCGTACTGTTTTGTACAGTAGATACGAGTAATCCAGCATACCGTACGTACATTTTTTGAGATATTAGCTGAAGAGTGAGTGATATTTAGCTTGAACTGACTGGCGAAAAGGTGTGATATGAATGCTGTGTAGTGCCAGTGAACTCAATTCAATATAAATACCCGCCTTAAGGTTTTTTGGATCGTTCTCACTCTAGCAGGGAGCCCAGAAAATGTAAATGTTTAGATTTTGGGGGGCTTTATCTTTTTTTTAATAGTATTTTGGAGAGCAGTGATCCACAACGCTTTGGAAGTTAGTTGCCTGCGGACACCATGTAGCTCTTAAGAATCGTGGGTCTTTCTTAAAGTAGGCCAGTAGACATTGTGATTTTCGAAGAATTTTTATATCGTTTAGTTTTTTAGTTCTTATAACAGTTAATTATTAATTAATATATTTAGCTATAAGAGGATAACCGTATGGAAGGTGAATAAATGAAAGACCATTATAAAGAATGTGTTAAATGCTTGTAAAATTTTTTTTTACTCCTTTCATTGACCCACTTAAAAAAAAACAATGATTTGTTTAATGGCCTACTCACAAAATATTTTCTGTCTATCTTTCAGGACTTAAACAAACGTCTGTCTCTCCCAGCTGATATCAGGCTACCGGAGGGCTACTTAGAGAAGTTTGCCATGAACAGCCCGCCCTTTGACAAGCCCATGAGCCGCAGGCTACGACGCGCTTCATTGGTCAGTACTCTGTGTGTGTGTTCACATCAGTCTATACACATGTTAAGCACCTCTATCTTATTTGGGTCTGCTTTACAACATTTGCAACATCGACGATTCATATATTATTTAGTATGTGCTGTGTACGAATGAAATAGCACAGACTGCATTTTTTTTTTTAAATGCTCACTGAGTGATGGGCAATGGCCTACAGTTTCCGACGGCTCAGTAAAGGGTTGAGCAAGTCTGTTATGTTTTGAAACCAAGCGATTATGGATATGATTAAGGAGGGAGCAGTTGTGTGAGGAGGGGTTTGCTTTACATATCTTGTAAGTTGGAGGATGGGGAGAAATGGGAAAATATTCATGATTATGCAGAGTATCCTTTTATGCCATTGTGCTGCTACTGAATTAATGCTTCTCTTTCACTGGCTCTGTTTTTTTCCACTTTTGGGGCGCTGTTGGAGACACAGTCCCTCCTTTCATTCATGATCATCTAAACAAAATCATTCACGCAGCTCATCATTCTCATTTACATTTTACATAACCCATAACCATGCCTTGATATTCTTTGTCTATGTATACAGGTTTCATTCATTTTCCCATTATTGTCGGGGAAGGCCTGTGACCTGCTGCCAGCTCCTTTCTATAAGCGCTTTAGTGACGTAGCTATTTTGTAGGAGCCCTAGTGAGATGAAAGAAATTGATTTTTGAAGCCAGCTTTGCCAAGAAAAAAATATGTTTTCAGTGGATGAGAGAAAGGCAGTCGTCTGATGTTTAACCTTGTCAAAGACTCTCTTGAGCGACTTTGACTTTTTCTGGAAGCCGTGTATGTGATGTAACAGGAGAATCAATTCTTTAGCAGAGGTGCTTTTCTGACTTGGATTAAACAAAATAACACCAAACACCAAAGCAAAGATCAAGGACGATTGAGGCAAAGATACAAGTATGAATGCATCTATTCATGAAAGCAGCCTATTAATAAAACTGCTAGCAAGATTTGAATTTAGCCTCACTTCACTAATCCCTGTCAAATTTAACTAACATGCAAGGGCATGGTTTTCAAACGATTATGATCCCATAAATTAACGCCAAACATTTCTGAAAGAGCACTGATAACGGCATTAAAAGTTTTCCATTCCATCAAAAAATTACTAAATGACTTAAAAAATAATTCAAGAAGTTTGAAATGATGACAGAAGAAGTGGAGCACTAAATTCAGTGGATAGGTGAATTTTCAGCCCTTAGTTATTAATGCAAAAGTCTCCTGTGCTTCCCTGCATTTATAAAACGCATATATAAACGCATCAAATGATTTGTAGGGCAAAAATAAAAACAGTATTGTCTATGATCCTTCTGTATTGTTAACTTAAAACTCCTGTGCAAATGACAAAACACTGTTCGCAATTTGAGACACTGTTAAATGAACACATCATTTACTTTCTCATACATTGACCATTATATTTTCTGTACAGGTGGTATTTTTTTAGTCATTTCTCACAGAGCACATTAAGTAATGAGGTGCTATAAATGGGTAAGGCTTTCCCCGTCACATTTGTGATCAGTAAATGTAAGCCTAGAAATGGCAAGCACACAGATGGTAATGGCCCATGGACTTCTGAGTGTGTGTGTCCTTTGTTACCAAAACCACGGCGAAGTGTCAGGTGTCATGTAACATATGTGCCTGTTTGAAACCGTAATTGGATCTTTCGTCACTGTAATTCAAGCGAAGGTGCTTGGCATCACATTACTTCATATGCATCTTGCCTTTGACAATCAATTATTAACAACATTCCGAAAAAGACTGGGGGCGAGACTGGTAAAGGAAGGTGTTGGTTTTGTTATTATTTTCCCCAAACTAAAACCTCATCGCTATGCACATCTCAGCGCCAATTTTATTATATTAAAAGCAAGCCACACTTCCTTTCATCAACACTTTTCTTGGCAAAAGATTCCTTTTATTTCTCTTACCACATCACACATTCTTATTGGCTACACATAGAGAAACCCTTCACAGTTTATAAATAGGAGTAATCTGTTAATGGATTCTATTCCCAGAACACACAATATTTCATTGTTCCATTTGGTTTTATGGTGCTTTCATTTTCATAAAATCTTCGCCGGGCTACCACCAAAGTGTTATAGAGAAATTGATTTGTCAAATGCATATGCAGCCTCACACACAAGCGTGCACTGAATTAGGGTTGTACTCTATTTTAGACATACAACTTCAGTCAGCTCAAGTTAGATAAGCCACAGCACAAGATGATGATTTCCACTGTCATGCAGATGGTGTATGGCGAGGTGGCAATAGTGTTTGTCTTTCTGCCCTTTTGAATGTTTACAGTCACTGTGTTATTGCTTGTGTGATAGCTCTCATTGTGGCTCTGTTGTCACATACACTTAAAGATGGCTTTTAGATATCACATGCCTCATTAGTTAACTTAGTCACTAGAGACCCCTCCTTTCACAAGTTTGCTACATTATTAATCACGTTGTATTATAATATTGTTACCAATAAAAAACATTTTTCATGCTTATGTCGCAATAATGGACAACTTGCAAATTACAATTTATATCTTCACATTGGTTGAATGATAATGACAGAGGGGGTTATATCAGTTCCATCTTTAGATTAGAATTTGTTCACTGATCATGCCGGCAATTTAAAACACTAACACTTAAATCATTTTTCCCCATTGATCTGAATTGACCACCTTAGCCATCCATTGAGAAAAACTCAAAGTAGACAAAAACCCACAAAATATCACTATTGGAATAATGATGTAAGCAATGTCTCAATGCATCGACAAATTCACTCAGTGTGAAATCTGGTATAGTGCACTGTTGGAAGTCATCGATTATTCTCATTTGTAACACATGTATTCGGTATTTGCTAAGTCTGTCAATATAAACTATGTCGCTGCAATTAGTAGACAAAGATATATACACACATATACTGTATATTTAATGACTCAATTTTGTTTTATCTGAAAAATGTACACTGCACCTTTTGGAAAAGACTGAAGTTTCTGAAATCAAATTTATCTTCCACAATTTTTTCTACTAGTAAAAAAAGGAGATGTTGTCTGTCACGATAATACTAAAGCAACTTTCATTCATGACCCTAATCTGTTCTCTTTTAGTCTGAAATTGGCTTTGGAAAACTTGAGACCTACATCAAACTGGACAAATTAGGGGAGGTGAGATGAGCCGTGCAAATCAAAATATTCCTTCTGGATTTTCACTTGACTTTTTTCCTCTTTGCCAGGGAACATATGCTACCGTTTTTAAGGGGCGAAGCAAACTAACAGACAACTTGGTGGCTCTGAAGGAGATCCGGCTGGAGCACGAAGAGGGTGCACCGTGCACGGCCATCAGAGAAGGTTTGACTATGTCGCTAGCAGCTATTCTTTTTACTGCTGAGTTTTCATTTTCTATTTGGACTGCGCTCTCAATGTCTCCCTTTTGCAGTGTCTCTACTGAAAGACTTGAAACACGCCAATATTGTCACTCTTCATGACATTATCCACACTGACAAGTGCCTGACACTCGTTTTTGAGTATTTGGTGAGTGCGTGTCTGTGTATGTACACTCGAGTGTTGTGTCTACTAATGTAAATATGTTTTACTTATCTAAGTGTCAACACTCAATTGTGTCATTAGGAAAAAGATCTGAAACAGTACATGGATGACTGTGGAAGCATAATGAGTGTACACAACGTCAAGGTAGTACACTGTTTGGTCAACCATTAGTAAGAGAAACTCTGCAGTAGAATAGGATTATATTCCCACTATTTCCTTTCCAGATCTTCCTATTCCAGCTACTGAGAGGTCTTGCCTACTGCCATCGTAGGAAGGTCCTCCACAGGGACCTTAAACCCCAGAATCTACTCATTAACGAGAAAGGGGAGCTGAAACTCGCTGACTTTGGTATGGCCTTTCCTTACCAAAATGCCACTGTTGAATTTCCTCTTATCTGAATTGACCCTGGATAACTATGCCTTTCTGCGAGCCACGCTACCCCCAAAAAGTAGTAATTGATATCCCCTAAAAATGTTGATCTTCACAAGCAGTTTAGAGTTTTAATGCAATCGGGAAATCTGTCAACAGTCTGTTAGAAAATGAGTGAAATAAAAATTGTCTTTTGCAAACTCGACTTAGTCAATATTTCCATCATTCTTTGTGTCTTTTCCCTCTTTAATTAAGGTTTGGCACGGGCCAAATCCGTCCCCACAAAGACCTACTCTAACGAAGTCGTGACTTTATGGTACCGACCTCCAGATGTTCTTCTCGGCTCCACTGAGTACTCTACACCCATAGACATGTGGTAAGTAAGCAAAGCAAAGACACACAGGCTGCATTCTTATGCAAATATAATGTTTATGCCTTTAGAATTAATTTAAATCCTCACTGGAACAGATAAACGCAGACACAGAAGACACAGATCATTCATTTTGTTTTGTCTTTGAAAACAAGTGTTGGTTACACCGGGCTATGATGACCTGAAGAGGGCCTGCATAAATTGTCACCTTTATCCTGTCTAAAATGTTGTAGCTGTTACTAAGCACCACTCACAAACGTGCCAACGTCTTCCACACACTTACATTCACTCTGTTTTTGTGAATCACTGTCCAGGGGTGTTGGCTGCATCTTTTATGAAATGATCACAGGAAGGCCTCTGTTCCCAGGATCAACCATAGAGGATGAACTCCACCTCATATTCCGCATCCTCGGTGAGGTTACGCAGGGGTTATTTCCAGTGCAGTGCATTTTCTTTTTTGTTTTTGTTTGACTGACATCAACCCATTTGATAAAGCTGTAGTGGTGTAATTGTTTCTTTTCCAATACATCTCATGTTACCAATGAAATTGTATTGACCTGCAACTGATTAATAAAATGAAATCTCAACTCCTTTAGGCACCCCAACAGAAGAGACTTGGCCTGGCATCAGCACCACTGAAGAGTTTAAGACATACAATTTCCCTAAATACACCGCAGAACCGCTTGTCAACCACGCGCCGAGGTACGCGTGTGTCATGTCATCGGCGAATAATGATTTCATTAAAAAACAAGTGATTGAAATATTTATAATTGCATGCAATTTCACACTGCACAGCGTTCACAGCCCACAATAAGTGATCATGGCCATATGGCACATTTAGCGACTTATTCCTGTAAATGTAAAATGATCAAATGTTGTGTATTGAAATACAGTAATATTTCCCAGGGGCTTAGTATGCTTTTCTTGCAAAGATAATAGGGCTTTGTTTATTGAGACTGTCAGAGAGGTAGTCATTTAACAAGATTTTTTTTTAGGTTTTTATTTTAGCACTTCATTCCAGTGTTACATATTTGGAGACAGGTGTTAGAAACTGCTCTCAGCTTGATCCCATAGTCCTATGAATATATTAATTGGTCGCATAATGTTTTCAGTTCCTCCACAGTTTGTAATGTATGATGGGTTAAGAACTTGACCTCATTGACCCCTGCTCTCTTCTTCTTTTGTGTACAGGATAGATAACGATGGTCACGACTTGCTCTCAGTGCTCCTGCAGGTAATCAACATACAAGCAATCAAAGACACATTACAGGAAAATTATGATCTTTCAAACGTTTTGTACGTCTCTGCGTGATTGCAGTTTGAGGCAAAAAAGCGAGTGTCAGCCGAGGAGGCTCTCAGACATGCGTATTTCAGAACTCTTGGCGAGCAGGTTCAAACCCTGGCTGACAGTGAGTTAACGACTGCTAACGAGTCTTTCTCTAACACCGGGCGACCATCTTACCTTCTCTTTTTTTCTTTATAGCTGCTTCAATATTTTCTGTAAAAGGTGTTCAGCTCCAAAAAGACCCTGGAAAGAGACCATCAGTCTACCCAGAGTCAAGTAAGTCTGTTATAAAATGGGAAACAAAAAGAAAAAGATTGGTATAACATATACGTATTTGGGATAACATAGGACAGTAAAAAATAAGACAAGGACAGGCCTTCTTTCTCTTCTCTTTCGCTTGCTTCCTCTTTGCTTTTGTTGTCTTTCATGCCGCTGGGTGTTCATACTTCCTGAGCGTTCATGTTTCCAAATGGATGATAGTAATCACGGCTCCTGTGAGACATGACGCAAGATATTGTACTTTAGATGGTAGATTTGTATTGTGATGTGTACTTAATAAACACAAAACATAGTAATCAATTTCAAAACAAACAAAAGCTTTCAGAAAAATGTGTGATTATTGCAGGATTGACTGAAAAACTCTTCTAACAAGTCTATGTCCGACAAATTGTCCCAAATGTTCTCATTTTGAACATATGCTCTAAAGTATTTGCAAAATGCACAAACCCTTGCAGATTAACCGCCTCCCAAAAAAAAAAAATCGTTGAGCTATTGAAATTGTTTTGTTTGTAAATTGAAGACGTTTAAATGTAACTCCCCATCAAAACTAACCAGGAACATATACGTAAAACCAACAAATTCACGGTGGATGTGTGTTTGTATCTTTGTGTCTCTTGTCCTGTCCCTATAAACTGTCCCCTTTCTTTGTCTCTGCACCCATTCACTCTTCTATGGCAATAATCATCTTCTCCTAAATACTTTCTGTCTCCTTTGTGCTCCCCACTCCACATACTTCTTTATTGCTGACTCCCAACCCTAAAAAGCGATGCCCCATAAGCTAGGCTCCGCACCCTCGCAGTACTTCCAGAGAGAAGCAACCAATCCCAGGCCTCAGAGTCACAATCTGACCTCCACTTCCACTGGCTGAGTGGCCGCTAACATTCTGGTAAATACGGTCTCTTTCACACTGTCTGTATCGTCATGTTTTCTGTTTCTTTCTTTCTGCAGACTATTCGAATGTCACTTGGCCCCTTTTCCTCTCGGCAGTTTCACTTTTTGTTTGCAATACCACGTTGTATGTTGAGGGAGAATACCTAATTCCTCGCTTATCTTTCCTTGCAGGAGGTTCATATATAGTCCTTATTATTTATTATATTTTTCTTTCTGCTTTGCCTCTTAACTTTTCTTCACATTTGATGTCCTGCACCCATTTCTGTACTTTCACTTAGCTCACTGTATTTTTCTTAGACCAAACCCGCTCCCAGCCTTTCTGTCAGTAAAGAAAAGAACACCAATATATTGGTAAAAGAAGAGACTAATGGGGGGGTCAGTTCATTCTTTTTATTTGTAGTCCTCTTTAGGTTTCTCCAGTGACAGATGTAGTCTTTTTCTTGAACCTTTAGGTAAGGGCGTGAAGTGGTGTGCCTTTTTAATTAGTAGCATGAATCTAGTGTGGGTTTTTTCTTGCAGTGTTTGATTTGATGCGGGTGAGTATATTTACACAGGTTTATTTGTTTTTCCGTCACTAAAAATAAAGAATTTTAACACCCAATTTTGTTTTTAATGATGCAGAGTTAAAAGTTTACCATGTTTTGCAATTTGGGCAAAACCTCGTTCGTCATAACATTTTTAGTGATTTTGCTCAGATGCTTTTTTTATTTGAATCATTAAATGTTTTCATCATTTTTATTCCCCAACTCTATTTTTACGCTTAGGCAACCAAATTCTAATACTTTAACAGCCATTACTAAAGACATAAAATGGAAACCCCACAATAAGCTGTCTTTTGAACAAAATATTTTTTGCCTGTGGTCCTCAAATTGGAGAAATAAATCCCCGTCTTAAAAATATTCTTGGAAAACTTTGGTGGAAATTTTTCTGGTGAGCGAGATGCAGAAATGCTGTGGAAATAAAATGTGCTTGCTCACATAGTGGTTTAATGTTTATGCTTAGTATCTATTTCCTATCATTATTGTTTCCAGTTGTGTTACCCCCTGACAACATCCTTCTCTCTGTCTGTCTCTCAGCTCAGGGGAAGGGTAGACGACAGAGTGTGTTGTTCTAACCGCGTTGGATGACCCCAAAAGCGAGGAAGTCCGTGACTGAAGGAGCATACCATTCAGACACAAACATTCAGCGAACACGTGTACTGAAGGAGCGACACACTCATTCAAAGAAGAAAAAATGATTCCCATGTCCACATAGAAAAATGAACAGAATAGATCTGGGACTGAAGATTTCATACACGACTCATGAATAAGGGTACCCCCTAAGGACAGGGGAAAAAAGACAAATCTGAAATGTGTGAGACAACAAATGAGGAAAGTGGGAGAGCTTGTGATTTTCCATGCTGCTATTACTGCTGCTGTCCAGATGAGGGCAGCGCTCATGTGGGCCAGAACCGAACTTAAACTTGAAGAAAGAGTAGTGACAGTGGGCCGAATTCATATGAACTTCCTCAATCTTAGGTCTCTTCCGACTTTGTTGTACTATTACTGTACATAAACAGACTGAGCTCATTTGTCGAGGAATGCCTCAGCCTCAATCCAAACTAAAAATATTGCACCTCACCATTGCCCTTCATTACATGATCTGTAAAAAAAAAAGCACGGAAACACACAAATACACACACATTATCGTCATTTTCTAGCTCCCATGTCGCTGGCTTTTGCGCACACACACAAACACTACCACTTTTGCTTCACTTGAAAGTCCTGTGTGTATCTGTTGTTTACAGAGATGAAATTTAGCACCTTATAGTCCAGTAGAGGTCAGAGACACTGTCAATATGGTACTTTACCTCATCTGTCAGAGTTGGGTTGTAAGTACGTTGGAGATTTTAGGGTAATGATGAATCTACATATGATAAACCAAAAAAGAAGCCACTAATTTTGGAAGTCATAATAATCAATGATACTGTAAAGCTCCCCTAAACAACTTGTAAAGAAAACGAGATCGAGAAAGTGTACAAGTCCTCACCTGCTTATCCTTAGATACCCTTTGCCTTGACTCACAACTTATTGTGTTTGATACTACAGGCGTTGTTGTTGAACTGTTCTTTGCACCTAATTTTACCTCTTTGGATCACTAGTAGTTGATTCAACCTCCCCAATCCTCTCCAGACCAGCAGCTCCATGTGCAGTGTCTATTTTTACACTTGAATTTATTCCTATTTGTATATAAGATCTTACTTTGTACTTCTCAAAAGCAATGGTATTTCCAACAAATGGTATTTTTCAGTCTTTGCTGTGCTCCCGCTGTTATAGTTGGTGACTGGCTGGGAACGTGTTGCACATTCCTTGAGCTCAGGACATAATTGCTTGTGTTGTTTTGTGGGTGCTGCAAGGTGTTGGCTGAACCTCTGTTAATTCCAATTAGAGCAGAAAATGTTGGCCTGAAATTCCTTTGCAAGGCTTTTCTTATGAAGTCTATTTCTGCATTGCTGCACCAGTTTTTTTGTTGGGTGTTCCCTACTCTCTGTTGTTTAGACTCCAATCAGACTACCTAGTTTATATTCTAGCCATTTCAAAGTTCTTTATGTGTTCCACATGTCCATGTAATTCATATAGTATTTGAAATTTTTGGAACAGGAACTTCACCAGATGAGTGCAGTGGTTGCACGGCATATGTACTAATAATTACCAACAATGTGCCCAACAAAATGAAAATAAGATTTGACAACAATGTGGTGGTGTGCTGCTTTGCTACCAGATAACAACTTGAGTGCATTGCGCACACAAAAATCTGTACAAGAAGATCACTGGGTCATTAACAGGACTTGAACCCCTCTGACACAATGTTGTTTTGTAATACTAGCTGTCATTAATCTCCAAGCACACACAACCATTTGACACACCAGTAAACAAACCAATCAACATGTACTGTTTTTCTGAGATGGATTATGGGTATACGAGTAGATTGGAGTGTCACTCTTGCCTGGCGCTGAAATGGGATCGCCTCAGACCGAGACGCCATCCCATGTCTGTGCCTACCAGGGACTACTCGACTAAGTGTGTGGCAGTATGTAGCATGTACATAGACGATCGCTCACATTGTAAATATAGAGACGTGTATAGGTTTGATACAGCTATTCACATTCTGACCTTTTTGTGTTTCTTTAATGAAAGGCATAGCAATATTTCTGTAATCAAAGCCAGGATAGGGAGTAATAATGGGACGTTGATTATTTAGAGGGGTGACTATGAGTGATTAAACTGTCAGATTTGACAGAGAAAGTTACAAGAACATTGGTCTTTTATGCGTTTTGCTGTTTAACACGCAAACAGTTTTAATGAGTTGGAAATTAGGAAGATTCGCTACATAACACCTCAATTGTTTTGAGGTGTGTCAATAGAAAGCCATAAGGGTAAGGGGATGAAGGTCTGGCTGTGTTGAGTGTGTGTTGCAATGGAGTAAAGAGAGACATGACACCATGTTATAAAATAAAAATTGTGTTATTGACCATTGTTGTCATTGTGTCTTTTGTTACAGTAATATTTGACACTCAAATATTGGGAGTTATATCTGTGGCTGTCAAAATTATAAGTCAAAGATCTGCTAGTGAGCACCACTCACTTAATGCACAAACTGTCATGTTTGTGTTGTCTCCCCCACCTTTACTCCTTTATTTTTGTCCTGTGATTGTGATTGTCTATTGTTTTCACCTGTTGCCTCCTGTGTCACACACCTGTTCCCTATTTCTCATTAACTCATGTCTTGTGTCCAAGTCTTGTCCTTTGTTTGCTTGAGTCTTCTAGTTTTTTAGTTTACCTTTTTGTTTTTTGATCCTCTGCCTTTGTTTACACTTAAAAAAAATTAAATGTTGTCTTTTTAATTAAACCTTTTGTGTTACCGGCACCCTACCTAGCCTCCCTGTTTCCCTGCATTTGGGTCCATCCCTGTTTTCACGCCCGCTTGACCGCACTCTCTGACACAAACTTTACATGGGAAAAACTAAATCTTAATCATTTGAAACTTAATTTTTCTGTCACAATGAACACACACACTAAATAAAATAAGCTTCTTATTTTTACTACATATGTTGATAATGACACTTTAAAACGTTTGCACATCCACTGTGAATTGCGACATTGTTGTAAAATGCTTTGGTATGATTTTTGTCACAAAAGCCTGAAAGTTAAATAAGGGTGTGTAGACTTTTTTTTCAATATACATTATTATTATTTTTTTCTTATTCATTTGGTGGAAACAAAGTAATCAACAGTGAAACAGAGTAATTGTAGATCACGGCACTCATTGTGGTAAAATAATAGCCCACTGGTAGTGAAAACCCCAAATTATCTGAATGCAGTGCAATTGGATACGCTCTCAAGTGGTTCCCATACAGATGTGAAGGTGCATCTAAAGTTATCTCTGGTGATTCTGGTGATTCTAGTGATCCTTCAGAGATCCCTTTGGCTTTTGTAACTAGAAGCAACCGTTGGCTCGGCATCAGATGTATCCTCTTCTGGGGCATTCGGGTTCCATCCACATAGGATAGTGGGAATGGCGTAGTTTCGAAACTGGAAAAAGGAACAACACAAAGTATGTTCATTTTGTTATTTGGACGTATATGATGGCTTTTGGTTTACCTGTCTGTTCATGAAAACGTAAATGATGGGGTTGTAGACCGTGCTACTTTTTGCAAAAAAGACCGGTAGGACTGCGATTAGTGGGTCAATTTTTAGCGTGGAATCAAGGATGACAGCAAGGGCCATGCTAGCATAGGGCAACCAGGTTACCAGGAAGGCCAGCACCATGGCGGCAACCATACGTGCTACTTGTACTTCTACACGGTGCGTCCTGCCAGCCTCGGATACTTGCAACTTGGTCACCTGGCACGGCAATGTAGACACTTGTCAAATCAGGACACGTGAGAAATAGCAACATTCTACAGTGGCTCACCTGGCGGAGAGTCCACAGGAGCCGCACGTAGGACACCGTAATGATAGAAAAGGGCACAGCAAAGCAGAGTGAAAAATAGATGACTATATATGACATATTCCCTGCATCTCGGCTATTCCAATTGGGGGCACAGGAAGTTTTGATCCCCTCCAGCTCATAACTCCCCCAACCAAACAACGGCGGAGTGTTCCAGACAAAGGACCACACCCAAGAAAGCACCACTCCAGCGATGGCATGTCTAATAAGAAGCAGGAGCTTTCACTGATTTTGTCCTTTGAGCTGCTTGATTTGAAAGAAAAATGGCACGTACCTTGTCTGGAAGCGTACAGCACCCATTGGATAGCACACCACTATATAGCGCTCCACAGAAATCACTCCTATTGTACACAAGCTTGCTATACCTGTAAGGGGGAGGGGTCATTAAATCATGCTTATTAGACAATATTAGTTGATGACTTTTTTGTTTTTGAGCTTTGGCATTATCAAAATCAATCATAGCAAGCACAGTGAATCATTTCAAGGACAGACAAGGTTTGATCAAGTGCAAAAGACTTGGAAAAAAATGGATTTTCATTTTTACAATGTGTATTAGAGGAGAACATATTAAATAATTGCCAACATTCCCAGGCAAAATAGCCACTGTTGGACATTTGTTGAATACAAGACAAGTACTACTATTTTATCCAATTAAATGGGACTATATCAGATTATCCTGTTTACTCGGTCAGCTGCTTTGAAACAAAACTATTGAGACATTTTACCAAGCCAATAATAATCACTAATAACTTAAATTAAATTTAAATTTCAATCCCAAAGACTTCATAATATCTTGATGTAATAGCCCACACACCTATCCACACACAAACGCTCACAAAGACAGTGGTCTGGCAGAGAGACTCACCAAAAAAGGCTAC
The DNA here is from genome assembly GCF_051989625.1 of Stigmatopora argus. Taxonomy (NCBI): domain Eukaryota; kingdom Metazoa; phylum Chordata; class Actinopteri; order Syngnathiformes; family Syngnathidae; genus Stigmatopora; species Stigmatopora argus. The sequence continues at coordinate 20,990,998 of NC_135387.1, forward strand.
CGCAAAGCCTTCCAATGTGCAGCCGACACGTCCGAGGCTGAAGTATCCCATGGCGGTGGTCACAGTGGTGGGCAGCCCTCCACACACAGCACAGCCCAGGTCACAGACAGCCAGGCTGACAAGTGCATAGCTAAGGGGCTGCCTCAGCTGTTTGTGTCTCACTGTCACCACAATCACCAAGATGTTGAGGACGACCCCCAAAATAGAGAAGACACCCATGATAACGCCCAATATGGTATATCCAGTCCGAGAGAAGAGCTCTGCATTGGCCATATTTTTAGAGAATGTTGAGTTTTCAGCTTTCTCCATTTTCTAAATGTTGTGAAATTGGCTCAATGAGGTTTTGGCTAATTAAAATGCTTAACCCTAGTACCCTATAAATACTGTAGAACTATCTGTATCCAAGGCCAAAACAGCAAACTAAAAAAATCAAACGTAGTGAAAAATAATGATTATCGCATTCTAAATTTAATATCCAATGGTGCTGTCTATATCAATAACGAAAATTCTTCCGTTGCAATACAAGAAGAAATGGAGGAGCAAGTATCTGAATAAGCCCATGTAGAGAGGATCATGATGTTTAATTCCTTCCAAACATATCTGCAGATCCAGATTGTGGAGGCAATAATTCTGCCTAATATCCGTTAAGACTGCACTTTCCATGATTGTATGTGCATGAGTAGTCCTTAGTAAGGCCACATATACAACATGTGCTCAGACCAGTGTTTTCCACCTGTTAATAAGACATTGAATGCATGCATTTCGCATAATCAACAACCTAAAAATAAAAAAAACCACAAAAAAGCATGAATGCTGGAATAACGACTACAGCAACCTCAATTTAATTTTCTTACAAACTGACTGACAACGGTACAAAATATGTACCTGTTTAATTGAAAGTTAAAGCTTCTGTGAATCAATTTAATCCCCTGCCACAGTAAAATGTTAGATAATTGTTTGTTGTTGATTTTAGTGTTATTATTATTTATTTTACCAGAGGGCAACACTCGTCTTGTGCTATTCTATAAACTACTAGATTTGGGATTGCTAAAGTTCTTCACATGTAACAGAAATCATATATTAGTTATTGTGTAAACCTTCAAAATGTGTAGTTAAGTACATTTTCATTTATTTATTATGATTATTACTTTTGCTTAAGTAAAGGAGTTGAATCTTCTGACTCAGTGCACACACGTCTTTGGCCGCTAGAGGGTAGTGTAGTATTAACTCTCTTGTAGGTTGACAGTGCTTTTCAAGCCGCATTCGTTGACCATTTGAATCGCTGTCAGCAAAGATGGCGGCCTCCGCAAAAAAAGCAGCTCACGATATAGAAACAAGAACCAGGACTGATGATGTCATTTCAACGGAGGGGATCGACTTTAGGTCGCTGTTACTGTCTGACGTCGTGTTGGACGGGCTGTCAGCTGCTGGTTTTCAAAAACCTTCCCCGATCCAGCTCAAGGCGATCCCGCTTGGCCGATGCGGACTCGGTAGTTGTCTCTCCTTTCCGACTCTCCGCCTGCTTGCTTTTCCATAAATATTACCAGTCTTTATCATTAGGCAAAAGTCAAGTGGAGTCCTTATCGCAACAAAGTACATAAAACGCTTCTTTTAAAGAAAGGAATAATGATCCTTGCATATATCTAATACATATGTCATAGTCAGATTGTATTACACTTTCTGTTATTGCCTTGTGTACTCTATTCTCATGTATGAGATAAAGTACAATGCGCTTCGTACAAGTGTAGCATTGCTCGGTTGAAAATGAGCTAAATCTCCTCAGCACTATAAATCGTTCGCATACAGCATAAATAAAACTGATCTTAGAGAATGATGGCGCCTTGAGGCCAATGAGGTCACGAATGACGGGTCGCTCTTAAATGGTCTCTTTTCAGATTTGATTGTACAGGCGAAGTCAGGAACAGGAAAAACTTGTGTGTTCTGCACAATTGCTTTAGAGACCTTGATCCTGGAGAATCCCGCCACACAGGTGAGTACAATACATAAGCAGCTATTTTCAGTATACAGACGCTCCCCTACTTACGAACGAGTTAGGTTCCGAGCGATTGTTCATAAGTTGAATTTGTTCGTAAGTTGCTCAGTGCTATATTTTGTATTATAATTTATGTTTAAGGCCTATATAAGTATATTGAAGGTTTATATAAGTGCATTTGTATGTTTAAGGCTTGTATAAGTAACACACATTGGTTTGTACTGAAAAAACAAAATGAAACTTACGAACATTTTTCGACATAAACGCAATTTTCAGACATGTTCGTATGTACCGTTGTTCGTAACTCGAATGTTCGTAAGTAGGGGAGGGTCTGTACACGATTGATAATAAATGTTGTTATAATATATTTCCGAAAAGAATAGACCTAATGTGAATTTTACTATAACTTCACTAACAACAGATGGCCTTGTGTGCCAATCACTTTATTAACAGAGAGTCTTAATCCATCTTGCTCAAGTCTCGTACTATGCTTTAATGAAAGTGGATAATTGTCGATAAGGCAGAGGTAAATCCATTCTCTCTGCAGTGTAGTGCACATTGATTTGATTAGGTCTAGGGTCTTAATGATTGGGAGCTTCACAACTGCTTTTTGACTCCAATCTTCCCCAATCAAACATAAGTGCTTGTTGACTTTTACTTTGACCCTTTAAGGTTCTCGTGCTGGCTCCCACTCGAGAGATAGCCGTGCAGATTCACTCTGTCGTGATGGCGATAGGGTGTGCCATGGAGGGCTTGCAGTGCCACGTGTTCATTGGGGGCCGACCTGTTAGTCAGGACAAACTCCACTTGAAGAAATGCCACATAGCTGTAGGTTCGCCTGGTAAGAAGCCAATGATTGATTACCTGTTCATGTAACGTTGAGTAATCAAACAAATTCAACGCTCATAAACTGTTCTTCTGTAATGGGATCAAGCATCAGATAGAGAGTTCTTGGACAATAAATTCCTTTGAGTGCTGGTTTAAAATGGCTACTCTGTGCCGATATCTTGGTTTCAAGGAACCATGCTGATGCGATCTTAGATGCTTTTTTTAAGTCCAATGTATTGCCAATTTATGGCACCCTGGTAGCGGTGAACTATTTTTAGTTTACTTTAATCCAGACAGCCATAATAGCAAGGCATTGTCTTTATTCCAAAGAGGTTGAAAGCCTCCCCAAAAATGTCCTTGTTTTTTTCATGACCAAAAACGTCATTTCTTATGATTTGAATAACGTGCTTTGGTATTCTCGTAGGTCGCATTAAGCAACTCATTGAGCTCGGCATGTTGTCCACTGCCAGCATTCGTCTCTTTGTTTTGGACGAGGCCGACAAGCTGCTGGAAGAGGGCAGCTTCCAGGAACAGATCAAGTACAGTAACAAAAGCAAATAAATTGCAAGGTTCTCCAAAGAAATGTCTTTAACGAACCGACCCCCCCCCCATCTACAGTTGGATATTCTCCTCTCTGCCCGAGAACAAACAGATGCTTGCACTTTCTGCAACCTACCCAGAATCTCTAGCTCAGCACCTTACCCGCTACATGAGCGAACCCACTTTTGTCCGACTCAACCCTAAGGACCTGGGACTCAAAGGTATACGCAGGTTATCCGTCAAAGCCTCGTGCATTTTTTCCTTCCCAACTTACACGAAGAAAATGTCTCCTGCCTTCTGCCCATGTTTGGCCTACCCAAGGCCTGAGACAGTATTACAAGCTGGTGCAGTCCCATCCATTACCTCATAAGGTCTTCGAGGAGAAGGTGCAAAACCTGCTTGAGCTGTTCAGTAAAATACCCTTCAATCAAGCCCTTGTTTTTTCAAACTTGCACACAAGGTGATGCATAAATTCGATTGAGGCTGAACATTGAATTGCACTCGGGCTCAAATTATACATTAATCATGCTGTGCTTTTCTCTCTAGGGCTCAGCACCTGGCTGACATATTATCGTCAAAAGGCCTACCAGCTGTTTGCATCTCAGGTAAGATGTGGAAAAATAAGTAGGGGGCATTGTCGTCCGTAACAACCAAGATGACATCATTCATGGTGTTACTGAGTCAGGATGGGCTTTTCTTTTTCTTATCACTGAGTTGAGTTCCAATATCTCTGTTAATTGTACAGGTAGCCTGAGTCAAGAGCAGAGACTCGAGGCCATGTCGAAATTGAAGCAGTATCAATGCAGAGTGCTCATCTCCACTGACCTGGTGAGTCACACTTGTATTCTTTTACCTAAAAGTTGTGTTACTAAGAGAATTCTAAATTGTTCTTAATGTGCTCTCTATACCAGACCTCCAGGGGAATAGATGCAGAGAAGGTCAATCTGGTGATTAATTTGGATGTGCCACAGGACTGGGAAACCTATATGCACCGAATTGGACGAGCCGGGCGCTTTGGTCAGCATACAGCAGAAGCAACCAATCACTAGAGACTAAAAAGCAACAAGTTTAGCTAAAGCTATATTTAGTCATGTCCCTAACACATCATTTGGAAAATATTTTTCATTTACAGTCATACTTAATAATTTGTGAAAATTCCCTACACCCACCCTAATCGATTTGTTTGTCACAAATAAGTGGTACTCTGAGGAAATAACTATATCTCACCCGCATGCAGAGCTGTAATGTTGCTACATGAGTGATTGGGAAACATAGACAAGGAATGCATTGATTATTTGCTCTATAGAACCACTGTAGAGAGCATCCTGGCGTACGGCATCACATGACGACAGGGCCTATGTCCGATTATTATTATTATTATTATTGCAGATGAATAGTACCAGGCTGTTGACCAGTCTGATAATTGTGAGGACTTCTAAACAGTAAGTTCTAAACTTTGTTCACAGGCACCCAGGGGCTGGCCGTGACTTACTGTTCCCATGGTGAAGAAGAGAACAAGATGTTGGCCATTGCTCAAAAATGTGGACTGAATTTGTCAATGTTGCCATGTAAGCCCTGCCATTATATTTACAGGCATTTTACTTTGTATTACCGTATTTTCCGCATTATAAGGCACAACTAAAAAAATTCAATTTTCTCATAAGCCTTCCATCCTCCTAACTACCAGTAGTTCAAATTTGTCTTCTGTAGCGGACATTATTAAAGCTAAATATCTCCCACCCAATGTATCCGATCGCATTAACTCCTTTTGTACTCCGTAGAGGACATTCAGACCTTTCCAATGATACCAAATGTCTTTTGCAGTATTCCAATTACTTCACCTTGATTGGGGAATTTCAAAATAAATGTGATCGGACAACATTTTTTTCCTGGTAGTCAGGAGGATATATGGATCAATATTGATTAATCATTATATGAAATTCTCGTTAGTAGAGCTCCAGCTACAATTCCTAGCCACTAGTACCTTATTTCTACAGCTCTATTTGGTGTATATCTAACACAAACTACCATTACCACTACCACTACTACTACAGTGGTACCTCGAGATACGAGCTTAATTCGTTCCGGGACTGAGCTCGTATGTCGATATTCTCGTAACTCGAACGAACGTTTCCCATTGAAATGAACTAAAAACAAATTAATTCATTCCAACCCTCTGAAAAAACACCAAAAACAGGATATTGGATTGGAAAAAAATGTTTTATTTCTTCTAATGGCCATCTATTAACAAAGTAACACATAACTAGTGGTTTAATATTACTAAAATGTGTGTAATAGAACTAAAATTAGACGGATTTCGCGGAGGGTAGAGAGATAGAGAGGGACATTGAGGGGGGCGAGCGTTGGGAGACTTTTAGCCCTGGTGAATCGTAATATAACATAAACAATTTTAAATGAACTTGGATTACGATGCAGACACACTCAAAAATAAGTTTAATTAACCTTACACTAAAGTAAATTCTAATTTTGTTTTACATTTTATACCTTTTGTTCTTCCGGCCGGGTTGGCTGTTTGCCCCGCATCCACCCTGATTTTCTCTATCGATGGGCTGTTTGCGTTTGTATTCCCTTTAAAATATTCCGATAATGATGCACACAAATGTCCTCACAATAGGATAACGCACGACCACTTGCCAAAGAGAAGTAATATATACTCCTAGTACTAGCGATCGCTACGCCATTCACGCTGAGTGACGGAAAAAAAACACTGAAAAAAATGCAACGCTTCGCCCATTGCTCGTAGATATCTGTTATACACGAAAGAGATGCGGCAAAAAAGACAGTGAGCTACAATGATATACAGCCTCTCATGTCTTGGCCACCTGGCTTTCTCGTATCTCGAATTTTTTCTCGTATCTGGAGATAATTATTTGCTCAAAATTTTACTCACGTCTCGAAATGCTCATATGTCGAGGTACCACTGTATTGCGTTTTATAATCTGGTGTGCCTCTATATGTGAAACACATTTTAATATAGGCCATTCATTGAAAGTGTGCCTTATAGTGTTGGTAATGTAGAAACCTCTATTTCAGGGGTTACCGTTCACGCTTCTGAAATAGAGGGTTACCATGGTTACCCGGGGAAAAATGGGTCCTAAGCAAGACGGTGCAATGAAGGGTACCCATTTTTTTCCCCGGTAAACATGGTAACCCTCTATTTCAGAAGCGTGAAAGGTAACCCCTGAAATAGAGGTTAACCCTTCTAGGGTTAAAGTACACACTATTTAGTAATTCCACATTGAGTCGTTTGTGTTCCTCGTTATTCAGATTTAGTTGGGGAAGGGAAATGCTCAAAATCATCAACGTGATATCAACTGTCACACTTGGTGAAAACAAGTCAACTAAATTCTTCGATTCATATATCTCTTCCCCTAGCCACCATTGATGCTGGGCTAATGACTGAGCAGTGTGACTGGGATGTCTGCGTTGGAGCTTCAACGGCACTTCTTCGAGCACGGCACACGCGCACACAAAGAAAGGAGGAAAAGAAGGTACCCACCAAAGCTGTCTCCCCGATTATCAAAGAGGAACTTCAAGAGGCTGGGAAGCCAAAGAAGACACACAAATTAGTCGGCCCTGGAGTGGAAGGGCTTTCCAAAAGGGCAAATCCTTCACAGAACAGCCTACAGAGCCCCTCCAACGCAGAGTTGACTCGTAAAGAGTTGCAAGACGCGTTGCCAAAGATCCCACCACTTAGCTCGTTCAAGAACTGCGGGCCCGTGTTTATGACCTTTGAGGAGGCTGAGCGCGACTTTCAATCGTTCATTACGACAGGACTGGGAAGGTCAGTGGAGATTGTTAGAGATTTCACGGGCCAGGGAGACAGCGATGATCATACCCGGAAGAGAGAATTTGTCACCCTTGATGACGAAGGAGGTGAGATCTGTCGAGGGTGGAAATCGGATCCTAACCCTGCAAAATCGACCCGCAGTTCTTCAAGCTCTGATGATGACTCTGAGGAGCATTCTGAATGCCAGTTCAACACACCTGCAGCCACTGTGAACAATGTAGTCACACACACTCCCATGGAAGTGAACCATGGATGCAGTGTATCGCAACCACAGAAGGAGCCACTTACACCAGACGATCTCATAACATTCCGGATGACTGATGGAATAAGCAACAAAACTTCACCCCAGTCTGACAGCGATGAATCAAGGATCGGTATTAAAGCTGCTGTCCAAACTAAACAGGTGTCTTTGGGCAAATTATCCTCAAAACATCTGACAAACAAGAAAGTCGAGACGGACAAATTTTGCAGAAGGAAGCCAAAGACGACGGCTAAAGAGAAGAAATGGGAAAGGGCAGAAGACATGTATCACATGGAAGATGAATATTTAAGCACAGAGAGTTACTGGAAAGAGTGCTACAGAGCTTGGAATGATTACTACGCTTATATGTCTCCTTTTCAAGAGCAAAGTTACCAAGGCTACAGTGCAGCTCACAACTGGATGACAGCTTACCGAATGAATACAGTTTACATTGAGGAATTGCTGAAAGGCTGATTTGATGTCCCTAAATGCAGGTAGGAGCATTTTTATCAATGTTAAGTGCCTACTATGGGTTCCTCACAATCAATCATGAAAATGTAAAAGCATAATCCAATTGTACTTTTATTTCCTATGTGCAAATATGTTCTTTGGGCATGAAACGTCTCGTGTTGTCCTGCAAACTTAATTGGGGGGGAAAAGTACAGATTGTTGATTTATTAATATATATATATATATATATATATATATATATATATATATATATATTTGTATATGTATGTATATGTGTATATATATATATACATATATGTATATATATATATATATATATATATATATATATATATATATATATATATATATATATATATATATACATACATACATACATACATATATTTTTTTAAATGTTTAATATTCTGTTTTGGAAAAGGCATAAATAACTCTCTGCAATTGCGATCCACACTAATTATGGGAGGAATTTTTCCTCCAAGAAGCCACAGTTCCTCTATCCAGAAACTTCTGTGTCTCGTAAGAAGTTAAAATGTACTTCCTTATTCAAAATCTGCAAAGAAACAGTGGGCTGTTGCACAATATTTGCACCAATGTTTCATATACTCGCTAACGATGTCATAGGAATTAAAAGCTTAACAAAATGTCAAACATATTTGTTAATATAGTCAAAAATATGTGTCATGTTGAAAAATAAAGTCGTACACTAGGCTGACTAGATGTTTCGTGAGTGAGCCGGGCAGTTGTAGTTCATTTTGACCTTGTTTTCTATTGTGTGTTATCTGAAGCAAGGTCAGGCCATGTTCTTGTCATGATTGCAACTAATCAATGCTGACAATCAGTGATGAGAAGAACAAAACCTCTTGAGTACTCTGCCTAAGAGACCACCCAATCGACTTTTTACTCGGTGTGCTCAAAACTAGATTTTTGAGTGGCAAATGTGGAAAACCATAAGCGGATTTTCACAGAACGTGCAGAATTGTTCACATGTAAAGTCGTGCTACCGCGGAGGAAACAGCTCGGACAATGGACCTGCCCGTTTCTAGGAACGACACAACCCCTCACATCGAGACCAACCCGGACGTGTTGTTTCTCGTCTTCAAAAGCACGGTCTTGGTTCTGACTCTCGTTGTGGGTTTACCCGGAAACGTGTGGGTGTGCTGGGTTGTGTTCCGAATTAAAAGTCTCCAGACGAGCAACAATGCGCTGCTGGTCAGCTTGACCATCAGTGACCTTCTCAAGTGCTCCGTGGACACGCCGCTCTTGCTGGCGTCGTTCCTGCAATCCAGGGATGCCAAACGGCTGCCGATGTCTGTGTGCGCAACGCAGCAGTTCACCTGGGCCTTGTGCAGCTGTGTTCAGCAGCTGACGCTGGCTAGCATCAGCGTGGAGCGCTACCAAGCGATCGCCTTTCCTTTCCAGACCGAGCGCAGGAGATCCCGTGTTCGTCTCTGGATGCTGTTCATCTGGCTATGCGGTCTCGTACTGGCTATCGTCTCGCTGACTCTCTCCAAGCAATCTTTCTTCTTCTCGCTCTGCCGGCCGACGGCCTCTGACGGCACCGATTTCCATCTTCACTCGGATCTGTTCGGACCTTACGTTTTGGTTCCCATGTGGCTTTTGTCCCTGGTCGTCATTGTCATTCACTACGGGCGAATCATCAAACTTGTGCGGCAACACCAAAAGAAAGTGTTTAGTCGCGGCATTCGAGTGATGCCCACTGTGTCGGAGCACGTGTGGAGGTGGCTGAGCGACCCCACTTCGGTTCCGCAGTCAGCGCCACAGGCCGCGCGGCGACCTTTGCACCCGGTGTCTGCCGAGCCGTACTCGGGCTGCTTCAGCGGAAGGGCTCGCAGGACACCTCCGGAGATCGTCGGGGCAGTGTGTCTTTTGACGCCCGGAGCCAGAGAGCGGGGAAAGAAACGAGTTGAGGGCAAACTAGCCAAACGCTTTGGGTACATTATTATTGCCTTCACAATTTTTTGGCTCCCCATGGTGGTTATTTTGCTTATGAACCACTTCATCACACGGCTGGACACCGACAGAGTGAGTTGGTCGAGGAAAACTTAAGTGTTTAGCTGCAGGACATGACTAATGCTGTTTAATTTTGGCTGGGAGTTGTATTAGAAATTTAATGTTCTACTAAGTGCATGTGCAATTTTAATTTAAAAAAAAAACAAGCGGATCAGAAAATGAATGAAATAAAAATTTGTGGAAGAAAGAAAAGAACAAGTATTAACAAAGACCATAAAAAAAAAAAAATCTGCATTCCTACCTAAAAATGTTAAGGAGAAAATGCTCAATATATGTATGTAAAGCTAGGCATTTTAACTAAAGTAATTAATTTGCGATATCTAAAACCAAGAATTAAGTGTCTCCAATAAGACTTAAGAATAAAATCAGTTTAGAGGAAAGCAACAGAATCTTAAATGAAAAATAATCCAAATACTTGCTATATCCTCCTGACTACCAGGAAAAAAATGAGGTCCAATCACATTTATTTTGGAATTCCCCAATCTATGAAGTAATTGGAATACTGCAAAAGAAATGTGGTATCATTGGAAAGCTCTGAATATAGAGCACAAAAAGAGTTAATAATAATAAGATGCACTGGGTGGTAGATATTTAGGTTTACAAATGTCCTCTACAGAGGACAAATTTGAACTACCAGTTGTCAGGAATATTTTTATTGCAAGTTCAGGTCCCCGCAGCTGCTGTAATATGCAAAGTACACCTAAAATATGGAAATGTAATGTAACTATTGTTCTATAGCTTATGTAAATTCAGGCACGTATAGAGGCAGCTGCAGGAGCTTAACATTTATGTCTAATACTTTTTGTCTTTTACTGGCTTTTATTACAACCAGTGGCAGTCTACTTATGTTCACAGTTTATAGGTTTCTTTTATGATAAACATTGTTTCATTTCTACTATGCAGAGCTAACCAACAGTGAAACAATTAAGAAAAACATTTACTCAGCATTCTTTTTATTACTATTATTATTTATTTATTCTTTTTATGTATACAGTTTCTGTTGGAGATGGAGACATCGGCTATGGTCCTCACCTGCGTGCAAGCTGCAGTGGATCCACTCATCTACACCTTGGTCACGAGACAGTTTCGCTATGAACTGAGCAAAATATTATTGTCCATCCGAAGGTTTCCTCAGAAATTGGGGTCCTGACCTTTTTTTTTTTTTTCAACAATCATGTTTCCAAACTGTGTTTTGGGAAAAGTCCCCTCACAATAAATAAGACTTAAATGAGTGAATTGGGTTATCACAGACTAAAGCATGACCAAGGAGGGGGGAAAAAGGCTCACACACTTTGCACACGTGGCAGATATAGATGTTTTATCAGACATTTCACAGTTGGGACACGAGACAAGGTCATAAATAATATCAAATACATGACAGGGCAGCACAGCAGTAGTTTTAACAACAACAGGTGGCATAGGTGGGCAAAGCCTATCTGACTGATCTCGAAGAAGACAAATGAGAGTACATAGCAGAGGCACAGAGAACTAAACATTACAAGAGAGCTCTATTATTTTGCATTGTAAGTATATCAAGTCAATTACCGGACAGGCCGAGCCTGCTTCAAATTTAGTTTTAAAGTGCAGTTGAGACAAAACAGGAATTGAGGTTTGATCCTGGTGACATACTGTCAAAAACAAACAACTCACTTCTGCATCTGCTGTACAGTAGTTCTAAATATTCATGATGTCTTGACAACTTTAAAAATACGACAGAAAAAGGCCTGCTTGTCTGTGCTTGTCTCATTAACGCTTGTATTGTGTTTTTACACACTAATTCTGTTACAGGGCAGCTGCTGTGCCTTTACCAAAAATAGTACTACTAATTAAACTAGGAGTATGACACTTTCTTCAACTATTCTGGCAAATATTTTTGGCTTCCTCTGAGAAGTCACCTAGGAATTAAAGACTATAGCAGAAACTTTGGGTGTGATACGTTGATATGGAATCTACACTTTGGCATCCACGGTGCCAGCAATGATGATTTCTTTTTAAGTACAAATGCACATGTAAAACTGTTATTTAAAAGTTCCCCCTAGTATTACCGATTTAACACCTTCTATATAATGTAATTTTAATGCAATGATAATTTGACATTAATACAATAACCTTGTTCCACTTTTTCGCTAAGCACAAGCCAGTCGGCGAGATGACCACCTGTGCACATTTGAACGTATTCTAAGGGTGATATGTCAGTACAGCTATAACATCGTCTCTGAGCAAAAGATTGAATTTTGAAATTGCTATTATTGGTGATGAGCATCTGGGACAGGAAATGGATCACCAACGCTGGAACCAAGCTGGTGGACCAACATTCAAGAGGATGCAAGGCCAAGTGGGAGGCAGCAGCTTAGTGGTGAGTACACCTGGAAAGTCAACAGTCCAGAACACAGGCATCCGTTAGCCTTGTGGGATTTTAATGAGAATTGCATGATGTTTCTGAGAGTTGAGACTGGCCAAACGGTGAGCGAAATCAGCCTGCTTCAACACGTCTACTTCATGTGCACCTAGCAGTCTACTCCTTATTTCAAGTTCTGCAAATGAAATGACAAAACTTGGAACATCAAGGAGTAGACAAAGTACTAACACCATTTTTTTTAAAACCACAGAGTTCACATATGCAACAATTTTGCCCACTGAGTTAGGAGGAGAAATGTCGCTGCTTGACAGCTAAGACCACTGTAAGCATCCGGTAGTTCACAAAGACGGAATAAGGAATACACTCGGACGACGACAACTGAGAGAAGTACAGAGAAGTCAGGGAAAGAGAGACGGAGTGAGCACAGCTTCACTGGTTCTGCCAAACGATGATCGAATATTACAAAATATTCTATTAACAATATTAACAAAGGACCTAGGCTCAGAACATGTGTGTCCAAAATTCTCAGCAACTGCCTTGTGCTTTTATTTGGGGTGTCTTTCCATGAAAAAAATGTTTACATTTGAACAATTTTGTCATTTGAGGGGAGCGTATGGGAATGGATATTCAATTCCATCAACATTAATTAACGATTTCCTCTGACAAAAACAGGCACGTGTTGTATAAAAAGGCTCGCCGCTGAGGATTTTGGACCAAATTTATTTTAGTTCGAAGCTTTGAGTGTGGCAGCTAGTCAAATATATACCATATACAGAGCCATAGATAGACTTCCAGAAGAATTGAAAGTTCAATCACCCGAGGCACATCCCTTTGACTGAAAATACCACAGTTCCTCTATCCAGAAAATGCACATACACACGCAGACGCACGCTCACACGCACACACACAAACACAAATCAAGACATGAAGTACACATGTATATGTAATATTTCCCCTCAAATGGGGTGATACTGAAAGTGAGGAGGACATATGACTGTAGTATCTGGATATCAGCAGTGATACAGAATGACAAAAATAAACGGACGCATTTTGATTGTTCCTTGACCAGCTTTCACCTCCTGCTTAGGGGAGTCAAAATGATGCCAAAAAAAAAAAAAAGCTGCTTTGTGCTCGGTGACACTTGAGTTATACACATACATATGCACACTCACGCAAGTGCACTCTATCTGGACGTCATCCCTCTAATGTACAAGGGGTCAATGTCAGTGTTGTTGCAGTACATGACCAGCAGGGGTCAGTCTCCACTGCAAGCAAACGAAGTGTCTGAATACTCTCCTCTCATCCCTCAGTCTGAGTTAAAACAGTCACGGAGGATGGATGACACGCCTGTATCCTTCACAGTGCGGACACCTTCACAACGTTCTGGTGAGCGGAGGCGGCCGGGAGACTGGCATCGCCCTCGGGGGTCGTCACAGGTGGGGTGGGAATGCTGATGATCGCTGTGGTGATCTGGCTCCCCTGGCAGTTGAGTGGTGTCGCCTCATCCAGGCGCATGTTCAAACTGGAGCGGCTGTTCGGCAAGAGAAAGGAACCGTATTGGAGATTTTGCACAATTTCACAATGTAAAATCTTAACCTCAGTTGAGAACATTTTTTTCTTTAATTAGGGATTACTATGGGAAAAAAACAGAACAATGACATGGACTAATAGCGTTGAAACAGATTTTGAGAAGATAATATTCAATTTACATGGCCAAGGATGTACAGTATACATAGCTAATTTTTAAGACAATAAATTGCAGTATAGATTAGATTAGATTAAACTTTATTCATCCCGTACTCGGGAAATTCACATACGTTAATGTAACAAAAGTAAAAGAGAGAACAATAGGCTAAATGGGCCTCTAAAAAGGCAACATAGCAGGCTGTCGGTGGTAAATCGTACATGGGTATTAGTTGCAACGCCAGCGAAATTATGAAAAAAAGTGTGATTTATAGTCCGGAAAATACGGTACTTAATTATAACGATAAGTTTCTTGCTCTAAGTAAAAAAAAACGTGTTGAATTAGAAAAATCTTATGTTCTTGTTATTTTTTTGGGGTGGTTACCTTCCGGCAATTTACGATTTACCCTATTCTGTTCGCATCAGCAAAGCAATATGCTTTAGTATATAATCTCAGGTGTTGTCCCACCTGGTGCTTAGAGGCTGAATATGAATGGTGCTGAGTTCCTGCAAGCCTTGTTGATGTGCATGCGTCAAACTCTGCAAGTGTGCCGGCTCATTGGAATTGGGTAAAGGGCTGTGGTGCTTCTTGCTTCTGCGGGAGCAGCAAGTGCCCGTGACACCCTCTTGGCTGGAGAGGGATGGGCTTCGAGACACATAATTCTGAAGTCCCGCCTCCAGGTAGCTTTGTTGGTAATACTGCTCATCCACAAACTCGTGGTTCTGTGGCAAAAAAAATAGGAAAGAAGGTACTGATATAAAATGTACTGAATATAGAAAGTACTTTTTTTACATTTTTATTTTCTTTGTGTGTCAAGTAGAAACTATTGATCTCTATTGACCCTTCTGAAGAGTCTGGATTCATTTACTCTGCATGTTTTTATTTACACAGATATTCAGAGCAATTTTGGCAAAGGGACATGAGTTCAGCGCAAGGACAGCATTGTGCCGCTCAATACATGAGGTCTACCATGGTAGACGTTGGATAAAACAAACGCATGGCAAAAACTGAAGCTGGTCAGAGTGGCCAATATTTCTGTTAGATATGGAATCCTTCGTACAATTTCAGTACGCATCTCCCCAAGCTCAAATCCAACGGAATTCCTTTCTTAAAAGTATTTAACAGAACGCAGAAGCATTTCTGCTCCTTTAATTGTCGACCAAAAAGGTCCACTTAGATTACTGCACTGTTACAGTGACTCCAGTTTATAACTACTTGACTTTAAATGATATGAACCATGGAGAAGGTACACAATTATTATCCTGAAAGCTTATATTATGAAAAAAATTGGGGGACTTGCAAACTCACAGTGGTTTTCTCCAAGCAGGTCAACAGGTGATGGTGTTGGCTCTCCAATAGAGAAGCAGACTTACTTAACCGTTGTTCCTCCTCAATAGAACCCTGTGATGAAACATTCAGAATGAGAGACCTAATTCCCTCTCTCTGAGGAAGTGGAATCTGCATCGTTGTGTCAATACCTGATCAGAAAGATTCATCTTGTATGGAAGTTGCTAATGTGGGAGGGTGAGACAAAAAGAAGAGAATTTTACTTGTGTTTGGAATTCTGCAAAGGGATCAGAAAGCTGTCACAGTCATGCAGAGAAGCAGCAGTAGAACCACATTATCAACGTGAACCCCGGAGGCACGTCAGCAAAGATCAATGGAGCCAGAACATTGATTTGTGACCCTAATGGATGTACAGTGCAATACACTGCACACACAACACTGACGAGGCTACCTAAAGGGAGTTTGTAACCACTCGTTTTTCATGATTATTTCTTTTTCCCTCGTGTTCATGCGCATGTGCTCGTGTGGTGGTTGGACGTGAAGTAAAGTGACGAAAATTACAACCCCAGGCTGAGTGTACCCTCTAACGAGTAGACCAAGTGGATAATGATTATTCTCGAGACATATTTTCGGCTCGATTCGAGATTTAGATGTTTTCTTTTTTAGCCGTCCAAACTTTTGTAAGTCTGCCACTCCTGTGCAATTTCTCTTATTTTCATGTTTAACAGTCGGTCCGTCTGAAAGTAGCGTAATGAACTTACTTTTTTCATTTCATACAAGTCAGCAAGATTTTGCAAAAACTATTCATTAAAACTGGCAACAAGCATCAAGAGACAAGCAAGAGCACTAAAATTAAATCCAAAAATACAACCCTTGGCAAAAAGATAGTTTGAAATTCTAGTCAATAAACTCAACAATTACTTCATCTACTTTTCCGCTTAACCTCATAGTATTTCCAAATAATGGAGATTGGCAGTCTGGCCTTTGGTGCCCTTTCATGAGAAATGTAGCGAGCATTGAAGCGGAAGCGTTTGTCTGGTCTTACCGTAAGCTCCAAGGCTTCATTAAAGAGGCCGTTGCGCTTGCTGTGGATGAAGGCACTGGAGCTTCCCGTCTTGGAAATTCGGATCCTGGCCAAGCGAGCTTTCTGGAGGACACATTGATAGCGATGTCAGTTGGATACCACAACGCCTTCAGCCTCCAGTGTGAGACTGATTGGAGAATCATTCCGACATATCCCACTGATGAACCACAGCACTTTCACGTGCTTCATGTTTTACTTGTGATCTTTCAGACCAAATCAAACATACGGTGCTAGATTATTCCCTCAGATCTTCTGTGATAACTTACTCTGATCTCCCGCTACACTACTTATGAATGATTTATGGTCACCGCACGACAACACACATTCCTTGAGTAGAAAAATGAGTGTGCCAGCCCCTAAGGATGGATGCGAGTAAATTGTTTTTTTTCATATTATGGCCCGTTCTGTAATATATGTATATGTATATGTATATATATATATATATATATATATGTATATATGTATGTATGTATGTATATATATACATATATATTATATATACATATATATATATATATATATATATATATATATATATATATATATATATATATATATATATATATATATATATATATATATATATATATATATATATATATAAAAGCAGGTACTACAAGCAAGCATCAACTGAGGGTGGCTGCAGGTAAGGCCTAGTAAAAAGCCCTCATCTTTTGGCGTAGAAGGACTCCAGACATTAAGGTCATGAATTGCAGAGGATTAAAAAAAGAAAATATCTCATGTGAAGTCATAGGTCTGTTACCATGTGAGGGGATCCAGCAAAAGCTTTCAGTAAACTTTAACATTGAGCGTAATGGAATGACTGACATGTCAGAGGCCGGCAACTTTCCATTAAAAGTGTCTGTCAAACAAATTGCATTTCCTCAGCATGGGTACATTTTATCTTCTGTTGCTGTTAGACATAATATTGAAATTTAAAGAGAGTGATATTACTCATATTAGACGGGAAATTGTCGCAAGCATAATGTGAGCTAGCTGTGTACATCACGAGAGCACAGCACGGTTGTTTAGAGAAGAGTAACGCACTGTTGCGTAGGTTAATTGAGTGCCTACACAGATGGTCCACACATACCTACCTATCCATGTGCCAATTATGTGGATCATGTCAGCACTCCAACTTAGTGGAATCATTTAAATTCCGACCCAAATCCCATTTAAAAAATGAGTAAATTGTACATGGCAATTTGCTAATGCATGCAAGTTAAATAATTAGAACTTGTGGTACCTGAACCACTGGGAGAGACTCGCAGTAACCATTAAATCAAACACGTTTAGCATGCTTAAATGAACAATGCAAACTCAAACAATTATAGCAACTGTTAAACTACTACTTGCATACCCAAAATACTATGCAGTTTGACTAGCAAATGAAGAATGGAATTACCGCTTGACTCAATTTAATGGATTTGGCACGTAAAGGAATGCTGTGAGATATTTACTTCAATTATTCACCCAATAGTTCAACAGACATTAAAGAAACATGTTTTGGGGGAATAATTCTAACATGGTTCTCAATGGTTAAGCTGAGATTTTATCATTTTACATCATTGACTCCCAGCAAGTTTTCACAAGCTATACACTTCATTCAAGCACCACAGAAAATTGTGTTCTATGGCTACATGAAGACAACAAGAAGGATTAGATTCCCATCTTTCATCATAAAAAAAGCTTTGATTCTACTCTTTTTCATTCTTATGAGCAGTTGAACATCATAAAGAACCCGGTTTATAGACCTTTGGGGGTGAATTAGTTAAAAGTCGATTGTTAGCCTGTAAAAGTAATTGTTTTAAATCTGTGTTGACAAGGAATGTCCGTCTTTCCACCAATCAGCCAATTATGAGATCAGTTATTTTGTCTCCGTACAATTTTCTAGGCTACGTAAAGTAACGTTGCTACCACTTTCACAGTCAGAATGAAAAATGTCGTCTTTCAAGGGAGCAAAAAACAAACAAAAACAACCTTGTTTTAAATGTCAAATGAGTTACATAAAATGAAAGCACGGTAGTTCCCCTATGCTAGTAGTGAGAGAAACACTGACAAACGTGGGCCTTTTAACTTGGCTTTTTTATTGTGTGAGGGTAAAGATAGCATCTTTACACGTGCACATATGTTGGTCGGTAATTGAAATTACAATTAAAATTTGAGATGATTACTAAATAAAAGAAGTGAAGTAAATCTTGTTTGTCTGGAATGATGCTTTTGTGTAGCTTCTGACATATTCCAAACATTGAAGGTTTGTTTCCCTTAGCTTTACACTAATTTTACACTACAGTGAGATCATCCTTTCAGTCGCCTGCAAGGCAGCAGATGTGAGATTACAGGTGCAGCTTGTCACTGGAGAATATGCAAGGCCAGGACCGTCACAACATTGCGTGCGATTGTTAACATGTCTTTTTATAACCATATTCACATGACACTAGGCTGCCACATAATGACCAGAAACAATCCACATCAGGTCAATTATAATATTGTTCATTTTATCCGTTTATGTAATAGGAGTTAGATTAGATCACTTTATTACTCTTTTCAACTTGGGCTATTTCAGTGGCTTGTGTTTTAGTTTTGGAAAGCCCATAATCTTTTTTTTTGGTACACTTTCCATTATAACATGAAAATGGGCTGTAGAAGTAGTATTGTGGCTAAGGGAGTGCTTATTTTCATTTCATTTTCATTTGTAAAGATTTAATCTGGCTGGCATAGAGTCATAAAATAGAACCTATCATTTTATCTTTTGAACAGCTGCTAGATGCACCGGGTTTATTGTACCTTCTAGTGGAAGAGCATTTCATTATTTTGCCTGTCACGATAAACTATCAGGACTGCATCGATAGGATGTACAAAGATACTAATAATTTCTAATCAAAAGAAATAGTGAAAAACAGAAACCATCTCTCATGGCACAGTAGATGTCCAATGATACGCAACGATCTGAGTTAACTAAGGAATATGATCTTAAGGGTTAGATTACTGGTCAGCAGGTATACGTTAGCAAAGGATTTTATTCAGAATACCAGTTGCAATGATTGCAGGGATTACTTAAAGGTGTGATTATGACAAGGACACATTGTGGACACACAAGGACGTGGCAGCAAGGGGCCATTCATGCAGCCAGACAGACATATTATGACCTTCCAGAGATCATCTCAGTCAGATCAGATCTATTTCAAGGAAGAGGACTTGGCCCACATTGCTTAGCAGACACCCATTTCTCCACTTGCTTAGCCTGCTTCCATTTTCCCTCAGGCCTCTCTTGTCACCAATCTCCTCTCTCTTGTCTACATCAACAACATGGCGAGCATTTGTAAATGCTCACTCACATTTTAGAGATATCCATTAAACACTATCATCTTTATTGTGGTTGTATTTCACCATCAAAAAGCTGGATCATATTTAACACAGTTCATCTTATTTTTGTCTACCTATGTATCTGGAAAGGCAAAATATCAGAACTCTCTTACTGTATTACAGTATGATCTTGCAAAGTATCATCAAAATTATGATTCATATAATTAAAAGAATATTTTATCAATAGCTTTCTAGACAGATATACGAAAGGATGTGTGTTTCACAGCTTTATATATATATATATATATACACGTTACGGCTATGCCTCGCAAGAGAATGAGGACAGACAGGTTTGCCCTCAAACTATGATTAGCAGCCCTGTTTTGCATTTGGACCAGCTGATGCTGAGACCAAATTTGTCACATGCAGACAACAGAAACACAATTATGGTTCATGTCTTGAGGCCAAAACTTTAGAGGAGGCATGCAACTATTCTAATGCTCTAGTTGAACATGCTTTTGATTCATAAAATGTAGTTCACCCAAAATGTTTACACACAGCACGGCGGTCAGATAAACATATTCAGAGTATGTGGCACCTCATTGTACAAATCTTACAAGAGTGTATTTCACTCAACATGCCCATCTCATAGAAGACTTGAACTGCATTGAGTCCTCCCAAGTCAGAATTGCCCTTTGGGCTGGAGGTCTGGAGTTCCAAGCCTCAGGAGCCCAGTAGAAGGAAATAAAAACAGTGTTCACCTGCATCTTCTGCGCCCGTCGTTTGTCTGCTCTCTGGTTCTGGTGATAGATGCGACTAAAGTTGGACACGATGACAGGAACCGGCAGGGCGATTACCAGCACCCCACTCAGAGAGCAGATTGAACCAAAGATTTTCCCGGCGATGGTTTTCGGGACCATGTCTCCATACCTGCGTGGGGTTGAAAGGGACAATGAAGACATCTGTGAGGTTTGGATAGGCTTTGATCACGTCTCTTTGAGCTCAATTGAGTCATCGTAGCGGATTGAACGTCATGAAGAGAGGCAAGTGTCGATAACAGTACGGGAAAGGGGGCATTCACAATGATACATTTCATTAGTGGACATAATAGCCCAAAGTGAGATTTCTCTCAATATAGGACCCCAAATCAACACCCACATTACTTATTGCACAATTATCAGACATCATTACCATGTGTTAAATTATTAATGAAGTTTTGCAGTCTACTTTCGTATGATATATTTGCAAGTCTGTGGTGATCTCATTGTCTGTGCACAAGGCACCCAACACAATTAAAGTGATCGTTAGTTTTTCATCTATTAGCTGAGGGAAAGGTGTCAGTAGGAAACTAAATTATTCAATATTCCTCTGAATATCAATGTTCAACAAATGTAGATACTTTCTGAATCCATGCGCGTAAAACTAATTTTTAATAAGTGTCTCAGTGTACAATACGCGCACAGTACAGTTTCAGTCCAGAAAAAGTCCTACATATCATTTATGGTTTGATTTCATGACCAAATTGATTGATTGCAAAAACAAAACAAAAAAAACACCCTATGTTCGCATCCACTCAGATTACCTCCGTTATTTTTTTCTTTATTTGTATTTTTTATCAGCCAATGCTGCACGTGCATCTTTTGATGACATCCATGGGAAGGGCTTGGATAAAAAACGAGATCAAAATAAAATCCACACCAGTCAAGGCAAACTCACCCTGCATATGATAAAGCTGTAAGACTGATAAGTATTATTGTTCCCTTTGAACCCTTTAATGGTATTTTACCCATATAAGGCAAACACACACACTGCATAACATTTAATCTGCTCCACTGTTCAGAAGATCTTCACATTAGGAGGACTGAAAAGCTAATCATATTCATCTGGAAGTCATCTATAATGAGATGCTATCAGATTGCTTTATAGAGGTTCTCCTCTTCTAATACCACAGTCAATTTGCAGCCTCCATTTAGTCAGGCTGGCCTGTCTCCGACGATACCATCTCTGAGCCATTATATCTAAAGATTTGCACATAAAAAAACTGCTCACACGTAGTAGAAAAGACACAAGTGCCTGCGTGTGATAAGTGAGATTTGATACAATTTCTTTCCTTCCTGCCTGGAAGAGCTCTCGTGTCTGCTTCCGACGCAAGAAGATGACACTGGAAATGGAGAATTAGCCATGTGTTTCACAGAGGGAAAGGCTGAATACGTCGTTAAAGCAGAGAGAAGGATATTGTTTTGCAGATGCACTTCAAGTCCTATTGCATGCTTTTTCTCCCCTTGTGAAGTTTGCTAAAGGATTTTCCAATTCACTTAAAAACACAAATTCGATTTAAACACACTGAAGGGATGGGGTGAACTTGTGATCAGGGTGTCACACCACATCCAGGTCTCAGGGTTTAATTCAGAAACGTAATGCAGCATGGACGGAGGGTTATTGAATGGGCTTGAGTACATTTGGGATGGTTTTATGGAGAGAAATTAACAGAGTTGACAGATTTTTTACAATGGCGAAGCATGGTCGGATAACGTTGCACAAAAAAAATAGTAGTCGTTGGCATGTCATCCTCACAGTTCTGGGGTCGAGGGTTCGAGCCCAAGTCAGTCATCACTGTGTGGAGTTTGCATGTTCTCCCCGGGCTTGTGTGGGTCTTCTCCGGGGACTCCGGTTTCCCCCCACTCCCCAAAACATGCAGTAGGCTGGTTGAACATAGAGGGAATGCAAGGGACCTTCTCGGAGAATAGCTTCTCCGAGAGTTAATCAGTCAAGACTCTGTCAACCTGGTGTCGAGTCAATGTAATGGGAGGTGTGCTTTAAAGCTTTCTTTTGCGATAAAAGTACACACTGGGTTTGGGTTTGCCATAGAAACACAAACCTATATGGAGCACAGAAAAAAAGGTGGAAAGGGCTTCTAAAAGTAACAAAAGCCTTGATGTTTTTTTACTGCATCGTATCTGCATCCTATATATATAACACGGAATACATCTTTGGCATTGGATAAAGCATCCACGAAGTTCATCTTTATGTAGTGTGATTTGTGTTAAACAACAATGAACATTCTCTTGTTAGTGCACAAAAACAATCAAGAATCGAAGAATGTGAAGTCGTTTCTTTCCACCTGCAATGTTTGAGAAGTGTCTCGTATTAGTGCAAGAAAGTCAGTTGAGGACAGTGACAACTGCATTTCTGGGCCTCTAACCCTTCCAACAACATCAATCTGTAGGGCCATCTGACTTTTCATGGTCAGTCCCTTAGGGAGAAGTAACTTGGGCGTACTTGGCTCTTGGGTAGAAAACAAAAGGTGTGCATGAACCAGACAGCAAAGAGCAGCTACAGAGATCCAATCAAAGAGGACAGGAAGAGCGCATGAGCAAAAAGGTCAGGACGAGAGGAGATTAGAAGCAACAAATTAAGTTTCAGACAGTGCAATGGTGGATGATGTGCCTGCATGTATAAATCCACAAATATATTAGAGCTGGGATTAAAGCACTGGGATGTTCTTAAGTCAATTACATTATGCTCTAAAGCAGAGCGGGCTTTAAACTACATTGAACATATTTTGGAATTCCTGACATGTTGCCCATCTATTAATATATTTCGTCGAGCTTCTACTCTTTTTCTTCTTCAGGGTTGACATATTACTGACATCTTGCTCATCTCCCGACTTGTGCACGTGTGACAATGGCAGTTCTTAGCATAGTCAATCAATAGACTGGTTTGTTTCTTGTGAAAATGGAAGCTAAAACTGTTTTATGGTGTTTGGTGAATGGCACTGTCCAACCTATGAACGGTATATCTTTTATCTAACTGTTACGCATTTTAGGAAGATTCAATAATAAAACAGTATTTTCTACTAACTGTAAAGATTGATCTCTTCAAATTCACATGAGATAGCTAATTTGTTTTTCTCCCAACATTCTGCATTTATAGCAGAGGAAAACAAACAACACTGAAGCAAATGGACCTTGCTTTGCATTATTCTGCTGCACAGTACTCCCGCGACGGAAAGCTTGAGGCAAAATCCAATTCCTTGGCTTTCCAGCGTGTGCACGACGTATCCATAGATTATTTCTCTATTTGCATATGTCAAGTGACAAGTACAAAATCCAAGAAAGAAACACAGATAAGTTGATAACGTGAAGGGTATTATTCTTTCACTCCACTGCACAGCGTGGAAAGGTCATTATCATCACTCACTCCACACCAAATCTTGTACTGAATCCCGCTGACAGATCGCATTCATTTCTCTGCAACATACTTCCACTTGCTTTGACTACCCCCACTGCACCAACGTGGACTTTTCGTATCTCTGAAGTTTAAGAACTTCCTTTTCACCAATTTGAATAGCACATACTGGTCAGAGAGAAGGAACTGAAGGAGTTAGGGTTAATGTAATTATTCCAACTTTCTACCTGACAGAGCTGTCTTTCCGTTACGTTTACGTAGAAAATGCCCTAATGAAACAGTTCAGCTTGACTCATTCAAAACCCGCTCTTGTGATACACGAACATATAATAAAATATTGAAAGATTTTTCTGCATTACATCAAAGGGGGACTTTAAAAGAGGCAACATAAACATCTGAACACGCTTATTTATTCATTTTTACCTATTTATTTATGTCTAAAATGTATTTTCCTGTGTCTGTATTCTCACCCACTTGCTACCGCGACAGTGAATTTCCCGAATACGGGATGAATAAAGTAATCTAATCTAATCTATAAAACATTTAAAAAAACATAATTGCTTTTCTATCTGTTTGTACAACTAGTATGTCTTTTTCATGTTAGGAACTAATAAGGGAAAAAAACCCTCTTTCCTAACAAACTTACATGTGATTATAATGCAAAAGTTCATAGAAGTTCTAGGAGTCCAGTAATTAAGCAGCAAGAATGCAATTAGTTGCTAGGATCTTCATAAACATAAGCCTGGGGCCATGTTACAAGCCCTGTTCATTATGTGCCAGGAGGTGTGCAAGTATATGTGCTTGTCTCTGTAATTAGTGATTACCAGAATGCCATAAAGAAACTGCTTCACTAGAGCCGCTTCCTTGGCTAACTAGAAAGCGCAAGTATTAAAGGAGCTTCAGAATAAGGAGTTTAAATAAGTTGAAAGAAGTTACGTGTCATTCTTCAAACTTTCACTAATGGCAACTCTACAATATTCCGTATTCAGGAGGGATCCTTTGATTAACAAATCTATCCCCCCTGTGCCGTCAGGTGAGAAGCCACTTGTAATGCGTGTACACACTTCATAACAGGTATATCATTAAGTATTAAAATGCTTTTAGGCCTCTCAAGACTAAAATATATATGAATAACATCTCAGCTTGTGTACTCAAAACTGCCAATCTCTGTGCGCCCGAGTCCCGTTGTGGTTGGTGTGGAGAGGCTGACGAGCTGGGACGCAAATTAAACTGATTTGTGGTTCAATTAAGCTGCTGGCTAGAAGAAATGGCGCTGGGTTGGATTAGGAATACCTGGAGAAATATAATCTTAATTAGCAAATGTGTAATTAAACTTTATTGATAGCCTCCAAAACTTTGTGCCCATGATATTATTAACCTTATATCAACAAGAGATCCAGTGACAGATTGGATGTGACACAAATGTAATGATTCTATTAATTACATTAATACTGTTACGGTACGCTGTACAGTGCAGTCTGGTATAGCCTTACACAGCGAACCGATACCAGCATTGTACCTGTTTTTATGGTTTAATAATAATTTGACACCTTTATTTTTTTTATTCAAATACTGCTCTCCATCAGCTCTCCAACTCCTACTGGGTGTCTTTAGAAAAAGGTATTAAACATGAACGTTAAGATGCTGCAGCTGCCCCTATAAGTGCCTGAATTTTTATATGCTATAAAACGATAAGGACAGTGCCTAAAGCCAAATTGTCTTTCTATTTTATTTCTCTTTTATACACAGGGCTCTAGATTGTCCCTAAATTGGTGCATTTTGTCCCTAAAATTTGACAGAACATGTAACTTAAATATATACCCAGGACAAATTTTTAAAAAATATAGTATAGAATTATTTTTGTATATATGTTGTTGTTGTTGCTGAATGCTGACAAACACGTTATCCACAATTAACTCTTTACATTTGAAATAATGTCTGCAATGAATAAAAATTTGCATGGACAATACTGTTTCTGCACTTGAACCCATGCTGTTAATATTTTTTAGACTAAATTACATCTCAGCTACAAGACTTCCCAGTTCACTGTTACCATTATATCTCCTACCAGTGCTCGGCCCCTACTGGGAGCAGTGTTCAGAGATGAAAAGAAGTAAAGCTGTGGGGAAAGATAAGACTGGAACTGAAAGCAGTGATAGAACAAGAAGTTCAGAGGTCATTTACAGGGAGCTCTAGGTCATTTCAGGAAGGTCATCACAAGCACAGCCTGGCACGCATTCATGTGGGGATCAAAGTAACGAAAAAAATAGTAGGTGGATGGATTACAAAAAAACATGAAAAGGGAATGCCTGCAGTGAGGAAGGAAAAAAAGGCAGCCGGGTCTTCGAAAATAAAGTGATAAAAAAAAGTGTCAAAATGTCTTACAGCCATATCATTCATTCATCTTCCATAATGCGCATCCTCGTAAGGGTAATGGGGGTTTCTGGAGACTATCCCATATGCCGGCTGCCATATCATTCTATTCATAATCACTATTGCAGTTGTACATTATGATAATATTTTATACAGTAAATGTGCTGCTACCAATTTGTCAATACATAAGACTTTAATATAGCAGTTTAAAAAATTAATGTGCATGGAATTCTTCATCTTTGCATATGCGTCCTTGTGGCATGAGGTGCCAATTGTAAAAACAAATCCAATAAATGAATGCCCTTGTGGCACATATTGCACTGCAAGTTTGAGGATTGACTTGATGCATGTATTGGACTATTAAATGTAAAAGAGATATAAATTAATTAATCTGTTTTCCTTCCTTCCTTGACTGCTCTCCCGAGTGACTCAACAGCTGAGGCAATTTACTTCACTCTCTGGCTATGTACAATTGCTATGCATGCACCCACGAAAAAATAATCTGAAGTACCATAAATAAGAAAGTAGTGTGGGATTAAGAGAGAGACACAAGAAAAACATTGCCGTGTGCAGATTTACATATGTGCCCCTTGCCTCTAAAAAAAATTATTACAAAATTTGAGAGGTCTGTGCTTAAATATTCCAGCTCTTTGCGGATGTTCGATATCAATGGGAATTTGGCTGAGCAGCTGTATAAACGACATTATTGGCTTTAAGAGAGCTGTATACTTCCATATTTCCCGGTGATACAGTTTGAGATGAAATTTAGTTTTTCTAAGCTCCAGGTAACCATGACAGAATTACAAGAACAGTAAAATACATTTCACTCATCAGCTACACTCACAGATACCACATATCCCCAGAAAGAGGCTTCCAGCTCACATCTTCTGTGATTAAAGATCTCTCAGTCAGAATTTTTAATCCTAGTCAGAATATAGCACCCTTATCAAATACGGTTTTATACTGCCTGATTCAATGACTAGAGGCATAGACAACAACAAATTACATCGGTTTCAGCCCCTCTGTTGGCATTGACTGTCCTGATCTATGACAAAGTGTGATGGAGGTGTGGTCAATGGATCCAAGTAGAGCTGGTTGCTAAATACGCGTAATTTGATCAATAGCAAAGAAATCCTCCTGTGTACAGTGGGTAATTTTAGACCGGTCTGGGGAGGGCTCAAAAAGTTACTCACTTTGTTCTCCTTGATTTGCTTTTGAAGACACAAACTATAACTAATGCTACTCCTCCATTATTTGCAGAGGGATGTTAATTAGAGTTGGTCGGTATTTTCTGGATTGGTAAACGCACTCATCATATAAGTTAATATTATGAGTAACGTCCTCCCATATATCCATTTTCTGTTCACTATCTCCTAATAAATTGAAGGGGAAAAACCATAATTGCATAATCGTTTTTAATCAAATGAATATGAAATGCCTCAAAACAACTGTGACAGCAGTCAAGTGTCTACCTGTCAGGAAAATCAATGTTTGCACACAAGGCGAGCTGTCTGCACAAGTGTGTTGACAGGGGAAAGTAGGCTTCTTGAAAAACTAGGGCATCGTTGAGACCCAGGAGAGGTGTCTCCAGGCCAACCTTCTGTCCTATTTCCTTCCCTGACCAGAGTAGTATCTGTATGAATTGTGTTTTTGAACTGAGGGGAGCATCCTAGGAAGCTAAGGGAAGTTCAAGCAGCAGAAAAAGGGAGATAGAAACCGAGCTCTGGGATGGGTACCTGTTGGAAAGACAGGCCTAGTGTAGAAAACATTGCAAGCAATCCCCAGGGCACGGACCAAATGGCAAACAAGTCGGTGAACACATGGCGGCAATCTTGACTGCGTAGCCTTTGCATTTAACCATGCATGTGCATCTGTCAAAATGAGAGTCAAGTGGGCACATGAGTCACAACAGGACAGAGTTCAAAGAAGGCAACCCACAGGAGGGGAAAATGTGGATGTGGCTGTTTTTGTTTTGGTGCGTAGGAGCGTGTGTCATTGAAAATATTCACTATTCCAAAGGTATGCACAATAGTGGGCAGCACACATCCTCAATATACACACTCATACATACACCTACCAACACACACGCGTTCACTTTCCATTGTTTAGAGAACCGTGACAGACATTATTTATCTACTAGTCGCAGCAATGCTCTCCTCCAGAGCTTTCCAGTAATACAGCACTAATTCATACATGGCATTTCCCACAACTCAGTAAGGTCCGCTTTTCAACATACAAGCCCAAGTTACACTTCAGTTCCCACTGTAAGCCGATACAGGACCAGCGTTGCAACTCAAACCCACATGGCCAGCCCTGATTTTCAAAATCGGAATGGAATGTAGGTTAATGCGCATTTCCTACTCAGCTATTTGATCTTTGGCTGAGCTCCCAATGACACACATTGTCCTGAGGGAGTGGCGAGAGTGTCCGCTTTCTAGGTGAGGTTAGGGTCATGTATCCTGGCAACTAATGGGAACATTTTTTTTGTTCCAGGAAATGTGGTTACAGACCTTAGAGAACATTACAATTGTAACTTTTGGAAAGACTTAGTCAAAACAAGGAACAAATTGGATTTCTGATTGTCTATTTCTTTAAAACAACTGACAGATCCCCATTCAAAGTCTTCTGATGTACAACTAGCGAAGAATTGCTGTTGAAAAGGGCCCACTCTTAGATTTCATTTATTGATTCTGTCTGATTGCATCTTTACTGATCTTGGAGTGGGAGGCTGAGAGCGCAGTGGGTGGCTGAAGGTGCAGCAAGAAGGTATGACAAAAGGAAGACGCTATTACATTTCAATTTGACAGAGGTCAGTTTTCCCTCAAGGTCAAACAGAAAAATAACCTTCAAAGAAATCTTTGCACTCAGCTAAAAAAGAGACTCTCTGTGGGAGATCTCACCCACTCAACAGAAAATTAAATCAGACAGCACATTGAGAGAATGAGAGTACGAACTTCACAGCTTCCAACACACTATAAGCCTGTTACCATGGTGATACAGTACATGATGGCAGAAGAAAGAAGGCTTTCAAACAACAGTAGGATTAGTAAATGTCACAGATGAACGAATGCAAACACTCGTCTTTTGCTTGAGATTGACTCGAAATCAGAGGGCCAAGACAAGACAGGCTTTTGAGAGTCGAGACCGAGACCAATACCTAAATATTAATTTTAATACATTAAAGTTTCACCAGTCAACTGACCAAGACGATCTATCACAGACCCAGACACGAAACCGTACCACTATACTTCCAATTTTGCATGTTAAAGTTTAGAAACAAAAGAGTAGTAAAATGTCCAATTTATACATAGAAACACAGAACACATCCATGAAAAAGGCATTAGTCACATTTTCTTTCAATGTGTTGGTCAAAAATAATATAGTATGAGAAAAATAAAACCCCATTATTACGTCAAAGGCTTTTTAGATGACTCATTTAGTCTCTTGCACTCTAAATTGCCATTTTACTGGCTCAATGTCCACTTAAAGGGATTGCATTAACCTCTGTCACTCTCCATGGGCAGATGTGCTGCTCCTACCAAACCTTAAGATGTGCTCCGTATTAAACTTCCTTCTTTGGCTGGGATCCCTGTCTGGCTTCTTTCCAATAAACACAATCGCACATCCACTTCAAAAGCCAGAGACAGTCCACTGTGCTATTGTCAATTTTATCACTGTGCAGGATCTTGTCCTGTTACTGTGTGCATTTTTCCCTCTCAAAGGCTATACGTACTAGAACCGTGAACTTACCTATATAATGTAAAAAAGCCAATATGTAATGCATTTGTGCTCAAAATAGGGAAAAGGGACAGTTGGCTAAACAACAGATATTTGAAAACAAAGGGCAAACACAGGAGGACTACTGTACACATAAACACATTGTAACATGGCTCATGGGTATACACTCTATGCGACTAAAAAGATGAATAAAACTAGAGTAGCTTGCAAAGTAACTCACAGTAGTCACAACATTTTTTTATTGTTGTCTTTACATTATCTTTATGTCATGCTGCCTACATTGGTCAAAGTGTGCATACCAGAAGTCTCATTGAATGCATCACAAAGCACAAATTGCTTACCTGTAAAGTATATAGTAACTGTGTTATGTTTTCCATAGTGAATATTATAAATGTTAGTTTTGTTATAATAAATTATTTGGTCGCTTTGAGTGCAGTGAGTTAAGAATGCAGTCACTAAGAAATTACACCAGATTTAGTCATTGTACCACTCAATGTAATAAAATCTGCGCTAGTCTAAAGATTGGGATGGAATATTTCTTGTTTATAAAAATATTCAGGGCTAACAGCTTTGAGTTAATGAGCATGAACAATTTTGATCATTCTTCAGGCATGACAGATGCCACCAAGAGATGTGTACCCCCCACACACACCATCTTCCTATCTTTCAATCAAGTCTGTCGTTGATGAGCTAACTCGTGTTGTCCCACAAGAATTTGCATCTTGTAGCCAGACTGAAGGACATGCCTGAGTTTGTCAACCATTTTCTTGACCCGCTCTATGGCCTCAGCAGCTGGATGTCCAGCCTTCCACTCTGCTCCTTGTCATCGCATCGTCAGACAGCTTATGTGCTGCAGCCATTTTCCTCCCTCAGAATGTGTCTCTGAAGTCACACAAAAATTGTGATTTGCCTTTTCTTTGTATTTT
The DNA here is from genome assembly GCF_051989625.1 of Stigmatopora argus. Taxonomy (NCBI): domain Eukaryota; kingdom Metazoa; phylum Chordata; class Actinopteri; order Syngnathiformes; family Syngnathidae; genus Stigmatopora; species Stigmatopora argus. Next base: position 21,021,861 of record NC_135387.1, read on the forward strand.
TTCCTAGTATCACCTTACCAAGATGCAAAATTAGAAGAATTAGGTGGTATGCTTTGGCTGAAGGAAGAGCAAACAAACATCCGTGTACGCAGAAAAAGGTTCTTGTGAGACTGCACAAGTGTGATGCTTTTGAAGAGATGGCATTGCGTGTCATTGCTTTTTTTTCCCTTCAACTATATCGTCAAAAATGAATACTTTAGGCTAATGTGGGCCCATGTCTGAGGTGATGCAATAAGATTCATCCATTGAAGCTCTGATGCTTGGTGAAAAAAATGATAGGACAGGAAATAAAACTCAAAAGGAAGTTCTATGATACCATACTGAGAAAGTTATCCAAATATCAAAAATGACCAAAAACATGGAATACCTGACTGTATTTATATAGGTAATTATGACAATCACAAGTTAAACTGTTTTCATTTTTTTCTGGCTTTGGACTTAAATGTTTTTTATTGGGCGGTATGGCATATCTATTTGATTTCAATTATGTTTACTTGAATTGCATGTAGGTCTCATTAAATGTACTGGGAAAAAATAGATAAAATAATTATTTTGAAAAGTACAAATTTAAATTGGAACTCTAGCAGAGTGCTTTCATTTCCCAAGGCACTGCCAGTGTTGCATGGTATGAAGAAAAATTATGCTGCACAAAGACATTATCGTAGACAAAGGTTTGCATTTATCTCAACTTCAAAGGAGAGAGGCTCTTATCTTGCTTACAAAGTAGTTGAGAAGCAACACCTTTGCTGACTCGGGAGACAGTGTCAATCAAAACTTTCCATTATTACCTTAGTAAAATCTGAATATGTATTACAGCTCTCCTATTGAATATCCTTAGATTAGTCTTCATTTTATGTTGTGTATTCTTTTGACATTATTTACATTGTGATGTATATGTTAGGGCTGATATCTAAACAATTCAACACAGGGGGAGGAGGGGGGATCTTGTATACAACATAAAAAGATGTCTCCCACAAGTGCACACATGCATGTAACGCATTTCCTGGACTATAAGTCGCACCAGCCAAAAAGGCATAATTAAGAAGAAATAAAAACATATATAAGTCGCACTGGAGTAGAAGTTGCATTTTTGGTTGGAAATTTATTTGATAAAATCCAACACCAAAAACATGCATGTCATCTTGAAAGGTAATTTAACATTAAAATAAAAGAGAACAACAGGTTGAACAAGTGTACGGTATACTAACGTTACATGACTGACATGCCTGGTAATGTCAGTGACGACGTAAAACAAGAGGTATTCAGATAACTCCAGCATAAAGAACATGCTAACAAGTTTACCAAACCATCAATTTCACTCCAAATCAATTAATCCAATGAAATCTTCATCCTTGGTGTCACTTTTAAACAACTCCCCCAACTCGGGAGGTAGATAATTTTATGCACAAATCGCACCCCCGGTCAAACTATGAAAAAAAACTGCAATATATAATCCGAGAAATATATGTATACGAACATATGTATATGTATATATATATATATATATATATATATATATATATATATATATATACATACTGTGAATATTTAGTTCATTGTTCCACAACACAAAGGTCATGAATGGAAATGTGTGTATATATATATATATATATATATATATATATATATATATATATATATATATATATTTTATATATATTTTATATATATACACATTTCCATTCATGACCTTTGTGTTGTGGACACAATGAACAAAATATTCACAGTCTTTTTTTGTTTGTTTTTTTAAACCATTTCTTCCTGTTTATCTTAATGCTTCCAAGTCCCATGAAACAGAATGATAATCGCATATGACGGTATTTTTTTGTACATGACACAAGAATACAGGTGTCACAGTATTATATTATTATCTGAACTAATGTTGTTGACATTGGCAGTGAAATGGCTGTAATTAATGTGGTCAGCAGCTCCAATAGCAAAATTACCTAACAGGGTTATGGAAACACAACAGATGGTCACTGTATTCACTTTGGTAAACATTTGGAGTGGATCTGAAAGCTTTTCCACTGTAGAGACTGCAGGTCTGCAAGGCACCACTGTGAGTCTGTGTGTGTGTGTGTGTGTGTGTGTGTGTGTGTGTGTGTCAGTGCAGTAATTCCACATTAGGGTGATTGATTGAAGGTCTGTGTGTTCCAAATTTATAGCATAGTGCATAGCATGTCCCACCCCATTATTGTGAATTCAAGGGACCTTCAAAAAATATTGGATAAAATAAGCAGGCAAAAATGTCTAAAATAATGACGAGCTTATTTTAAATTATAAGTAGACATAATGAGTGAAACGTTTGGGTGTGTTTAATTGAACACGAAGTTATTAACCTTGGATGAATAAGTGGCTAATTCTTATATTTGAATAGGTAATGGGTTTATTGTGCAAATTGTGATCAACATGTCACACTTGGATTTTAGGAGGAGAAAATAGGTAGGTTGGCTGCTTCATGAATTCTGTCATTAAACATTGAGATTGAAAATAAATTTCAACGTCCTTTACTACCGGCACACCGTGTTCGTACATTTATAGTTGACAGCATCCTGTTGCACCATTCTTCATTTGGTCAGTTAATTGATGACTGAGGGAGAAAAGACTATAGTCAGACATGGGTGGTGGATTTTAAACATACAACAATTACAAATAATGCTGCAAAATTAAACAGGAAATTCTGGAGGGAGGACCGCTATCCCAGCCATATGGCTGTAAAAACAAGGTTGAAGGATCGACTGGACTGACAACATCATAAGCTGTTTACTCAGATGATGCAGCTATCTTTAGTTCCGCGCTGTTAACTTCACAATAACCACGGGCCTCTCAAGTCCCTCACAGGCAAATTTGGCTTCTATTAAGCAACATTCAAGCTGCCTAGTCCAGAAATCCATAATTGGAAGTCTGTAATTTAATCATCTTAGTGAAGCCATTACAGTTTGTCTGAAATTAACCACTAAATCAACGAGTGGTGCAAAGTTTAGCGAGTGTAAAATTAAGGGCCTATCCAGGCTACAAAAAGCAGTAGCCTAAGGCTAGATGCTGTGACACGGCTTATACTCCAGATCTGGATGTGGTTTGGGGAAAAAAGGCTACACTAGACCTTTTGTGTCCTCTCTGCTCCCAATGAAGGTACCTTGGACTTTCACGCTCTGACAGACTCAATTAATTGAGGCAAATTGCGATGCCCTTCGGGTTCCAGTGACTTTTAAATCATTTAATGTGTTCTGTCTTCCACCTGTATCTCCCTTTGTCATGGTTTTGGGCAATAGCTGCCTTTAGGCTGCAATGGACTTAACATACTCAACCGTAGAGGTTTTTGCAGGAAATTTAGAAATGTATGTTTATCAGTCAGGAAGTGAGATAGTAAATAAGAAAGAGAGAAATAAAACATAAACACATATCAGAAAGAAACAAGCATAAACCTTAAAATAGGCTTCACTTTCAGCTCGTTTAAAATAAGAGAACAACCAAAAGAATGTGAGGGAGGAAAATAATCCCCAAGTAAGCAAAATAGAACAGAGCAGCAAGATTCATAACTACTAAATGCAACAAACACAGCAAGGAAAGGCTTTCAGCAGGTAGGCATCTAAATTCAGCATTAATGTTAAGAGTCAGTGTTTAAATAAGTGTTGTGACTCCTACACGGCCCACGCTGCGTATCGAACCGCATCATTTTAGCACGGAACAGGTCTTGCAGGTCATCGGCAGTGAGAGCAGAGGCGGCTGAGAATAGCCTTGTAAGGCTTTGCTGACAGCCAGCGTGCCGCTCGGACTCCAAAGCAGAAAGCACTGCCCGGCTAAGCTGCTGTTTCATCTGGAGCTCAAGGGGCTGATGGGAGGTGTGTAGGGTTTATGAAGGCTGGCAGCACAAAAGCAGGAAATTAGGGAGGTAGGAGACACGCACATTAAAAGCTCTTGTGTTGCCACAAAAATCATTGATATTGTATCAGGCAAAATTTCTTATAATACATTGATAATAAAAAAAATCCAATAATAGTCCACTGATGGGTGTGAGATTTGGCTCTTTTCTACTATACTTATCCTCTTCAGGACCACCAACAGGTGAGCCTTTGCAGTGGACAAGATGTAAGTTGCATGTACCCAAAAATGTGATTCTACACCTAATTTGCACTCCCACTTGTCTGTACAGCAATCTCAAAAGGTATCCAGAGAGGTCAATAGATAACTAATGTACCCTGGGAGAACCTGATAACAGGTCAATGCACTTGAGGAGACATTTACATTTGTTCAGAAAGGGAGAGTTTTACTTAAACGGGTCTGCAGTAATTTACAAAACGATTGTAACTGTTCAGTACTCCAAAAGTAAAAATAGGAAAATTGTTCATAGAAGAAACATTAAAAGTAGGAATGTCTCAATAACATATTCTGGCACACTGAGGTTTCATTGACTTTGGAAAGTAAAAAAAAAATCATGAACATTTCTGGTCAGTTGATTTACTTTTGTTTACTTGTTTTTTTTGTGTCCTTCCCGATCTGTCAAAACTGGGTACCCTATAAAAGAGCAAGTAATCACGCAGCAAAATCCTGCTTTCATATTCCTGCTGCGATTGCAAACGAGTCTTCGCTGAAAAAACTGGGTGCCTCCAAGCGCCTTTTGAAGTTGGAACAAAGGGAGTTCTTGCTTCTCACCGCTGATGGCTTTACTTCACTGCTTTCATTATTCATCCTTTTCCCTTTTTTCTCCAACTCAAACACTGGAATTTCTATTCAATTTACCATCCCCCTTTAATGCTAATTTATACTTGTCCATCTGGCCTTCCCTGAGCTTTTGGTTATAGCCATACCAAGGGTGACGTTTTGGGAATGTTTCCACATTTCTCCGGTACTCATGGAATATATATGTCCTTTCTCTCTTAATAAAAGAGTTGCACATAAGGAGGCAACAATGTCAAACAGACAGTGCTTGGTAGGGACAGATACCAGGAGTCCCTTGTTTGCGTTTGCTTTCTCCACTGCAATGATTAAATCACAATTTTCTCAGAGCAAACTATAGTCTCTGTATCCACTTTATGCTAATGAAGTCATAATTGCAATAAATATTTGCATGAAAATCCTCCATGAAGATATAATTTAAACAGGTACATGGAAGTATGGTGCAGCCTTGGAGACACACTGATTGCTGCACACAATGCTAATCTCCATTCAAGCTTGTGGAGCAACCGCACCTTAGAGCTATTTTTAGGCAAAGTGTCCTCCGACACAGAACCTACAATGTCTGCACAACTCAATGCCTCTGGTCAGCAACATAGCCACTGGTGTGACAGTCATAGATTTACATATTTCAGAAAGGTCATGATCCTTAAACAATCACTCCGTACACTGTTACGTTGGAATGTATAATGGCGGTTATCCCTAGCTTCATGGAGAACATTTACGTTTTTACAAGGATCACCTTCTGCACTATACCGTATATTACTCAATTAAACAAAAAAAGGGACCAGAAGAAAGTGTTGCTGAGGTGAAATCAGCAACATTTCCAAAGAGCAGCCCTGGCCTCTGGCTGCTTTCCAAACTGGTGAAGAGTAGTAATTAGCCTTTGTTGTGACCAAAATTAGAGAAATCAATTTGTTCTAAAATTATGTGTTGCATTGTGAAATGTGCACTCTCTATAGAGTTTCAAAGGACACACCTACTCTGAGCAATGTTCCAATGTATTATTCCCAGTAGGCTATTGGATATTTACGACTTTACAATTTTCTGGAATGCAACAAAAGGGCAAACTAGAATTGCACTGAGTAGGGCGTAAAATCCTCAACAAGGCTTCACTGTTCATTAGCAGCCTGCTTTATGGTGCATGAAGGATGACAAATGAGGTATTAAAGGAGTACGCGGGGTGATTTTAGCTTCTGAACACCTAGAGCATTCCATTGATGCCAAGGCGACTAAAAATTCTATAAATATATCATTCCTTTATCCATTCCCAAACTATTATCGGTTATGGCCAGTTGATTCTGCGTAGCTATATTACCTGTGAACCCAACAATTATCCTCATCATTTTGGGGTGCAAGGTATTGCCACGTTGATTCAAAGAATAATGAAATTCTCACCTTCTAAATTCTTGAATCGGAAGTGATTAATCCTGCTAAGAAACCATCTATTATCTCCTGCGTCCATGCTTAGTAAAGATAACAAAAGCCATTTTGTCCTACATAAAAAGGATATCTGTTTTGTTGACTTGCATCAGTGAGAGGTACAGTCAAGTTGTTAATGATGCTCTCTGGTCCGAGGCGCTAAGTCAGAGATTCTACAACTGTCAAAAAATTGTTTAATAATGCATTACTCTCCCCCCGGTAGACCTGTGCAACCTCGTCTTAACAATATACCCATCCTGCCCAGGGTGGTATGAAAGCCTCCAGCCACATTCTCCCTCTCTGTTCGTTGTCCCACATTGATGCCCCACTCTCTATGTGTTCTTCCACTATTGACAGTCGTCTTCTTCCACCTCACACTTTCTCTAATCATGTTTGGAAGCTGCAGTAACAAGCTGACCTTGGTTTGAGTGATGGCTGTGTGGGGGTTCTTGTTCTTGTTTATACTTTATATATAGTCGTCTATTTGCGCATTGCGACAAAACTGATATTTTATTGGAATCAATATTATACAGTATATTGCACAACATAGTCTTTCCTTTCGAGTACAACATACGGTCCCTTTAGGATTTAATGTGTGAAATGCTTTTATTTTCAAACTAAAGTAAAATGTGTTTTCTCTTCTCTTAAATTTAAACTGTTAAAAAATTGAGCCATCCGACGTTTAAACATCAATGCCCAAGGGACTTCCTGTTTACCCAAATTCAAACCATAATTATACATGTATGTTCTGCATGTAGCCATTACACACATGCACACACACATTTATACGTGTGTATATATATATAATATATATATATTTATTATATATATATATAATATATATATATATATATATATATATATATATATATATATATATATATATACACACACAATTATGTCACATTGCATTTTCAAGACCCTTATGGAACCCTGGATAAAATCACTCTATGCTCCAATGTAAAAAGAAATGAATTATGCATCACAGGCAGAGTACAAAGTCAGAAACAGAGAATACATTTTGCACATCCGCACTCATGCATGCACACACGCAGAAATACACATTTATTCATTCTTCTGGACCCAATTAGGAGCCAGAGTGGATGTGAAGAGTTTACAGACCCCTTATTCAAACACCATATTTTGTGGAAACTTAAAACCTAAAAACTTATAACAAAATAAATTATTTTGAACATTTTTGCACCATTAGGACAAGAAAGTAGATTTTAACAATTGGGAAAATACTGTGTAAAGCTGTGTTCTAAACTTTCCAATCGCACATAAAGTCATGTCGAATAGGAATAAGGAAAATTTTAAAACAGTTTAAATTGCAATTAGTTTGAGCACTGGGGAAAGGCTACAAGAACACACAGACTTTTGATAGTGTGTCCTCTGACGCCTATCTTCCAATACTACAGATTTTTGTGCAACCAATTTAACTCAGTTGACTATTTTTAACTACATCTTTTTTCATTAGTTCAATTGAAAAGTAGAGTTGAGTACATGAATTTAAATATTAATTTATATTCCACAATCACCTGTCATTAGACAGCTCCTGCACATCTTTCATTATTATTATTATTATTATTAATATTTATTATTACAGTACTGTACTAACTAAAGTTATTTTAAGCGCGCAAAAATGAAGTAAGAGTATCCTGTGTAAGACATCAAAAAATCTTGAAACAACATTTTATGTGGAAAGGTAACATCAAAGCCAACAATAATTTGCCTGGAGCGTATTCCATGTTCAGTAAATCTATTGGTTAATTCAAGAAAAAATATCTGCGATTGAACTAAGAAATTGGAAAGCAACAAGAAATGATAAAATGTTCCCAAATGCATCTGCTTTGGCTTTTTGTACCGTCTGCTCCATATAATCATCTGTGTTTAGATTTGAATTTATTTCATGACGGACAACCACTCACATTCACACTCATAACCAGGGGCAATATAAAGTGTCTCATCAGCTTACAATGCATCTCTTTTTTGGAATGTGGGAGGAAACCAAAGTACCTGGAGAAAACCCACGTAAACCAGGGAGAACATGCAAACTCCACATAGTAAGGAACTACCTGGGATCAAACTCTCAACACCAGAACTGTGTGGCCAACACACTAAGCACCGTAAAGTAAATAAATGGGTATAGTAATGTGTAAACATCAGGTTTTCTGTGATGTATCCACCAAGCATTTTAAACAGCAATTAGCTTCCTCCTGCACCGCAATATAGTTAGTTGGTGAACATAAGGAGCTGAGATTAAGCTTGATTAAACACGGCACATAGACGAATATGAAAAAAGAAAGACCAGGTCAGCCAAAAAATGCACATGTTGAAAATTACCTTCACAATCTTTTAAAGTCATGTCCGTACTGTAATGTCAGACCTGTTCGTTCATTCTCCTGACCACCAGTTTGTGTTGCAATACACACAAACAGTTAGACCATTTTCTTAATGGCAGCTAACTTTGAACAGGAAGAAGTTTTGTAGATATCTTAATTACTATATTCAACCTTAGAAAATGTCTTCCTCAAATCAAATCAAATCAAAAGCCTTTATTGTCATCATACACAGCTGCGTATAACGAAATTGGTGGTGCTACTCCAAGCTTTCAAAGTGTGTTTTCCCAGTAAAAAGAAAAACACAAATAGTAGTATAAAAGTATAAAAAGTCACATTATATAGGAGGAAAGGGATTACAGCTGCTGGATTCAAAGAGTGACAACATACACAATGACCTTCCCTTGCATGCATCCAAAATATGCCGGATTTGAATAGCCCAAGACATTTTTGTCAGCTATTCTATTTTCTTATATTGCCACCAAATGACACTTTTTCCCTTCTGTCATCCTTGGGCAGTGAATAAAAAAACATAAATAGTAACAGATGCACACTTATCTATAATGAACGTATGAAACATTAGAAAGCCCCATTTCTCTCTATTTATAGCCGTTATATGCAAGGCCAAGTATAAATAATCATGATGCATTTATTCATACATGATGGCATGCCAGGGTGTTTAGCTGAGTTGAATGGCGGTCCACCCACATCCCAAAAACATCCCTAGTAGATAAGTGAACAACATTAAAAAAAAATGGATGGATAGATAATAAAAACAGCAGTGATTAGACTGAAAGAACATGTATATTATCTATCCATATTCTTTCAATCTAATCACTGCTGTTTTTATTGTAAATGTAAACAAATTATTTTTGCATTTGTATTGCATTGAAATGTTCTTATCCTCATTTTTAAAATTCATTTCTAGTGTGTAGACCTTGTGTAGTGGCATTAAAATCATTAAAAGCTAGCCAACATTTTTGGAAAAAAAGCTGGATTTCTGTTTATATTTCCTTATTAGTGTTATGCTTTTTGTTTCTGTTTTAGGCTGCACGTCTGATTTTGATATGAATTTTTGCTAACAATTGATTTCCACACCATTTTTTGGGTGGTTTTTGATTTGTGTTTCTTATGACTGCTCACCTTGATGTGCTCCCTTCTTTTAATGGGGAAAAAAGTTGTTTTTTGCTGTCATATTTGATTCTCTACTTTGTGGTACAACATACACTATGCTCCTCCTTCTCTATTTGATCATTAGTCCAAGCCTTAGATAGACATTTTATAACATGGTCCCATCCAATGTTCCCTCTAATTTTTCGTTGGTCTGAGCAGAAAGTCAACCTCCCTGAGCGCACCGAGTACCAGTGTGAGCGACATCATCGGTACTCGGATGATTCGCCTAAAGACGTTTCGCCGACGGACGTTTGACAGACGGGCAGGTCGCCGAATGAACGTTCGGCGGAACGTCCATTCGGCGACCTGTCCGTCTGTCAAACGTCCGTCGGCGAAAAGTCTTTAGGCGAATCATCCGGTCACGACATCATCATTGCTCGCTATGGGCACACCAGTATCACACCTGCCACAAGCAGGTGCATGTCAATGTTCCCTCTAATTTTTCATGTAAAACATGCTGTAAAACACGAAAAACATAAGTGGACAGAGCTACTGCCACTGGCTGCCGCTTAAACGGCGCCATCATGGGGAAAGGGGTAAAAAAAAAATAATAATAATAATAATAATAATCCGATTTTTTTTTTTACTGCGCGCCATATGATTGCTGCTGCGCAGAGAAGACGAGAGTAGTGCGCAATTGCGCACGCGCGCAGCTTAGAGGGAACACTGGTCCCATCTTGAATCGCTTCTCAAAGGACAACAGTTTGACCATGGAAATACACTCATCGCCACCAGAGGCCTCATCTGGGGGTTGCTATAGTAACCCCCCCAAGGAGCATCCTTTTTTTCAAGGCTCATTTAAACACACATACATGTGTGAATCTGTCACAGAGTTGATAGGGCGAAACCATTTAATCTCAGCAGATGAAATGTTTCTGTGTTTACAATTGGTGTTGAAACTGAATATGTTGTACAATCAGACTAATTGGCAGTCTGTGAAAGGCAGCGTGGCCAAAACGGAAAGAATTTGAACGAGCAGAGAATAAGACGTAGATCACAAGGGTACGAATGAGGGTCAGCAGAGAATTGACGAGCAGAGCAGAGCAGAGAAGTTTTTGGTTTAATTAGAAATCCTATAAATAACTCAGGGCTTGACATTTGAACAGGGAGACCTGTAGAATATCTTGCTCTGTTCCGGCTGGTGCTTCAACACATGCCATCGTTTTATGTTCTCTCTTCTGTATTTCTACAATTCCCTTTCCTGCTTTCCCAAAAACTATCTCCTGTCACTCTTTCTCACAAGCAGACAAACAGTCACTGTGTAATCCTCACTATTTGTGGAAGTAAAACATGTACTTATAGAAAGAATGAAAGGTTTTTCATTCGCTGTCAGAAAGAAGAATGACTTGGCCCTGCTCTATGATGTCAATACCAGCCACTAATGGCTCTTACCGACAGCCAGCACCAATCTCACCCACTGAAAAACACACCTGTCAGTTGCCTTTGACACAAAAACGCAAATGCAGATAACCTGGTGACAGATCGATTACTACATCTGCAATTGGAAGTCTTTTTGGAAATTCTATATCAGTCATTCTGCAATTTAGTGTTCACAGATTGTCATCTGTTCCTTAGGGATCTCCTGTTGCCGTTTAGATATATATTTTTTTTCCATCTCCAATGACAAAAGAGAATGAAGCCTAAGCTGAACATTTGAAAAGTCAGGAGAACTTTCAAAGAGTAAACAAGAGGTCCAAAAGTTAGTTGATTTATAGCAATCAAAACAAGTTGCCATTCACCTCACACACATCCCTCCATCTTAACTTAAAAAAATGATCATTCAAGTTGTTGCTGCAACCATCTATCTGTATGGTGAAATCTACAAATGTACATCTGTTTCTCTGTGTGCAAGATGAAAACAACAACAAACAGAGCATGGGATTACAAACGGTACACGGTCGCTTGGTCGCCGGTCTTTTGGTCGCCGATCTTTTGGTTGCCGGTCTTTTGGTCGCCCGGAAGGTAAGTGATAATTACCATTTAAATCGTTGCTCAAATTCCCTAAATGGAAACTGCAAATTACTATTTAGTCATACTTAATGCCCTAGTAATTATTAGGCTAAAAAAAGCTCAAAATTTCCCGGACTCTTATTGTTTTTTGTTGGAGAACTTGTTAAGACCCTGACTGACGTACCTTCCTAAGGGGACAACTCATGTACATACAAACTCTTATACACTCACACGTCGGCTCAGTGAAACTGCTCATGGCCATTGTTGACTTTTATTGATGCGTAGACCGTGTTGTTTTACCTTGTTTTCTCGCCGGTCTTTTGGTCGCCGGTCTTTTGGTCGCCCGTTGTCGCGGTCGGGGCAACCAAAAGACCGCGACCAAAATACTGGCGACCAAAAGACGGCGACCAAAAGACCGGCGACCAATCGACCGCACACGTTACAAACAGGTCCTCAATATAAACAGGTCAATGTGAAAAGGTGTTTAAACAAAATCAAAAGCGTGTGGCAAACAAAAAATGTCAGGTTTATGATGCTCCATCTTCTTTTTGAGTGGTACTTATTATTCCATTACTTTTGATTGAAAATTCAGCAAATGCATCCTTTAACCACAATGGCACCTGTGGCGAGCAGAGAATGAATAAATGATCTTCATGCACTTAAAGGGTTTGTGTCTCAGTATGCTCATCGCCTCATTTGGCTTCATCTGCTCTTTATGTCTGTACTACTGACAACACACTACCTCCTCTTTTTTTCCTCACATCTATTTTCCCTGGCTGGATCCCAATTTTAAAAATCAAATAAATGAAAAAATCAAAAGCCTTTATTGTCATTATACAACAGCTGCATATAACGAAACTAGTGGTGCTACTCCACAACGTGCGAGTTTCTCAGTAAAAACATAAATAGGTAATATAAAAAGTCACGTCCAGGCAAGGTCAATTCTAAAATATTGCACAATCTAAGATATTGCACATTGTTATTGCACACACCGAAGTTATTATTATTTTTATATATTGTTATAAGTTATTATTATTACGATAGGTTTACTCAAGTTGTCTGGCAATCATCCTCTCATTCAAAGTTATCTGCCAAAGTCACAAGCAAAATGGATTGGTGCATATACATTTTAAATATACGTAGTGTTTTTATTTTATTTTGGCAATTCTATCCGTAATGGGCGGCCTGGCGGCTGAGTGGTTAGCGTGTCAGCCTCACAGTGGGAGACCTGGGTTCAAATCCAGATTCGTCCACCTGTGTGGCGTTTGCATGTTTTCCCCGGCCTGCGAGGGTTTTCTCCGGGTACTCCGGTTTCCTCCCACATTCCAAAGACATGAATGGTAGGCTGATTGGACACTTTAAATTGCCCCTAGGTATGAGAGTGAGCATGAACGGCTGTTTGTATCCTTGTGCCCTGCGATTGGCTGGCCACCAATTCAGGGTGTCTGGCCCGAAGTTAGCTGGGATAGGCTCCAGCACCCCCTCCCCCCCATCTCGGTTTAAAATATATTTTTGGATTGACTAAGAATTTGAGACTGAGATTGGTTTGTCTGCTGTGATTTGGGATTTCTCTGCTTTTCTTCTATTTATTTTAATGATGTTTTAAGCCGCTGTTACCAATTTGTTATTGACGTAACCACATTTCGAAAAATGCACAAGAACTCACGTTGAATGTTGTGCTCTCTTGTGTACTGCCGCTAAAATAATCCATTCGGCCAAATGATTTGTTTCTATTTAGAGCTTTTCTAGGAGGATATTGATCTGTCTGTCTGTGACTATGTACAGGCAATCATGTTGGGCTAAATCTACACAAATGCTTTACTACATCTATTTAAAATAAAATAAACAATATATATGAGTATATGTGTGCATTTGTACACATAAAGCAGTAATTTTGTTTCGTTAGATAGCCGACTCGTGACCTACATACGAACTTAAAGCCAAGAAAGAGAAAGGGTATTTAATAAGTCTTTCTCCTCTATGCATCTTCTCTAAAGAGTGGCAAAGTGGGAGCCTCACAACAACTCACAGATTATTTTATAGTTTATACAAAGCGCTATCTCAAAGATGTCAGTTTTGACGTTGAGAAATGTAGTGAGGAAATGGGAGACCAGAAGCACAGTTCTAGTTAAAGCACAAAGTGGCAGGCCACAAAAAATTCAGTGATAAACAGAGGCGAAGAATGGATGAGAACAGTCAAACTAACCCACAGTCCAGATCCAAAGACCTAAAACATTAGGTCACTGCAGATGGTGCCATTAATCAACTAGACAACACAAGGAGATCGTGTATGGGAGTGTAATGTGGAAGAAAGTTTTTCTGCATGCATGCCACAAACAGTCACTTCAGGTATTCCAAAGCACATTTGGACAAGCCATCTTTCTTTTTGGAATAACATACCATGGAGTGAACAAACTAAAATGGAGTGTTTTGGCCATAACAAGGGGAAGGAGGAAAGTAGGATGAGGAATTCAGCATTTTAGGGACAGTTCAGGTACTGTTTTCCAGGCGGACTGCACCCTAAACAGATGCTATTTTCTATATATAAAACTGAATTTGCTGACTCATGAAACTAATTACTTGAAGGAAAATCTTGAAAATTGTTAGGGGGCCCACTGTATATCACACCACTCTATTGAAGGTTTTTAGGCAGACGGTTTCATATGATTTCAATTTTCGACAGCCTAATGGCATACATTATGAAGAGAATCTCGTAACCACAAAAGCGTATGCTTAAAAACTCACTGAGGACATTTGTCCACATTTAATCCCCCAATCCTCTTTACACAGAAATCCTCACAAGAAGCAAAGGGCAAAGGTTGAAGCAGAACATCAATCTGAGCAGGTTTTGCTTAAAAAAAATTGCCCCCCTCCTAATAAATTAATGGGTAATATGAGTTTTCAGATGTAAAGGCATATACCACAAGCTTCCATTTGACCTTTAAATTGTATTTTGGAATTCTATTCTAGTGCTTAAAAATCCAAAGTATTAGGGATGTATTATGTAACGTGTGTGTGTGTGCGCGCATGCTTTTATACACACACACACGCACACACACACACGCACACACACACACACACACACACACCCACACACACACACACACACACACACACACACCGTTTGGCCAATATGCCACATAACACACCCAGGGCTCCTGCAGAAAGCTGATGCGGGTAAACATCTGAAGCAAGCAGACCCAATGTACACTCCAGAGGCTGATCGTGTGCTCATTCAACAGTAGATGAACAACACAAAGGGTCATGTCTATTACAGCATTTTTTTTCTTTATGCAACAGGAACAACAAGCTCCGGATATATAATTATTTCCAAGAGGCTCATTATAAATCTTGGCTTGGGTTCTGCAAAAGGAAGAGCAATGCACTCACTGTACATTATTTCAAGCCGTAGCCTCGTAGCCGTCTGCTGTTCCATTGTGTGTTCCCGAGATTAGAAATGTGTTAAACGATCTGTGGGCCTCCCGATGAGGAAAAAGCACCATCTTTGTTACTGTCATCATGGTGGAAAATTGAGAGTACAACAGGATCTTGTTAACTCACAACAGTGGTGCTACAAGGCACATTAGCTAAGATGGAGAGTTATGTTGCTGCAGGTTAAATCATCAAAACATCACAAACTCACCAATCACTCAGTTAAAATGTCTTGCAGTTCTCTTGACAAAAAAAAAAGAGTTCAAGATGCAAAATTTGGGTTTAATGTTTACTCACAAAAACAATAAACCCGAGTGCATATGTGTGCTCTGAAGTAGAGTTCTGTATATTCTGCTGATGCTGATGATTCTCCTCTTAGGCTCATTTTTTATGACTGACCATGTGAGGATGAATGATTCACTATTATGCAAATGAATTGCTTCCACTATTAAATATCTTACACAGGGGAAAGCTGGAAAAAAAACACGCACTGAGACTACAACACGATACATCAGCACAATGTAATGAGAGACTTTGTCGGAATTTTCCCATTATGAAGAAAATAAAGATCCTCTCTTTTGATTAATACTTTAAAGGCATGTTATTTCACGAGAAGTTCATTTTTATCCTGCAGTGTTGGTCTCATTTTATTCAGCTCTGCTTCAAATATACATATACTGTTTACTAACAACATGAGAGGCAAAGCAAATGAAACGCCTTAGCAATGCAACATGCAGTTCCACAATTAATGTAAGTTTAATGTGTTTTCTAAACACGTACAAGACAATTGATTAAAATGCGACATTGTTTAATGCATTTGCCATAGTGCAACAGACATTGTGTTGCTTTTAAAATTTGAAAAATTAACATGCATAGCGCAGCATGGCTCACTAGTAGAGTAGTTGTTGCAGCTCGAATCAACTCTCTTTACTAACTATTACAATACACCCTTTCTATCTCAAACTCGAGAATAAGTGAAAAAAATCTCATATCCCTAAATGCTCAATCTACTCATAATTTATGACACTTTCGTAATATCCTATGCATCCCAGTCCTTTTATAATCATCTTCTCATGCACCCTACAACTTTACAAAATGATAGTTCAATTAATCATCCTGTTTCAATCATGTAATCTAACTGGCGTTCGCTGATGCCTTTAACATCGCTAAACTTTTAAAAACAATGCAGCAACTCCTGACCTCAGCAATTCACGGTGAAAGATGAGGGCCACTCGGAATGATAATATCCCAGCACATACACACAGATGAGATGCCAGTACATCATAACGTTTCAAGTCTCATGCTAATGAATCCCATTGGAACCCCAGCCCTTGTAGTTAAGGCTCATTGCTTCAAGCTGACTGTTGTGAGTGCTGAAGGACTCCCTCGTGTCTCCCCTCCCTTCTCCCTCTTCACATCGCTCTGTCCGTCTCCTGCTCTGTGCATTTTGTCAGAACAGACAGTGAGCCCTGACGCGTCATTAACCCCCTCTTGCAGTGCACTTCACATCCTTGATTCTGGGCTTTCATGTGTCGTGCTGGCTCATGGTCGGTCTAATTTTCTATTAATGGAGGCAACACAGCCTCATAGCTCATTAAAAATGAATGGAGACAAGCACTCTGCACTGATAATTACGCACACCCACATACCTGGGTAAAAGGGGCCCTGTATGATTCTCATAACCGTGCACACATGAATTTAGAGGCATGGGTGAGAAAACGATGCAATGGAGTTTTTTTGATATTGAGGTAAAGAAAAAAAAATGTTAGAACAGAAAAAAAGAGAGGGGGAATGAGGTAGTATCTTATAGATTCAGTACATTCTGTACAGTTCTGACAAGGGAGATCTTCCTCTTGCACACAGTATGTGGACACACAAGATTAAATATTAAAAAGTAAAAAAAAAAGCCAGTAGAAAAGTTAACAGGATAGCGGTGAAATGCTGAAGACTGAGAGAGTTGGAGGGAAGCCAAAAAAAATGAACGGGTTGGATGTATAGTAAAAATCACCCTTTGTTATTATACTACAGACAAATAAGAAATGGTATAAATGGTTGACAATGTATAAAGGGTTGTAAAAGGATAATCCAAGGCAGAGTGATATTCAGCAATAGACAGTTGAGTATATTTAAGTCAAACTGGCCAACATAATGACTGCTGTATAATCCAAACAAGTCCAATGGGCCCCAAGGACCAGAACTATTAAGTAAAGTAGCCGTTTTTATTGATCAACTCTGATATTAAAAATGCATCTGCCCGCAAGAACTCCTCTTTATCTTTGCACATATTAGAGGAAGTGACAGTCATAAATTGCCTCTGGTTGACAGTAGATAGGATGTCCTGTTCCTAATTCGTGGAACCATTTCCCCGCTTGACACACTTGAGCAGAGCTGCTCCTCTGCTAAAAGTGCTGAGTTGAGACTTCTGTAAAATCACAATTAAACAGCGACTCTGTTCAAACTTATAGTAAATAAATCAACTCAACAAAAATCCTCAACCTGCCGCATAAAACTTGTTCGTCAAAGTTTGTACAGATAAAAGAACTACCTAATTTTGTTTATAGATATTTCTAGGAGACTGTATCAAAATGGAAGTTCAAAACCACCAAACTTTTGAGTAATCATCAATTTTTAAAATCAACAACAGTATAATATTCATGACAAATCTCCTGATTCTGTTCAGACATTGTAATTAGGCAGATTTCGGTGTCTATTTGATCTATTTTTTACTAAACCAATATTATTCAACAACAAATAGTAGGAACACGTATCTACCAAACTATGCGGCACGACGAGGTCAAATTCGGCCCAGCCAGATTTCCAGCAACGTGATTATGAAGCGTTTGAGATTAACAAACAGTAACTATTCTGCAATAATTCTATTAATAATGCGGGACTTGTATGAAATGATCATTTTGTTCCCTCTGCAAAACAACTGAAGAACTCACTAAATGTATTCCACCTTATTTTCTACATTGTAAACCACAGAACAATAAAGACACACACTCAAAGGATACATATCCAATTGGGTCAATATGCTTTTCTCACTTAACAATGTAGTCCTAAATTTTGTTTTGTGAGGCTGCATGCCTGTGCGTGCGTTTCAATTTGAGTGAAAGGAAACAAGTGGCCCTTTCTAACCACTACCAGTGACCCACAGCCACAAGCAACAGATTCTGAATAATTTGTCACATCCATTATTCCATGTGCCAAAGGGAGGAAAAACACAGCAAGATATCACAACAGCAAGAACTCTCTACCCAACAGATAGCCCGAATCCTTTTTGACATGTGGTGCCTATCTCCCTGACCTGTGTCCATCCAAAGAATCCAAAGGGTTTTCCGAATTCTATCAAACAACAATCAAGAGAATTCAACATCCGCTTAGGCGATTAACATGTGTAAACACTACGCATAGATAGCAGCGAGGCAAAGACTTGTGGAGCATTTTATGATAATGTAAATTGTCTCCTTCAAGTGAATTTGCATTTCTGCTTTAGGCTACAAACTACACATGAACAGAAGAGGCTAATTCATGAGCTGCTTCGTTTTAATAGAAAGCTTTCGTGTATCTGAAAAGTGCTTGAAATAAAATAGCAAGTGGGAGCAAAGGGTGATGGCAGATAAAAAGATGACAGTGGAGTTGTGATGTGTGGCAACAGAATGATGCAACCGCAGTGTGCCATCTTTTTCTATCCAGCTATCTCTGGCGGTGTCGTCATTCTGAAACCAAGTTCCCCCCTCTTTGAGTGCTGCCCTCTTCAAACACTTTTTCCACCCTTGTATTTTTTCTTCACACCCTCTGACCTGAAGAACAAGCATTTGCACCTGCTTCGCAGTGTGTCTCAGCATGATACTTGCCTCTAATGTTTTGCTCCAACTCCCTTCCCGGGAGATGCTATACTTGCGCCTCCTGATCCCCATTGTTAAAGTCAGCGGTTCAGGCCTTTCAGGACAAAATCAGAGCGCTCGCCATCTGTCAGTGCAAAGCCAGCCAGAACAACATCGTGACTTCGAAATCAAATACAGATTCATGACATATCAGCAAATGATCTAGGAATTGAGAACAATTAGCAATGGTTGAAACAAAAATCCTGCAAACAAAAAAATATTAATAAAAAAAACATGGCAATTTTTTTTGAGTTTTCAGTTTTAATCTCCAAAACACTTTTCTGTACCACCTACAAAAAGGCACCAATTGATATTTGATTAAAGAATAAAGAAAGAAGTAGTAAAGCCCTTTGTGATGCTTTTTCTATTCTACTAAATTAAAAGGTTTGATTGATTGAAATATACCAACAATAAGGAAGCAATCAGCGTGCTCCCACTCACATTTTGCAAAGTGCACAAAAGCATCCAACCAAATCATTAATAAATATAATTAAATTCATTCAGTAAAATAGATTAAAAAAAATATTTATCATACATTTCAAATGTTCCTGTTTTCAGTCTTGTGATCTTAATTTTCAGTTTCGCCCAAGAATTTTTGTTTCTGTGCATCTATTCAATTAACCAGTGGCTTGGTATTTGAAAAAAAAAAACATCAAATCCATCAAGAAAGTTCACATCGTCTCCCCTGCTCAGTCTTATGTTCTCTAAACATGTTTGTACAATTACTGTATTTGTACTTAAAAGCTTCACAGCACCAAGAAACATTTCATATAATGATGCTACAACAAAGTTGCATTCTACTCTTGTAATTCTGTTGACTGGAAGCTGCACGGCAACGTTTGTTATTCTAAAAACAACCGTAATGCTTTTTAAGAACTTATTTTTGACATGTTCCTTATCTCACTGATGGCCCACATATCACCCAAATTGCCATTAATGATTCACAGGATTTCTGGATTAGCTTGAGGTTGCCATCTGATGAATGAGCCTATTTTCTAGTAGCTCCAAGGTCAGTGAGAGCACAACGAACGTGCTCCTGGGGCAACCACCCTTTTATCATTACGGGCACAAACTGCTAGCCTGGTAACTGATCTTAACCCAAGGCTTGGCATTCATCTTTTTAAAGGCTGGGGCATGGGGGATGGATGGGACGTGATTCAGAGATACTCTATTAGAGATGTAAAATCAGTTTTATGAATGTTGTCTTTGGCTTGACCAAACGTTTTAGCAGTGGTGGACCGTCAGGGCCGTAAGGCCTTCTCTGCTGGCCTAAAAAAATATCTGAATCACAGACTGATGTTAATTGTGTTTTGTCCATGAATACTTATCAATAATTCCAAATTGCCTGTCAGCTTCATTTCATTTCTTTTCCACCGGGTTGTGCTGCTTCCAGATGTGTGTTTTCATATTTAAGCATCTAACCAATCACATTTCAGCTATTTGTTGCCAGGGTCAGAAATCTGCCTTGAGGCCTTCACAGTCAGTTCTGCAGGCTCTGCTACATAAAACAAGCGTCGATAAAACTGTTGCTTTAACCAATCAGAATTCGATTTGGCGACCCCAAGGCCTTCTCGCAGGCGTAGGGATACGTCATTGCCTTCTCGCAGGCGTAGGGATACGTCATCGCTTTCACCAACTATGATTGGCTAGTGATAGAGTGCACTAGCCAGAGCTACCAAACTGTATCTGGAGCGAGCTGCACAAGCAAATATATTGTTGTGTTGATTCAATAGAGGTTTTGTCAAACCGCAATGGCTGAAGGAGGAGAAAAAATGTATTTGTTTGCAGATTTACTGTCAAAGCCATTTTCAAGACGGGACTTTTCAGGAAAAAAAGCTGGACATCATTAAGAAAGGTCGGACAACTCCAAAACAAGCAAGCCTGTCACAACCAGGAACGAACATTTTGAGCACTAAATCGAATAAAAACGTATGCCAGAAATACGACAGGACAGGCTCGACTTTCAGCATTAGCTTCGATGACGATAGAAAAGAAGGAGGAAAGAAAGGAGGATGGATATTGTGTACAGGTAAAAAGGATTTTTGGTGAGTAAAATATGGCTATATTCCTAAATAATATTTCAATTGTATGAGGTTATTATTGATGATTTTTTATGTGTCGCAGCTGTAGCTGCAGTACAGGTTTTATAGCCATAAAATAGTTTTTGAGGGTTGGATTGATTCCGTCAGATGAAGGCGTCGCTAGGAAATTCACGGACCGCCACTGCATTTTAGATTAGATAACTTTATTTATCCCGTATTCGGGGAATTTCATTGTCACAGTGGCAAGAGGGTAAGAATACAGACACAGTAAAAGACATTTTAGACATAAATAAATAAGTTTTGTAATTGATCCTGCATTTCTGTTGTGAAACGTGATACTGCATATATTCAAATCCATTAAGATGAGACCGAATCATTTGCTCAATTGAAGCTAATTTTATTGACACCAGGTTTGATCATTGTTTAGAGCAGTGGCTCTAACTGATATTTTCATGACAGTGATATTTAATGACCATAGCAAAATTGAGTTGTGACCAAGTGTTGTTACGTTCTGCAACTACATTTGTGTCAAAAACACAGTTTGGTTAAATAAATGATAAGAAAAAGCTATCACTGCATTATTCAAATACATTAATAATGATGTGGAATTAAGAAGGAGAATAATCCAAAGATTTTAGAACCAAATTTTCATGTATTCCCCACTAGTACAATGAATAATTACAGCGAAAGTAGCTGTGATATAGTTAAGCTACTTTTCACATCTTATTGTAGTTTAGCCAGTTAAATTTTTCTTTGGGGATCACCAGTATAATTAAGCTTTGTTTAATGTAGAATAGCTCGTATTTTAGCTCATTGTAATTTGCAAACATAGCAAACCACAAGAAATGGATGCGAACATATGGACGCATTTGTTGCTCTCTTCTTGTAAAACTGAATCAAAGAGACAAGTAAAATTTCCCCAAATGCATTTTTTACAGTCTTGCTTGAGGAGTACCTTTATTTTTTCCATCCAGTTTTATTATTTAGTTCATTCTAGTATTTAAGTTACTGCTTTTTAAATCACCTCCAAGCTCTTTCAGTGGCCATTGTGCCGTTTACTTTAATGAAAGGGTACCACTAATACTTCTTTTTTATGTATATAGCCGTTTATGCCTATCCCTCCCTTTTTTCCATTTTAAAGTTGCAATTATTTGTTTCACACAAACCTGGATTCGACTACAGTTGCCAGGCAACAAAAGACTAAGCTGCAAGGATACTATGACCATCTTACAATTGGTGCCATAGAAGGCATACTAGTAAAACTTGTACTTTATTTACTACTCAGTCAAGAAAGTAAAAAAAAGGAATAGAGTGAATATTTCACTTTAGCCTGTTTTACCTTAGTGAGCATTAGTGTCCTTTGTATTAGCAGGACTACATACTAAGGTGTTTTCAGTCTCCAATATCATTAACGGCTAAACCAACAAAAAGTGAACTAATCTCATTAAGCCTCCTGAGAGTAAACTGAGCAGAAAACCCCCTGAATCAAATAGAAATAGTAACACACTGAAAACTATTTTGGTGCAGTCTATCTTGGAAATCACTTTTATAAACCAGCCAACTTCAAGTGCAAATATAATGATTTATGTATATTTTAATACAATTGATTATATTATCTATAAGACTAAACACATTCCTACATGTACTGTATGTCAGTACATAAGTACAGTTTTAAATATCTATGCTTCTTGCTTAAGCACAATAATTGCAAAAACAGACTGACTTTCAACAAGCCAGTGAGCATCAGTGTTTCTTTCATAAATTGTTTAATTAAGTCCTCATTTTCTTTCTACTTCCGTCTCCATCTACAATGTCTTCTTCACTCATCCATCTCCATCCCCTCAGGGAAATCAACCCTCTTTTCTCACATCCTCAAATCTGTAAAATTTCATTTGTCCATCGCTCATATCCTTCGAGACAAACAATATTTACAATCTGTCATCAGTCAGTATTGTGACTTCACTAATCAATGCCTATCACTGAAAGCCCTGCTTCATGTATCTCTCCATTTTCCACTGTGAATGTTTTTCTTTTAAATGGATGACATTTTCATTTGTACACCCTCACTCTGACTCAGATCAGCTGTTAAAGTGGGAGAGGGGAGCGTTGTAATTCCGGTTCCTTCTTGCTACGGTAATGACTTGGAGACTCTGAAACTAATGTTGCTTGCTAAATATTATAGCAAACATTACCACTACCACATTGTGTCTTGACACTTCCATCTGGCAGTAAGATGGAATTTTATGTCTTTCTGCATATATGATCCGGGGGCCCAGTGGGAGAGTGGTTGGTGAGTTGGCCTCACAGTTCTGGGGTTGAGGGTTCAATCCCAGGTCGGTCCTCACGATGTGGCATTTGAATGTTCTTCGTGGGCTTGTGTGGACTTTCTCCGGGTATTCTGGTTTCTTCCCACATTCTAAAACCATGCAGGGTAGGCTGGTTGAACACTCTAAATTGCCCCTAGGTGTGTGAGCTTGAATGGTTGGTTGTCCGTCTCCTTTTGCCCTGTGATTGGCTGGCTATTGATTCAGGGTAAACCCCCCATGGTGCCGGTGTGAGCAGACAATTTCTGATTAAACTCAGTTTAAAAGTGAATACAAATTACGCGCCTCACTTACTCAATCAGCACATTTTGAGTACGCCAATAAGTGTGATGTTCCCATAATCTAATTTCTTGTAGGAAATGGCAAAATATGTCACGAACTCTCTGAATCTTTTTACATAATCAGGGCTACTTGATCCATCATCCTATCCAGCGCCTCTTCACTTACACAACTCTCCCACCTACAACACTCTACATCTATTATTTGCTAGAATCACGTGTCATACAGAAAAAGCTATCATCCTCAATATGTATAAAATGCTCCACAGGTATATGGTGACCTACTTTTACAACCTAGATTCTCAAGTTTAATGTAAGGTTATAAATGTTTTTCCAACCATATGGTGTCCTTTTGCGAGATTTCTTTTGATTATATTTCTTCTAGTGTGGATTTTAGATTGTGTTTCTTGTACAGAGTTCAATTTGTCTTGAGCAGTGATTTTTATACTTCTCAAATTTTACAGATCAAGTACAAATGCCTGTAGAACAATCAAAGGTAAAGAGTGGATGTCCTGTTTTCTGTACTCAATGGTGTGAATGGTTGTTTGTCTCTTTGGTTGTCCTTTTGTCTTATGATTGTCTAGTAACCCGCGATCCTTGTAAGCATATGCAATACAGAAAATGAATACATGAAAAATGTAAGTTTGTGTTAGAACTTTGTAAAATATTTTTGCAAATGTAACATAATGATAATAATAATTAGGGCCAATTTAAAATGATATTCAACAATTAATAAACACACGATTAAGAATTTGGAGCACTACTAAAATAATATGAACCACACAATTTGAATTCCACTTAACATATTTAGTCAATAGGCATCCCCTTTTCATATCAGATGTATTTTGATTATTCTATTTCTAGCATTTCTTTCTTTTTACTTGCTATCAGTCTTTCAAAAAATATTCCCTGTTGTTTCTATTCACTACCCGAGATGACCCCAATTCCAAAAATAGCACTCCCAGCCTCACGGTCATTTCAGTGGGACAAGAGCTCATGGAAAGGGGTCAGGGGGTTTAAAAGTCAGTCCTTGTCAATCTGGACGACCCTGTCAGGGTTTTTCTTATCACCAATCTTGTACGTACTTCTATGGCAACCGTCCACCAATAAAAAGCATGGCATTCAATTGAATTTTAACATTAGTTCATATTTTTTGGGAGGAAATCATGAATACGCAAATACTCAGAGTGGTTGAAATAATGTTGTGCTAAATTTTATGTTTAACCTGAACTTTCCACGACTTGTTTACATGGTCTGTCAATGATACACATTTGCTTCATTTTACTTGCTGGCAGTACACTCATCACATGATGATAAATAATAGATGTTGGCAGTACAGTACAAATTAGATAGAGCTGTGATAGATGAATGTTTCATGCTTCTATTCATTGTTTATATGAATGCCAATGCTATCTCCATGCCTGTCTGCCTCTTCTGGCAACAATGGCCGTCCGTCAATGCCTCGTGCATCTTTTATGCGCACAGCATCATTTTACCGTACTTTCTTTCCAGCACGCGATTCAATTGAATTGAATCTTCCAACATAATTCAAATCTTTAACAATAAAATGGCCACTTACTCATATCTAAATTGAAATACTGTTACATGTTGTGCACATATTTAAAAGTTGACGAATGACTCACTTTGAGTGCAAAGAAAAAAACAAGAAAGCCCACTATCGATTTTCTGGAAAAGAGGAGGCCGATAACGGATGTGCAAGTTTGTCATCCAAGGAGACCCAAGTTAGCCGCAAAACAGCCTGTGGAGAAGAGCCTATGGGGAGGCATTCAATCTGATAAATCCATGCATGCATTTCTGTATGTGAACAGACTGGAGAGGAGGCCCAAAAAAAACAGATGTTGAATGCTTTACATATGCTAAACCCAAACCAAAACGCGACACAGAACAAGTAAAAGCCGGGAGCTATTTTGGGTAGAATCTTGTTCCAGATTGTGCGTCATTTATAGCCTTGCACATGACAAACGCACCGTGATTAACAGTTGTGCTGTTTAATTTGAGTCACAACAGGTGTGATGGAGACAGAGAGAGCACTATGAGCTTGATTTTCTAAGATCCGAACAGCGGGGCTAAATTATGTGTTTTCTGATGGGTTCTGTAGATGGGCATGTAGTTCTGCATGATTGCCCAAGATCTTTTACAAGAAGACCAATCGCACCATTAATGGTGGAGATGCAGACAAGTAAGCTCTTGAATTATTCAGTCTCTAAAATAACACAGTTGAATAAACGACAGGTTGTGCCGATTTTTGTTTGCTGTATTTAATGTTTACATAAAGGTGAAAGATCTTCCAGTCTCCTCTCAGACATACTAGTTACAAATGGAAAATCCGCCATCGAAATACGTGTAAGGTTTGCTGGTGCCCATTCCAAATGTTATTTTCTATTGTTTGGTTATCCCTTCCCTAACACCTAATATCAATTATGCTGTAATTCTGGCCATTTTGAATGTGCTAGGCATTTTAAGTGGATCATCTTCATTCGAGTAGCTTTGTTTGTGTTCATACAAACCAGTAGTAGTAAATTGGTCTGTATGAAAGTCACAGAATGTTCCTTGCAAAATCGCAATTAAACAATAAAAGACATCTTAAAACTGAACACAAAAACAACAAAGCATTGAATGCAAAAAACAGGGAAAGTGACAAACTAACAACTAAAACAAATGAACCAGACCTTACATGGAAAATACAGAGGGGGACAAGGAGCACTGGACATGAACATAGGACAGGTACATGACGTAACAGGGCTGGGTAGAAACAGGCATGAACACCAGACCATCCAACAAGGACTCACAAATACACAGGGTTTAAATAGACAAGGGTTGACAAGACAATTAGAAACACATGGGTTACATGATAGGCAGTGAGCAGGAGAGACACCAAGGCTGGAGAAATGACAATCACAAGGACAGGTCACACAGGGGAGAAACCCCAAACACCTAAACATGACATAGGTAAAAATTTAAAAGCCCTATCTTTGTTACATGAATCTGATCCTGTGAATTCCGATCACATGATCTGGGATATCTTGCCAAAAATGTACAGTGACTTAAACCTGACAGAGACTGTAAGTGCACACTCGCAGCAAATATCATATCACACATCAGTTATAGCCCAGGGTTGCCACAGAAACACAATGAAGTGAGCAGCAGAAGACATGGCTAAAAATATTCCACTGACAAAAAAAGCATGTTGTTTGACTAGCATGTGTGTGTGTGACTGTGTGTTGTAGAATATACACAATGTGAGCACTCCAGGAGGAGGCAAAAGTGGAAAATGTGTTGAAAACAGGGTGATAATAGGAGATAGAGGAGGTGGCATAGAAAGCGGGGCTGATGGGAGCGTGAGGGTTGCTATTTTTAACCTGCATGTGTGAATTACTCTGATTTGTATTCTAACATGAAAATGAATATAAAATTTGCAAGTATAACGTATGTACTGCATATTATTTAATTAAATTTGAAAGTTGAACATTCTAGTTTAAACATGATTTTGTACTACTTTAACAATTGCAATAGCAGTTTGTTTTTCAGGCAAGTGTGTCTATTTGAACGTCATCGCAAAGGAGTTTACTTCCCTTACTCCGAGGCAAGGATTCCTAAATCCGCGTTGGTGCCACACAAACTGAATACGCCAAAATGAAATTGAGTATATTGCCGACAAAACAGTAAAAAATAACATTTCGTACCGCGGTGAAATCAAATCAGGATTATACCCTTAAAACCATTCCATCACTTTCTAATCCCCAAATGATTTTGGTTTGAGAGCAAATGTTCGTTCACAAGCACACATGCGCACGCACGCATAAATCAGAGATAGCCCAAGTAACATCCGTCAATAAAATCCAATTCGGGAGCAACATCTAAACATCCTAACAATCATACAATTTTCCACACACCATGCAAAACACCATTAGGATGGAAAATATATATTCAGTGGTGGCCTCATTAGTGTGTGATATCAGATGCCCTACCCTCTTTACAATGCATCTGTGTTTGCAGAAGCCACAATCTCTTATTGGATTATACGGCAATCAAATCAATCACTCACTGCTCTCCCCGGCCTTCTATTCGCATAGCATTTATCTGATGATACGCTCGTAAATAGCCTGATGAATAGAACTATCTTTCGCCTAATCATAAATATATTTTTGCCCGCTGGAGACCAATGTGGCCCTTTGTTGCTCAGCGGTCTCAATCCTTCCAAAACAGCAAAGATCACGACAATAAAACAAATGCCAGGGATGGGTTTTTGCACAGGGACTCAGACTCGTGATGAGTTGAGTCACAAATTTGATGACTTGCTAGGCAACCCGACGTCTAAGGTAGAAACGGCAGACTAAGACTGGACTGGCTCAGATTGTCACATGCTTAGCAAAATTATCATAGATACACTGATCTGTAGGTAGTCAGTCAGTTCATGGCAAGTTTTTCAGGTGTTCCAGGAGTTATCTATTTGTCTTTCAAAAACTATTATGGTAAACAAAGAAACATAAGATCAATAAAATACAACGTGCTTAGGGGCTCTGCAATTGTCTTTGAAAAGAACAAGAGGGGTGCATTTTGTGTTTAAGGGCATTACAAAAAAGACTTATCTTAGAAACTTCAGTTACATTTGAAAACTCAAGTAGAGGCGGGAGGTTTACAAGAGCAAATCTTATTTTATAATGAAATGAAGTGTGGAATCTGGTATTTACATTAGCCGAAGCTTGAATTCCATGAATTTTGCGTGCTCTGTTAGTTCTCATAAACCAGGGGTCTCGAACTCAATTTACCTGGGGGCCGCTAGAGGCCAAGTCTGGGTGAGACTGGGCCGCATCAGGATTTCCACAAGAAAAACACTGATAAAACTTTCCAACGTTATCAAATATCTTTATTTTTTAACAAAAAATAATGAATTAAATAAATTAACTTAAAGATGAATAAAAAATAAATCAATCAGTAATATAAAACCAAATAATACTAATGAGCATACAGTAGATATACACTGGCTGGCTAAGTAGAGAAAATGAATTATTTTTATTCCGTTTCAAATGTCTGTATTAACAGCTCTTTAACCTTTAACTTTCTGAACTTGAATGGAACATTGAACATGAAATATTCTGAACACGGCTTCTTTTGCCTACTCCTTGCTGCTAGAGACCTGGCAGCGCTTCTTCTCACATAGTCACATTTGGCTTGAGGGAGGAAGCAGTGGAGACCCTCAGTAGAGCTTGAAGATGCTCATCAGTAAGTCTGGACCTGTACTTGGACTTATTGAAGTTCAAGGTGGAGAAGAGCTTCTCACACAAGTATGTGCTCCCAAAAAGGCACATGGTCCGCTTGAACCTTCGGGAAAGTTCAGGGAAGCTGGGGGTCAACTCTCTCAAAAATTGCCCAAGCTTGTCTGCTTCTCCACTCACCTCCCTGAACTTGGCTTTGAGTGCAGAGTTGCACTGCAGGTCAATGAGCTCCATTTGAAGCTCAGGAGGGGCATCTTGCACATCAAAGGAGAAGGGGTCCGCAAAAATTTGAAATGTGGCTTTGTGTGTCTTGAAGTCTGCAAATATGTGATCAAATTCCTCCTGTAGCTTCGAAATGGCCTCAACATACTTCTCACCACTGAATGGTGTGCCTGCATCCACGAGAGCCTTGCATGCTGGGAAATGGCAAAGGTTTGTCTGAGAGAGCTGGGCTTTCCATAACACAAGTTTAGTGCAGAATGCTCTCACGTTGTCATAGGCAGCACTGACAAGTTGCCCCTGGCCTTGTAGCTTCTTGTTCAGTACATTAAGCTCATGTGTGATATCAACAAGAAAAGCCAAGTCCATGAGCCATTTGGGATCACTTAGCACAGGATCAATCAACTCACAAACGGCGTAGCTAGCTTTGACTGCTGCATTACTGTCTTTGGTAGCCTTCTTGAAGAGATCCTGTTGCCTCAGAAGACGTGTTTTAAGACTGCCAACCTGGTTGGCTCTCTCATCTCCCTGGTATTTTTCGTACTCCTCAGCATGTCTCATAGTACAATTACGTTTCAAATTGTATTCCTTGTGCACCGCAACTTTTTCAGTGTAAATGAGACACGTCGGGGTGCCCCTGTGTTCAACAAAGAAATATTGCACTCCCCACTTTTCTTGAAACTGTCTGTGCTCATCACCGACCTTTCTCTTCACGGCAGGCTTTGAAAGAGACATCTCTGGGGCTCTGTAATGTTTTTCCACTTGGAATGAGTCTCGGGTTGATCTTTCACATTCAGTCGCGCGGGTTTGTGGCGCATGTGCACTTTCGCTCTCCGTTTCAATCGCGGAGATGGCTACAGACACTGACACAGGCTGGATCACGGATCATAGCGCCTCATTCAGTTCTATGCTGAGAGCAGCGGAGGAGTGTGCGCGCCGAGCGGAGTGATCGGCCTCACGGCTTCTCCTCCGCCCAGCTGATTGGAGGAATGAATGAGTGAGTGAGCGAGGCACTGGACAGCCCGGCCGATGTCCCGCCCTCCAGAGCCGTATACCTCACCGTGATTGGTTCATTCAGCTCCGAACCAAAGTTCCCTCTAATTTTTTGTTGGTCTGAGCAGAAAGACAACCTCCCTGAGCGCACTGAGTACCAGTGTGAGCGACATCATCGGTACTCGGATGATTCGCCTAAAGACGTTTCGCCGACGGACGTTTGACAGACGGGCAGGTCGCCGAATGGACGTTCCACCGAACGTTCATTCGGCCGAACGGAGGTTTCGCCGAAACGGGATTCGAACGCTCGCCCCGCCGGATCGTGTGTGTACAAGTTTTTCAACCTCGGCCCGCGGGCCATATACGGCCCGTTAGGATTTTTAATCCGGCCCGCCGCCGGTGTTGTCCAAATTATAGTAAAAATCAATGTTCGTCTACCATCAATGGCAGTCCGGGAATAAGCACTCTTGGGCAGGCAGATGTAGCAGAACCGAGCCGTAAAATGACAGCAATCGGGTCAAATCCATCCTAAAACAGCATTTAATGATTAAATACAAATACTGGATGATATCGCGATGGAGGCAAAAAAACGTCTATAGACGTCCATTCGCCAAACGGCTCAAAATGCTCTCAAATTCGGTCAAATCCAGCTGAAAACAGCGTTTAATGATTAAATACAAATACTAGTATTTGTATTTAATCATTAAACTAACAAATACTAGTACGACCTGTCCGTCTGTCAAACGTCCGTCGGCGAAACGTCTTTAGGCGAATCATCCGGTCACGACATCATCATTGCTCGCTATCGGCACACCAGTATCACACCTGCCACAAGCAGGTGCATGTCAATGTTCCCTCTAATTTTTCATGTAAAACATGCTGTAAAACAAGAAAAACATGAGTGGACAGAGCTACTGCCACTGGCTGCCACTTAAACGGCGCCATCATGGGGAAAGGGGTAAAAAAAAAAAAAAAAAAAAAAAAAAAAAAATTAAAAAAAAAAAAAATCGATCTTTCATATTAAGACGGGGGCCGCAAATTATCGTCCCGCGGGCCGCAGTTGGCCCGCGGGCCGCAAGTTTGAGACCCCTGTCATAAACCCTCCAACTCAGGCATGTATATGAGCATAAAAGCTATTTGTGACGGTCAAATCAACAACAGCAGCCATCTGTGACATTCGAAAGCATTTGGCTTGCTTCTCAATATCAATCTGGTTGTCCATGGGGCTCAGATCCAATCTGTTACTGTTTCCCAGCATGCTTTCTGTATAGAGCACACATCAATGACCTCACAGCAAGAGACAGGAGTACGCCAGACTTATGAGTAAGAACTGTTCAATAGAGAAAGGACTGATCATGGATGAAACTGTACCGAGAAGTGATCAATCAAGCACTTATTTTTTTCGAGTTTGAAACAAGCAGTCACACAATTCTCTGCATGTGGAACTTGACCTAAGACCTCAAAATAAATGAGGATAAGAATCTTTCTCCCCCAAAATAATTACATAGAAATAATAATAATAAAAATAGCTTTTTACATAATTCCAAATGTTTTTATTATTCGGGTCTCCTACTGAACTCTGAACTGTTGCCAGACATACATAGAGCATACCGAATTTAGGAGAGGAAAATGTATCGGTACACCTGGAAATACTTGAATGTGACTTACTTGAAGCCAAGCCAACTTGAGTTTCTCATCTTGGCACAAGTGTACGAGTCAAATCGGGAAATAAAAACGCAAGTCTTTGCGATGCTGACATTGGAAAGGCACATTTCTTGCCATCAAAGCTTCTATTTTTGTGTGTGGCAAAGATTTAGACTGACACATTGTTGTGCCATGTGAGGAGGCAGGCTAGAGCAGGTGTTGGTAATGGAAAAACAGTATGCAAACAGGCACATTTGAAATAGGGCGCTTTGCGTTGCTGTAGGTGTGAATATCAATTCCAATGTGCTGCCAATCAAAACCAACCGTCTCATCCCCTTTAAAAGTGGAGTGCCTACATCTCGTAGAATTTAAATGGCTGCTATTGAATTGACCCTAAGGATTAAAAATGTAAGCCAATTTGAAGGTCATAGGAGGGTTAAATGTACATGTATACTACATTTGCTTTTTGCCTACCACTTCTTTATTGAAATGATAGTCAATATAGAAGCGTAATGTGTCATTCAGAATCAAACCACAGCTAGTAATATCAAAGCTTCTGATTCATTTCACCTATCAAATATACATGCAAAATAAAGCAAGACACAACATTGTGGCAGGATTACTGCAGCTGTGTGATGACCTTATTTCTTTTTAAAATGTAAATCTCCCTAATAATGTGTCGCCTTGTTGGTCACACTGTACATAATTGTTCAATTGAGTGAAACTGGGAAAGGGACCAGGACTTTGTCTGTTTGGCTTGCTGCACCACACCAGTTGAAGTGCTATGACTGAAAAGCTGCTTTGCGGACACTCTCCTGCTGCCAGACTAGTCTACCTGGCCCGGGAACATTCATTATGGTCCAAATCACTTGACAACAACATCCATCACCACAGCCTGATCTATATTCACTCATTAGACT
Organism: Stigmatopora argus; assembly: GCF_051989625.1. Classification (NCBI taxonomy): domain Eukaryota; kingdom Metazoa; phylum Chordata; class Actinopteri; order Syngnathiformes; family Syngnathidae; genus Stigmatopora; species Stigmatopora argus. The sequence continues at coordinate 21,054,395 of NC_135387.1, forward strand.
GCCGCTATCATCACACTGCAACACTGATTAGCCACACAGGTAATGTGAGAGGAAAGAGAGCTGGATAGATGCCTCCCCCAGGATGCTACAAAGGTTTTAGTCATGTGGACAACTCACTCACAATGCTATGTCATAGTATTTAACAAAACCAAAGAGCGATTTTTACCGTCACTTAGGAATGATTGGGTTTTCATCCTGCAGGTAGGTAGAACACCGTTTTTGTAAAATATGGCAGCGTTCCGAATGGAAAACATCGCAAAATAATATTGACTTGATGTGATCCTAATGCTAATCTGTTTTGTAGTCTGTTTCTTCGTGCTTTCAGTAACCTGAAGTGTTTGTCTGATGGCAGCAGTTCAATTTGCGAGTGTCCTGGGAGGGATGAATTCTTGAGAATGTTGTTGGCCCGCCTGGGGCAGCGGGAAATAAGGGCAACCAACCCTGGCTAACTGGACCCTAGACCGGTCGCCAGTCAGTCATTGGGCACACAGAGAAAGACAACAATTCGCACTCACAATCACACCACCACCAAATGGGAATCAATCCAATGGTGCCCACACCAAAGTAAGGCAAAAGAATCACTGCACTATTGGGTGCTTTCACACCAGTGCAGTCTACAAAAATAGGGCCCAATGTATTTAGGTATGATGAATTCCACAATTGCCATTAAGTACACTAATATAACCTTGAGGAGGAGTCATGGCATTTATGTAGGAAGTTAAACATTTGTGCAAAGCTATCATTCCTGTTGCGTCTCTTGTATCCTTTGTTACTTCTCACATCTGTGGTTTGGTATTTAAATATGAACAATTCATCACACCTTTTTGCTGGGCTTTGCATCATAAAGTGTTATATACCTCTCACATTTGCAAGAAGAATGTGATAAAAAAAAATCATGTGGTGTTAAATTATGTGGCGGACATGGTTCTGGGGGCTTTTCACTGTATTAACTATATACTATATATATTTAGATATATATAATAAATCTCATTTATATACCCACAGTGCTGAAAATATTGCAATCATTTTGCATTGCACATCAAACTTGAATCTTAATTTGCAAAACATTCCGCCACCCCAAAAATAATCGCAGCAAAAACCAATGTTCAGATGTGGATTCAGCACCCACAAATTACGTGACAATATGGGGTAGCATAGTTGGTTATAGATAGATAAGAGTAGGGTACAATACTACATAGACACAGCACTGCTTAGTGGCATTACCACTGACTCAGAATCCGCCTACTCTGGTGGTATAGTAATTGAATTGATGGGGTGGACATACTGCAAGTGTAATGTTCTTTGGAGGTCTTTGGCTGAAGCCAGTCTACTGTGACAAGCAGTGCTAGAGATAAGGAAGGAGGGAGGCAAAGTGTTTTCATAATGAAATTTTACCACATCCGATCCATTTTTTTCTACATGGCACCTTGAGCATCACTCCAATTACTTTGGACCAGTCAGTTGAGATGAAGTTTGTCCGGACACTGTGTCCTATGACTGGGCAGCATTTGCATGCGTGGTAAGACCATGATTGAAATGGTCCTATGTAAGATAAAGCACATGCTTGACAGCCTCTCCCTGTCAATTACCCTTCACAGTCGTATTAGCCATAAGAAACCTCCACTAACTCCCACCCCTTCCTTGATGATACCAGGTAAATGTATTTTGTCAAGGCAATATCATATTTACTGCACAGCACAGTATTGGCACTCGATACTGTCTCTCAAAATAACTGGCCGCCATCCAGAGTTTGGCTTAAAGAAATAAAATGCATCCCAAAGAAAGAGACAAGCTCATCGAAATGAGATGGAAATAAATATTTCATTCACACAATTTTAGAAAAATGGCAGGAAAATACAGATTGCTAAAATAAATCATGTGGCAATTATTTAGTACACAAGGTTTGCTAGCAGATACACAAATGCATCATTCATCCTGCTGTCGTCTAAATTGCAACTGTGTGGACATTAACACCACTCTGTCACTGTCTTGTTGATGAAGAGATGGGATTATAGTCATTTACAGTAATTGGAAGTGGCATGGAAATCTCATGTATGAATTTTATGATCCAGAATCACAGCAGGGAACCAGTCAAGTCCTGACTAAACTTCCAAGCACGTCAAGTCACGGATTAGATCAAGCTAGATTTTTGAGAGAGGCAGAATAGTCACAGAATATGCACAGCATGAATTATGCAAACAATTAATAGAAGAGCTCAGAGCAGGTTAGCTCAACACTGATCTTGACAAAGAAAAGGCTAAGAATAGACCTGGACCTAAATTTTCCGAGATAAATGACTTCATTAACTGTTTTAAGAAAAAAAATAGAAAGATAAAAAAAAAATAAGATGAGCCTGTCGTTTAATCAAAAGCTCATCAGCCACACGTGTAATTGGTAACACTAGAACATTTCTCTTGATCAATACAGGTTCATTTGCATTGATCATAGTTTTTCACAAGCTGTTGCCTCTTACATTACTACACTGATTTTGAAAGATCTTTTTAATTGAATTTGAACGAGGGGCAAGAAGACAAACATTACACACATAATACTGAGTTTGGTGTTCTTATTGCATGTCCCCTTATATGTGCACACACCGCCACATATGCGTATGGTCTATCTTTCCCATGCACAAGTGTGTAAGCCAAATCAATCATAAGGCAAGGAAAGTTACATTTTTTCGGATAGCACAATTCAACACAAAGTAATTCATGGCACTTTACATCACATGCAAATGGGGAAAACAAGAAGAAAAGATAAACAAAAGTCACAATAAATCCTGATGACAGTTAATGACAGAAAATAAATAATAACAAGAACTAAAGATAGGACCAGAAATTGGATGAAAAAGCAAGTCATTCATCATTTTCTGAACTGCCTATCCTCTCAAGGATTAAAGAAAACTTTTTTTGTTCTACACAGTGTCACCTCGACCTGGTTGAGCTCTACACTTGGATTTATATTTGGGTTACATTTCAAACTGGAACAGAAACCAACTCGGGCGGGTAGCCAAAGGATGGGATATATTCCAGCTCAGGCCTGGCTCTAAACAGCAAAATCATAACAAAATGAATGCATGGATGTTGTGCCTCAATCATACTAACAAGTGTTTCACAAAACATGTATTTTAAAACGAGTGTCTTAAAAAGTCATGTTGTGTTTTATTAGAATTTTTTAAAAACTTATCAATATTTCGATAGGAAAATATGTTCCTTGCTATGGTTTACTATAGCTCTTTTTGTGTTACCTGTTCTCATCAGTCCTGTTTCTTGTGTCTGCCAATCAGCTCCCTCTGTCATCTAATGCCTAGTCCAGGTGTGCCTTGTGTTCTCATCAATTTGTTTTTATTTAGTTTCCTGGTTTTGCTCACTCTGTTGTTTCACTGTTGTTGTCCAAGGTCATTGTTCCTTAGTCATGTCATGTTACTTATCATGGTGACTCTTCCTTGTGTTGGATTCTGCCGCTTATCTTGTTTTGGGGGGATTTTGTAAATTGAATATTTTTCCATGGGCCTTCTGTCCATTTCTCTCAGTAAATCTATTTTTTAAGCTTACGCCTGCTTCCCTGCAAGTGGCAAGTGACACCAGGAAACCAAATCTGTGATAGACATTAAATATGTCTTGTGTGAATGACATGTTTGTCATACGATAGAAAGAGTTTAATTATTTTGACTTTCAGTTTATGTTAATAGCATGAATAGATTAACCAATTAGTAGTTGTATTTAATACATTATCAGACAAATGAAGTGAAATTGAATAATATCTGCTATGCCATAGTAACTGAAAATAAATCCTTTAAATATGAATCTTCTTCACACATCTAATTAATTTTTTTTGCTGATGACAAAACCTGGAACCCTGTAAGGGTGATGAAACATTGACAAAATAATAATGAAAATACACAACAATCTGTCTGCAGACAAAAATTAGGTGTATGGTTTAGTTGAACATCTGTGTTTGTTTATAGTGTATACCAAAAGCAGAGGCCAGGATATCAAAGACGGTTGCATTTGTTAGCAGATACAGTTGGCCGCAGTTAGTCACTCTGACAACCACTTCCGGGCTGTTGCTTATTGATGGAAGCAAGCTTCAAAGCTAAACAACCCACACACTGAAACAACAGCGCACTCCACACTTTGCTCTCACTATAATAATTGCAAAACCCACTTTTTCTAGTGTGTCACTCCACTAAGATGATATTTATGCATTACACACAGCAGCACAGACAAATGAGCAGATCTATCCACCAAGTACACTGTCAGTTCGCTGGCAGCGTGGCATAGAGTGACACAACACAACTAAGTCATCGATGTTTTTTGTGGGGCCTCCACATCTCAGACATTTCAAAGGGTGCTACAGTTGTCAGCCTCTCTCTCTCTGACTCACACTTTTCAAGGAATGCTCAGAAGAAAAACTTAGGGACAACACAGACTGTTGTGGATTTTTTCCTGTCACTGATACAAAATGACTTTTGTTGACACGGGATATCTTGTAAAAGTTCATCAAAGTATTGATTAGCAGCTGGAACGGTTAGGAAGCTGACCATTTTCTCCTATCCAAAAATCCTTAACATTTCTGCCATTGTGATTGTTGTAGTTTACTCCATTGTAGTTCGGCTTCAAAATGGGTGCTTTGTTTATTTAGTTTTTATATTACAAGAAATATATTGAAAAGTAAACACTAGTCTGCAAATGTCAAAACTCTTTGTTGAGAATCTTTGTTGAGTCTCTTTAACCGTTTTATAGAATCTCAATAGATAGTGCAGTTACACTAGACTGGTTGATTATGCAGTACATCAAAGCATCGAGAAGCACTTGAAGCGAATCCAGTAACTAGTGTGATGCAAAAATGTGACTAAAGGAACATGAGGGCTCTTACAGCACAAAGTATGTCCTTCAGTTCACTCTAAAGGTGTATTCTGCTAACCACAGGGCAGATGAGAAAGGGAAACAATAGTGCTATCTCTGTTTCCAAGCCATTTTTGTCTGACTTTTCAACTCAACCCATTTGGTCAAGAGCAATTCCGCGTGTCTCTCTTATGTATTGCACATAAAGGACACGGTACAGCCATTAGTGTGAGAAAAGAGAGTATCTTGATGGCTGTTATGCCCCGGAAAGGCACCATTAGTTATAAAAACAGCTGTAAACTGACTACAGTTTCTCTATAGTCTTGACACTGCATCCATCCTAAAAAGCATGTCAGAGAATATGTGGCACAAACTGGAGGAGTTGTGGCTTTTGGGGCCACAGAGGAAACCACACACACACCCACAGCCACACACACACACACACACACACATAGACACACACACACACACACACACACACACACACATGCACTTGTAACCAGATAAAAGGTCTGCTCTGCTCTTACCCAAGTGTTGTCATAGTAACGATGGTGTACCAGAAGGAAGCTGGGATGCTGGTGAATTTACTGGAACTTGAACCCTTTTCTGCGTAGAACATTACAGTTGCAAATATAATTATGGCCATAGTGAGGGAGAAGAGTAGGAATCCCAGCTCCGAGGCGCAGCTCTTCAGCGTGTAACCAAGAATGCGAAGGCCCTGCGAGTGTCGGGAGAACTTAAAGATGCGGAACACTCTGAAAACTCGGAGAGTCACAAAGGCGCCGCTCACGTCCTCGTTATCAGTCATCACCAGGCCAATGTAGTATGGCAAGATGGCCACCACATCGATAATGCTCATGACGGACCTCATGAAGCGGTAGCGACTTGGTGCAGCAAATAGGCGCATCAGGTATTCCACGGTGAAGATCATGACACATGCTGTGTCCATGCAGAAGAAGGCCACAGTGTAGCGCTCGCCGCATGGCACTTCCTTCTTATTAAAAGAAGAGCCGCAGGGCACTGTCTCAACCACATTGGTGATGACAGAGACGGCGATGAAGAAGCCAGTGACGTAGTAGAAGACTAAAGCCATGGTGGAAGTGTGAGGGTTCTCAAAAGCCCGCCACATAGTCTCCCTGAAGGTCATGTTTGGCAGCTTTGCGTCCTTGTTGTCCTCTTGGTCATCCATCAGACGCTCTGCATTCTCCCTTTTTCTGTCCTTGTACTCTTCGTAGCAACAGTCACCGATGATCTCTGGGATGATACCAAAGAAAGCCATTTCTTCATCATAGGAGGAGATGCACTCGTAGCGCGGGTAGTGGAGCTTGCCTGTACGATAGAAGTTGAGAACACTGCGAAAAACATCCGGGTCCCGGTCGAAAAAGTATTCTTTCGTCTCTTCATTGTAGAAGAACTCCTTCTCAGAGCTCCCTAGCAGAGTGTCCGGGTAGCGATCCAAAGTGTTCCTCCAGGTTTGGAAACGCCGTCCGCTAACATTTAAAATGATTAACTCATCCTGACGCTTGTTCTTTTCAGTTGGCGCCACCGGCATGGGTAGATTAGCCACAGGCATCCAGCCAATGGCCGCCGCCCGGGCAAAGGGAAGCCATGCCGCCACTCCCGCTGCCATACTGTCTCCAACCTGGGGTGTAGGGGGGGAAGAAATCCCGCACTTTCACAACCAGCTTGGCTTCAGCTGATTCGCCAACTAGGGAGAGAAAGAAATGACAGCAGTGCACGGGAAAGGGAAGTAGGAAGGGACACAGGTCAGGAGAATGGGGACATTTTGAAAGAAATATGTTAATTTATAACATTTCAAACTTCAGCACTTTTTTTATCATATTCACATAAAACAAACATACAAACAAACAAACAAACAAACAAACACTACTTGTCTTTATGCACCAGGAACTTAAATGCAGGAACTCAGTGCTTAAGTAACTGTAAAATGTCAATAGTCACCAAAACAAGAATGCAAAATAAAAGGTCTACAGGGTGGAAAAAATGTTTAAATTTGAGTTCAATCATTTATTTATTTTCTGTAAAGTGTATCCTCACAAGGATCGCAAGGACACTGGCGTCTATCGTAGCTAACCAACTGTGTGGGTATGAGGCGGCAGAAACCCTGAACTGGTTGCCAGCCAATCGCAGGCTATGCATAGACAAATAACACTCACAGTCACGTCTATGGAGAATTTGGAGTGCCCCGCTAGCCTAGCATGCATGTTTTGAGGATGTGGCAGAAAACTGGAGTACCTGGTGAAAAGCCACATATTTTTCATTCATTTATTTTCTGTGCCACTTATCCCCACGAGTGTCACAGTGGTGTTGGCCTACCCTGAATTGTTGGCCATGTGGTTAATTGATATTAATATAGATGAATCAATTAAAATGAAATACAAATGCTCCACTTGTATAACATTACTGCTGAATGTGCAAAAGGCAAGTGAATGCATTTGATTATTTTAAACACTACAAGAAAAAGGTTTGCATATGAATGGATATGGATATGACTCAGAGGCAAAGTGCTTAGTTTTACAATGGATGTAAACAGACACTAACTGACTGGAGAATATTTAGCGGCAAATGACAGAGCTATAACCAAGCTGCTAACATTATACAACAATCTTTCCGGATGATTAGTAATCCAGGTGACTAATTCTGAGCAGCCATGGTAACAAAGAGTCATCTACCTAACTGCATCGACCTTTGCAGTATGTCTTTTTCTGCAGTAAATCCACTTTCTGGTGTTTTCCAGCCACCATAAGTGAGGTTACAGCACAGGTATCAAACTGATTCCAAAAAGGGCCAAGAGAGTGCAGGGTTTCCCAACAACTGTAATAATAATGATTGCAGCAGGTGCTGCTGGTTTCAACAGAAACCTCATTGGTGCGGTTTCAGGTGGAATGAAATCCTGCACCCACATAGCCCTTTGTGGAATTGGTTTGGCATTGTAAAAATATATATATCTTCTATTTCCAAATCAAGCAAGGCTCAGTGGCCACAACAATTAAAATGAAATATTTCAACCTTGCCCTTTATTCTGCAGACTGTTTTGATTTCCACAGAAGTAGACTATGAAGTCACAAATTCTTGGGCATTATAGTGTAAGATGGCAAGACAGAATCCTTATTTTACTAAGAAGAAAGTCAAATCTCCCAAAATGCAGGTGGGAAAAATATTCATACATATGTTTGAAACAGGCGCGCGTTGGCCTAGCAGTTCTGGAGTTGAGGGTTTGATCCTAGATGGGTCCTCACTGCATGGAGTTTCATGTTCTCCCCCTTGCGTGGGTTTTCAATAGGAATTCTGTATTCCTCCCACATCCCAAATATATGCAGGGTAGGGTGGTTGAGTACTCTAAATTGCTCCCAGGTATGAGTGTGAGCGTGAATGTTTGTCTGTTTCTTTGTGCCCTGCGATAGGCTGGCCACCAATTCTGGGTGTCCCCTGCCTAGTGCCTGAAGTCAGCTGGGATAGGCTCCAGCCCCCCCTCCCTCCTCGACCCTTGTGAGGATAAGCGGTAGAGAAAATTAATGAATGTTTTAAACACCGCTTGTCCTTGCCTGCGTCACAGGGTGCTGGAACCTATCCCAACTGACTTTGGGATTGGTCACCAGTCAGTCATAGGGCACACTGAGGCCATTCACACTCGCAATCACATCGCTACTACAAAGTGGGAATCGATCCCGAACCGAAGTAAGGCTAAAAAAAACCTGCAGCATTGAGTGGCTAGTGAAAAAAAAACTTAAATGAAACCAAAGGAAAACTTACAAGAATAAAATCCTACTGAGCAGGAACCCTGGTGGTGTTGGCAGCATCATGACTTTTGCTGTATTTCTTTAGCTGGAACTCTGGCCTTAGTCAAGAGGGAAGGCAAATGCAAACTGTTCCAAATACTACTCAGTGCACAAACATTCAGGCTCCTACTAGGAATGATTTAAAAAACTAAATCTTAACAGAACCCCCTAGAATACTTGAAATGATATCAGTTGTATGCTGACTACCATTTAACCTGAGTTTGATCGGTTAAATCTGAACACAACCAGAACATGCACAATTATGTGAAACAGTGTCATGCAAAAAAAATGTAAATACTCACATATATTCATGCACACATAAAATTAATACATACACACAATGATATTGTCTCCCAAAAATGTTCTACAGGTTACACAGTAGGTCAAAATTAATATTTTTTTATTCTCTCATAACTATGTAGCATGTGAACAGTGGTAGACTTTTTTCTGTTCATTGTAAAGTGACCAAAAAAACAAGAACAAAGCGTTCTACACCCTGTCCCTCCTCACGACTGAGCTTTTCCACTCTGAGCTTTATTCCAGCAAGAGAATCTCCCAAACCTGTTGAGTTTCACCACCACTAAACGCGCCTTCAAACTAATATTAATGTATCCCTCCGTGACATTGAATAATATTAACTAGTCAACGTTAAGTCCCAATGCCAACAAGTTATTTCATCGCCAACCATCAACACATAGAATATTCCAAAACATTCGCATGACAGCTTTCAACTCACCGTGAGGAAATTCTCCATCCAAAAAAGGCAACCTTCTTCGTTGGGGCTGTTATCGTTCGTTTCTTCTTTTAAGGGCGATCTATGCTCAGTGGCAAGTAAGTTACAAGGTGAAAAGGGAGGATTGTGTCACCGTGGCGTGAGAGCGCAGGAAAGTATCGACGAGTGGACGTACCACAGCTCGGTGAGCTCACTTTCCATCCTGCTGAGCGGAGCGGAGGGGAGCGGAGGGGAGCGGAGGGATGGGAAGGAGCACGCCGCCGCAGAGACGCTCGCTCCTCGGCTTCTCGACGCGAGCAGAGCCGGGAGACACAAGCGATTGAGGAGGAGGAGGAGGAGGAGGAGCAGGAGTGGGATTCTCTTCGTTCCCTGTTCCCTCTCTCTCACTCGCTCGCCAGCTCTCAAAACATAGTACGTATAACCTCTGATTGACAGAGAGAGAAAAATCATTGATGAAATACTAGTATAGCTTTTTTTCCCCTTTTCTTTCAATGATTCCCCACTAAAAAGGAACCTGTTTCTGGTTTAACATCACTGCCGTTATTTTAAGTTCTTTATTATAATAATGAACTCTACTACGTCCAAAAGGAAGCGAAATAGTAATGATAAATGGGTGATAAATACTGTATAGTGGCGCATATAATTTATTACTTTAAAAAAAGTATTTATTACTTATTGATTATTCATTTGTCTCTTTGATTGTTGTTATTTGTGCATTTCGTGGTGAAGCTTTATATTTCATTACACTTGTAAAATTGCAATGAAATTCAATTCAACGTTGTTCTGATTATAGTTTAAACTTCTTTAAACCCCTTTCTGTTATATTTTGCCTAAATCTGTCATTTAGATAGTGTTTAATAATGTGTTCTAATTTTCATTCTAATTTTAAATGTCACTGCCAGTGTTTTGTTGGCTTATTTTGTAGTACGTCATATAAAATACTATATTGCTTCTAAAAGGTGGCTGAGCTTTGGATGAAACTCATGGAACAGACCCCTGGATGACTTTCTATTTTGTTATTATTATACCCTAACCTGTGGTCCCAAGCAGTGGGTTGTGACCGAAATAACAAGATCCCAAAACATCTCTCATCTCATCTCCTGAACCGCTTTATACTCACTAGGGTCACGGGGGGTGCTTGAGCCTATCCCAGCTGACTTGGGCCCAGAGGCGGGGGACACCCTGAATTGGTGGCCAGCCAATCGCAGGGCACAACTAGACAAACAACCATTCACACTCACACTCATACATATGGGCAATTTAGAGTGTCCAATCAGCCTACCATGCATGTCTTTGGAATGTGGGAGGAAACCGGAATACCTGGAGAAAACCCACGCAGGCCCGGATTTGAACCCAGGTCCCCCATTGTGAGGCCGACACGCTAACCACTCATCCGCCGGGCCGCCTGATCCCAAAAACAAGCGGTCAAAATGAGTTTCCACCGCATGGTGTCGAGGTTCTCCCTTAGAGACAGGGTGATGAGGTGGCTTGGGCATTTGATTAGGATGCCAACCAGGGTCCTCCCTGGCGAGGTGTTCTGGGCACGTCACACTGTGAGAAGACTGTGGGGCCAAGGACACACTGAGAAGTCTAATTCTCCTGGCTGACCCACGAACGCCTTGGGAAAAGCTGGATGAAGTTGCTTGGGTAAATGAAGCTGCTGCCCCAGATAAGCCTAAGATAAGTGGGAGAATGGATGGATAGATGAATGAATCAGTAGAGAAATTTGCATGTTTTTTTAAAAACTTGTTCAATATTCTTTAACGCAATATTCCAAATTCAAGTTATTGCCTCTTTACTGAATTTGACTGAGTGAGCAATTCTATTTACTTTAGTGGAACAGTCAATTACATCAAGGTCATTGTTGCTTATGCTCAAAATAAAAAATAATGAAAGATATTCTTGTGTGAAAATGTGGTGATTAGTATTCAGAATCAGTTTCAGAGTCTATCTCCACACATTATTCACTGCTTTTTTGTGTGACAAAATGCAGACCATAATTGAGTCAACTGGGATATTATCACTCTGCAATGTAGTCCATAATCAATAGAGCCAACATTTCCAGAACGCATATCTATATACAATATATACATACTGTAGTCATGAGGGTACCATACATTGAAAGTTATTCTGTGGCACAATTTGCAAACCTACACTGATTTAAAAATGGTAAATGTCACATTTAACTAAAGTGAAGTTTAGAGAATGTTCTCAAGTTTTAGCTGTAATGAGAATGACAGGGTCACGCACATGAATAAATGAACACAAATACTGGCCTTTTCAACTTGTGAGTTTGTAACAAATTAGAATAATTTAAATGTCACTGAATAACAAGGTGGGATGAATTTCATGGTCAGCAGAAGGCAGTAATTGCCAAAGGACATGACGGGGATGCCAAAATTCTAAATACTATCTGCTTTGTTGCATTCAATGTGTCTTGATGCCCCCCCAAAAAAATCAAGAGAAAGATTTTTTTTAATGATAAATTGGTCACTTGACTGGCAAATTATCCTGGCTTGCTTTTTTAAACACCATATTTAACACAACAGAAAAAAAACTTGCAGTGACTTTGTCACATCTTGTTGTCCAAAAAGTAAGATTTGATTTTGTACTTAAATCATCAATAAATTAGTACAGGTACATCTGTTTCAGACTTTCTTGTATCATTCTCAATTTAATCTAAGTCTGTATAAGTTTATTCCTTATTACTGATGCTGCAACGCTTGAATCTACAAAGCTAATACCGCTCTCTGCATGATTATGTTTGTGTAGATTTGCACTGAATAAATTCCCTCTATTCCATCAACTGCAAGTTCAAAGGAAAATCTGGGGGCTATTTTTAATATTTGAAGTTAATTTTGCATCTAACGTAGCAACACACATTTTCTCTCTGTATGCCCACTTATACGTTTTCTTTTTTATTTATACATATGCAGCTGTTTTTCTCCTGTTGAATTTATTCTGTGATGAAATACTGACAGTATTAGTCTTGTGTTAGGTTTTGGCATTATATAATCTTTGTGTTGTTGTTAGCAGTGGACAATTTCACTTTAATCCTTGCGGCCTTCGTAAGGTACCACATACTAAATCATGTGCTGGCAAAAAAATAAAATGAAATAAAGTAGAGGGTGACACTGAACACACGCGCGCACACGCACGAACGCACACACGCACGCACGCACGCACGCACGCACGCACGCATGCACGCACACACACACACACACACACACACACACACACACACACAATCACACAATCACACACACACACACACACACTCACACACACTCACACACACACACACACCATAAGAAACTGAGCTACCACAACAAAATGGGTATCTACTTTCATGCAATCAATTTTGACTTACTGAGACTTTCTAGTTGACAACAGATACATTTGGGATGACACCCACATATTCCACCAATACATGTGCATTTTTTTATGAGATCAAACATTTTGTTTCATAGAGTGAGTAAAACCATCACAGGTATCATTTCCCAGTGTGTCTGAGTCATCATTGACGCTTAAGTAAGATTAATAGTGTTCGCTTCTTGCCCCCGTGCCCCTTTGTTTCCAATAATGGAGAATATGCAATCAAGCAGCAAATATGAAAGATCAGACAAAATGGATCTGCAGATGTTTTGCTGGAAATGTATGGGAGAAAGGAAAACTAAGATATATACGTTTTAATTTTGTCTTTGACAGTTTTGCCAAGCCAAGTAAGTCATTTGCTTTGTATTAGCAGTTCACTGATTTAAACTAAGCCAATCTAGTTCCAAAGCTGGGCTTTCCTTGTCTTCTTAATTGTAGATAGGGAACTTCATGATTGAATCTCAAGCACCTGAACCTCTACCTAATTATGAGGTTGAGATGTAATCACTGAAGGTTAAAGAGGGTGCGCCTCACTAATCAGTATACATGGGCATGGTTTTCATAAAAAAATGGATTTTAATGCCTTATAACTCATGTTGTCAAGTGATAATAAATGGATGAGATATTTATACTCTCAGATTTATACTGTTGGGTTTCTTTTGTCATGTGAAACAATTTCAGCATACACATGCAGATCAGTAGGGACAAACGTAGTAGATGGATGAGTAGATGGGCAGATGGACGGACAGGCGGTTGACAGAAGAATGAGATAAGGGATCTATATAAAGATAGAGATAGAGATCTTTATATCGTGATGTGTGCGAGGCTTGTCCTTAGTGTATTGAGCCACTCAGTGAGGCTGGCGCTTCTGTGAAAATCATGGAAACATTGATCATTCGCATACATTTAATTTTGTTGATGTGTATCCACAGCATGATAGACATATTTAAAGCAATATTGACTACATTGCGTACTATATATATATATATATATATATATATATATATATATATATATATATATACATATATATATATATATATATATATATATATATATATATATATATATATATATATATATATATATATATATGGCCTTCCATGCCATTTATCTACTATTTCGATTCACTGCATTGGGTTTCCTTCTGACTCCATATATTGTGTTCATTATTTTTTATACACCGCTAACATTGCGGAACACTTGGCATGAGTGCACCGATGATACATTTTATTCACCCATGTGAGAATACTGACTTGATAATAGACAGCCATTTTGTTCTTCTTTAGTACAAGACTTCATTTTACACTATCATGGAGAGGACAGTGTCAATGTCAAAATCCATCAGTCAAATTTGAGTATGCCCCCTCAGAAGAGGTGAACTCACTGTACCTCACAATAATCTCAGCAGTTCTGGGCAGTGTTGCAGAGGATTAGATGAATTGTAAGTCATTGTTGAATGTGACCGATTTTGCCCATTGTGATTGACTAAGGTGCATAGGAATGGCAAAGGGGGTAAGAAATTAAAATGTAGAGAAAGTAATTAGGGGTGGTTTGTTAACACCTAATACCAATTAATCACAAAGGGTTTAACAAGTTTAAAAACAATTAATTGCAGCAGAAATCGGATGAAATTATCAAATTTCATTAAAAAAATTCATACACAGATTTAAAAAAATATTGTGCCAATATTTATCGTGTGCAGTAAGTATAATTCAGCTGCATGTTTTTTTCTATGCCGACTTGGACTTTTAGACCTTTCAAATAACCTTTTTCTAATTCTGCTACCACACAAAGAAAATTCCCGCTTCGCTATTTTTTTTTCTCTTGTTGGACAATTTAAATATTGGTCTTTTAATTACTCTCCCCAGATAATTTTTTAAACACTGTTTATTCATTTGAATAATTGTGTACATTCCGTCTTCCTGGTCTGTGGATGAAAACAGCTAGTTTCACCATCTTGATTATATTGTAGAATATAAATTCAGTGGACCTTGAAGATACAAGAATCATTAAAGACATTTCCCACTATTATACATACTTGTATTTGCGACTGGGTCCGACAACCTATACAATGTGTGTCACATACACTGCTGTGACCTTGGCTATAAACGCAATCATTCAAGTTGAGTAAGAAACTGCACATGAGCATGGAAGAGCACACCATTTCAATGAGTTTCCCTTAATCTGTCATTGAGATGGGTTCAAGGCAATGACAAAATCTCTGCAATCTCATTAGGAACACCTGGCTCAATATCCTATTAATGCTGAATCATTTACCAAACTGTGTTAAGTGTTCACCTCATTTTCAATTAACGAGCAACTTCCACCAACAACTAACTCAATATTACCTTCTTTTGGAACAAATTATAAGCAAGGTTCAAATCTTTGCCAGGACAACAAAATAATCCTCCTAACCTACAGCGAATGTACTTATCAGAACTCTGCCTGATGAGTCATTATGCACGTTTGTTATTTGCCAGCAAGTATGAGAGATTTTAGGAGTGTCTAATTAAGTAAACAACTCGTGGCTCACTCAATTTGGACTTTGGTATTTGGATTCTGTCGCGCAAATTCATCTTATCAGAAATGGTGTTGCTGTCTGATAAGAGAGCATCAATATTTACATTGAATAAATCCAGAGGCAAAACTGGCATGGTGTTATGAATGTTTTAAATAATTATTTCAAATTTGCAGTCCTCCTTCGTTATGAGTGGGGAAGTTACATATCTCATCATTTGACTAAGTGGTTGAACATAAATACAAATGAGGACAAAGACTTATGAGGGTAAATTCTAATGCTATACAGTGCTGTAATCAAAGATCAATATAAAAAAAGCAGGCAGGATTCAAAATGATTAAAATGTAGAACTCTCTTACATTTAGTACATTGAATTCATTAGTATTTCTCTAATTCTGTGACCTTGGATGAAACTACCAAAAACATCAGGTCCAAAAGATTAAAAGGGAAACTGACTACAAAATTGTCTTAACTGGTCACGTTCTCATTAAAATATGTTTGGGAAATCCGAATGAATAGGCCTGTTCACGCAGCAAAAAAATATACAGTATTGCTGTGTTTTATGTAAATATTTGAGACCTGTTTTGAAGATGATTTTAAAGGAATAGAGGCAAACGTCAGTTGGCAAAGAAACAAAACGCTCAAAAGTAAAGACAATAGAGAAACACTAATGATGGAGACAATATTAAATATGACAATAACAAAAAAAGGCTCATTGTGAACGAAATATGCACGCTTGCAAGGTAATCAATTTTGACATTGAATTCCTAATTTAAAAATGGTAGTAAAGTTAATCATTGTTGCTATTACTTTACCGAGCAACCATGTGTAATTACAATGATAGAATGAAGAGCCCCAAAGCCGGGAGAACTTGGCAGTATGCAAAGCAGATAAATCCATTTATAATGAGATATAATCTTATTCAGTGTGCAGCAAGCATATGGCTCGGTTTCCCACGCCGTCATAGTGTTCTTGCTGAAAATGCACTTCTGGCCCGAAACCAGAGCATAGAGAGTTGCAATGGGCATTGAAGAAGTACTTCTCAAGTTGATTACCATAAATCAGAGAGACACCCAAAAGATGGAACAGTCCAGTGGAGACTATTTGAATTTCTGTTTGCTGACTCACTGGTTCAGCTAACAGGACTCCAGAAAGTCGGAGTAAAGTGTATATAGTATACTGTACGTATACAGTACATATACTGGGGGCAGAAAGCAAGCAGAAATTTGAACTAAAGCTCTATGAAACCTTCATAATAGCTGTTGTAACCCTCATGTATGGTTTCTAGATTCTACATTCAAAGCACTTTTCTCACATAATCTCAGTTTTGTTTCTATAAACTGACAGGGTAGGAGGTAATTTTGAGAGTAATGGAAAGCCCAATGGATAAAGCTTTGTGTATCAACAAATGCGACTCAAAGACACATCTTCTCTGGCACGCCAGCCAGAGCTTAATGAGATGCTCGCATATGGAATTATTGATCATCTCTTGTCAGACCAAGGCAGAATTCACAGGAGCTTATCCTCCTCTCATTATGATGCTGATTAAGATGAGCTGCCCAGACCTCCTAGCTCATCACATGGATAGAAATGACAGACAATTATGTTTTGTTTCTGTGAAAAAAACAACTATCACAACAAGTCAAAACTAAATCCAAAGACTTTTACATGCATATGTTTGTTTTCCATTTCCTTTCAAACTGAGGACTGTTCAGTTCCGGGCAAGGTTCTCTAGCACTCTTGTTTAAACATATTTCATGGCAATAATATCAATCAAATAAATCATCGGAACAATACGGACACGATTGAGCAAATAACACAAACTGAATTTCAATTAAACTATTTCTGGTCAGCAATAAAACACCAGTTTATATGTCTAACCTCTGAACACGGAGAACTCTATCCTCCAAAATAACTTAGAAAATCAGAACAATAATGCAATAACTAACATTTTATATATATGTGGGTTTGCATACGTTTCCTCTACCTGTACCCTTTAGTCCATACGACAAACAAAACAAAAAAAGCAATTAGTGCACAAGTGCTACAAAGCATTTTTATTACAGTTGCAGTGAAAACTCAGTGTCTGAAAAAAGTTTAAGCTGAAATATGACTCAAAAAGTAATTTCAGACTGAAATGCTTTTTTCCCATCGAAATTACATAACCGAAAAGTTGCTTTGACAAATGCAAATAGTTGGGTATCTCTTGCTTCAAAAGATATTGAGTGTGAATGAGTGTGTGGCTTTAGTATTATCATTGGAAGAGCACCTGCGACCTTTAATTCCCATTTTTAGATCTCTCTTCTTGCCCTCTTGGACGAGGTAAAAAAGGCGCAACCGGGTTTTCTTTGGAAACATATTTTTGCTCTCATTCCTGTGTGTGATGAACCACAACCTACTTCTCTTTTGTCACAGTAACTTGGCTGCAAGGGGTGTGTTGCATTCAAGCACCATTCTCAGAAGCTATAATCAACATAATCCTTCCAATTACCTTCCTAAAACACAAATGAAAAAAACTGAACACTAAAATATAAACGTTTTCCTACTGTTATTCACCAAGTATCCCATTTAAATTAAAGAAGTCTTTTTAGCCTTTTTTCTTTTTTTTTAAAGACCAGCATCCTTAACCCCCACCGGCCTCTCCGCTGCTGCTGATCAGGTGATAGGACATTTTAGGAGGATCTAGGCAAGGAAGATGATCTTTAAAACCTCCAGACTATTGAGGGACTGTGTGGTAACCTCAGTCTCAGTCTGCAGAAGGTCCCTACCTTGTGAACTTCCTGTGTGTGGCTCCAGTTTTTTACCTAGGTCTACAATGTCTTGTGTGTCTGTCTTGCTAGTGCAACCAAGGAAATTTCCCGAATACGGGATGAAATAAAGTTCTAATCAAATCTAGAATTGCCCTCTATCCCAAGTGTAATCTGTCACCTTTCTTCACAGTCACCTCTTCTGTCCCCTCATTTTCTTTGCTGCTATCATTCACCCAAAAAATGCAGGTAATGGTGACTAGGTAACCATCCTCTGGGTTCAAACTATAGTCGCATTGTGGGGTTTTGCTCGACTACCGACTGGACTTTACTATTTCATTCATGCGATTTTCTTCCCATGTGACTAATGTGTATTTTCTTCTGAAATGTCAAGAGATTTCCTTTCTGTTTTTGCTGTAACCTTTTTCACCTCAATTTGGATACAAATCAGATTTCTTTTCTGAAATAAATGATCATGTACTTCAAAGTGATTTTCCCATGAGGTACAGTATGTGTGAATGCAGTCATAATACAAATAGGATGTTTCAGAAATCATCATTGGTTGCAGTATTAATTCAAGTGAATGTTCACTTGCTGCTTCAATAATATATTTATCTCAAATTCTCTGCAGAGAATATTCAGGGGTGGGGAAAAAATCAGCACAGCTGTGAATGGGAGACTTAGACACATTAGCATTCTTCTCATTTGTATAGATATAATCCACATTCAAAGATTCATGCATTTTTCACATACTATATAGTCCAAATTTGAACATACTTCCACTACACAATTAAAATAAAGACTGCAAATCCTTCTGCATCCTGGGGATTTTTTTATTGTGTGAAGCTGTTTTAGACCTAGCTATTCCTCCTTTTGTGCAACAGGGTGATTTACGATTTTTCGCAATACAATTTTATATGTGATTGCCCCTTTCGGCATCATTGTTGGAGGAATTGCACAACAATCACAATCTATCAACGTTCACTTGTGCAAATGTGAAGGAATCCTGGCAGAGCAGTTCCTTTCAAAGGCAACTTAAAATCTGCAAGTGGCAGCTGTCAGAGACACAGTAACTTTCTTTAAGCAAGTGATCCAACGAGTGTAATTTGTAGGCTGGAAATGGGTAGAGCAAATGTCTGCGAAAGAACAGAGAAAACCTTGTTTGAGTTTATGTATCAATGTCTGTTCATGCACACACACGCTCGTGATTAATGCCGTCCTCATATTGAGTCTTAATAGTTTAATTTAATTTTATGTGGGTCATGTCCCATGCCTTTTTAATGGTCCACAGTGGTCTGTGCCAACCGATTACTGCAAACTTGTAAAGACTCATTTCCACATATCAGCATCGTTCTATTGTTCATTCTTTTCAGTGGACAGTGAAAATGCCTTTTTGGCTTTTTTGAATCAGCCATGCGGTTAGCACGTCGGCCTCACGGTTTTTTTCCAATATAAGGTGCGGTCTGACCTTCCTGTGTGGAGTTTGCATGTTCTCTCCGGCTTCTGTGGGTTTTCTCTGGGTACGCTGGTTTCCTCCCACATCGCAAAAACAAGCATGCTAGGCTGGTTGAACACTAAATTGCCTCTAAATATGCATGAGTGTGAGGGTGCATGGTTGGTCGTTGCTTGTGCCCTGTGATTGGCTGGCCACCAATTCAGGGTGTCCACTGCCTCATGCCCATAGTTGGCTGGAATTGGCTCCAGCATCCCTCCCATCCCAGACTTCTTTAGTGATAAAATTGAGGCTTGAAATTCATGTCATAAATAACTCATAAAATTCTGTGCTTGGAAATTTATGCTCTGATTGTTTCGACACCTTTCAACTCAATCAACTTTTCCTGCCAGCTAACCGCTTTCAACATTTATCAGTTTAGCATTTCCTTTCTACCATTTACCTGGAAATTGTCATTCACATTATTCAAGGCTGCCATATTCAAAAATATGAATGCATAATTAATTATTCTTATCGTAAAAAATATCGAGCAATGTTACTTACTCTTGCAGAGAACTCGACCCGGACACTTCTCTCTCTTGGCAGGGAACATACCTATCTGCTTACAACGTCATTCTCATAACATCATTTGCATCTTCTTATGCCAGCTACACCCACATTTACCTCTAACTTGACCTGTGCATCTCACCTATATGTTTTATTCATCATGGCTGTCACATTAATGTTTTATTGCTTGATTCCATTGTAAAGCCAATCTCTGAAACCTGTGCTCCACACTGATCTCAGCATGTAAATATAAACAAAATCCCAAAATTCCAGTGGGTGTAAGCTCATTGCCTTTAAGTATCAAATTAATTGGAGAATCATTGTGTATATTGCTTCCGGAAAGTGAGATTTAATTAGATATTCTAAATGGCCCAAAATGATTAAATATTCATTAGATAGCTACAAACTTTCATTGGTGTCCCTTGGCAGTAATCTGTTTACCATCAAGTCATGTTTATTGATTAAGAAAATAAAGGATGATGCTTTTCTAAAAAAATTTTCAGGAACAGTATATTCTATTGCAGTGTAGTTAGTGTTGGATCATGTATTCCTGTTGTTAGGATTTGCCGACACGTTTTCTTCTTTCATTATTTTTTTAACAAAGTAATTTGTTTATTTATATCACAGGTCCCACTTCAGGTAGAACTGGAAGATTATGGCCAATCAATTGGTGTGGTGCCAAATTTGTTTATATCAGATGGTTCAAAGCAAATAAATTAATTTTGGTTCATCAGGTTTAATGTTGTTTTTAATTATTCTGTTTTACTTCACATTTTATCATCTTTCATCATGCACATGATTTAACAATGGTTGATGCATGTATTGGCTGCCTACATTTTCATACTGTACAAATGGTAGTGGGGAGATATTTAATTGAAGTAAGAAAAGAATGGTGAGGACTATGTCAATTATTATAATGATTTGTTCCACTACATCTAGTTAGCACTCAAGTGAATTCTTCAAGTGGAGTGTGACTGTACCTCATTGGTTGGACTCTGTGACTTTGTTCCCCCAAAATAAAGTCCTGTGCATCCTGGCCTCCTGGGTTATTGCCCGGTCACATTCACTGTTGAGACATTGTACAGTACATGATTACCCTTGGGACTGTTTCACAATTTGTTTTTCACAGTGGTTTTTTTTCCATCTTGGTCGGCTGCCATGGTCAAAAATCATATTTTAATTAAGATGTTCAAAACACTAAAGGGCTGCAAAATAATCACAGCCGTAGGAGGGACAAAGGATGACATTTATAGTTAACAGTAACGAGATTTGGCTGTTCAGTCTGTAGAGATGAATAAGTGCAAACCGATACTCATTGTAATGAAAGGGATTAAGCAAAGATTAAAACCTTGAGTGTTCAAATGTTTCCCAGAAGTGTGTCCATTTAAGTGATGGTGGTGGAAATTTAAGGATTCTTGATAAAATGACATTGTGTGCATATACATATCATTTCTGAAACACGTGCATGACCTTTCACAACTCAAATACAGCGCTTTAGGTCTTGAACAGTACAGTGCATTGACGTCAGTTGAGAAAACTGTGGTTCATTTTCACGGAACCTGGGTGGAGATGTCCTGCTGTGCTCCTCACAGGAGAACAAAACATTCACACACAAATACATGCACACACACATAGACATGACCCTTTTAATATGAGAAATCTGAAGCAAAAACATCAGAGGGTTTTTGTCAGAGGCTGAACAAGAGAATCTGGACTTTTACAGGCAAATTCTAGTATTTGTCTACTATATTACTTGCACCATCCATGATTTCAAGAGAGATAATTAAGCTAAAGGATATTTAATTATGGTAATCACAATGTTAGGCCTCCAACTTTTTGTGGACACAGATATATCGTTGTCAAGTATCAGCCACAGAAAATAAGGAAAGGAAAATTTTATTTATTTATTTTCTGTGCCACTTATCCTCACAAAGGTTGCAGAGGTGCTGGAGCCTTTACCGTGAATGTCATTGAAATCTGTCCGGACTGTCTATGCTGAGAAAACAGCATATTTAAGTAACCTTGGGAGGTTTTTTTATCATGTGGGATGGTCCAAAAATACCACTATACAGACTCCAGAAACTCAGTGTAAGTCATAAGAAAAATCTAGTTTGGCAAAGGGAAGAAGTACTTATTCTTCTAATTAATTCTAATGCATTCTATCCTTTTTTCTATCAGGGTGCCCAAAAATGTGCACCTCTATAATGTTTATGCACATTCTACATCTGTAAGTCATAAAACTTTTGTTTGGATTGTGCAAGCACACTCTATCCATCAGTTTTTAATAAATATATAACATATACTGAAATGAAATCCTGATCAGAATGCCCATAAAATGGAAATATTCTAAATTGTCAAGGGAGGGCAAACTTTTTCAGTGTTAAAATCGAATGCTGCCTTACCCTGCATATGAATATCAACATCAGTCAACTTCATTGCAACTTTTCTACCCTCTTAATAAGTATCACAATAATTCCACAACAATAACTCTGCGCCATAGCTATAAAAATCAATTTGTTGTTTTGTAATAATTCATGTGAGTTAATTAAACTTCTTTCCCTGCAGCATTCTTGCTGAAACTAATTTAATTTGGTGGGTAGTGACATTTTTCAGGTGAAAGATCCAGTTTGATAAAATGGCAAACTGAGTGACAAGTCAGAATGGGAGAGACTTGGAAGTATGACTCAGCCTTAACCTTGCCACAGACTTCAATTATAAAAAGTAATCTTTGTACACTATTTCCCCTCTTCCTAAATTCTGTTATCGTCTGAGTCGTGCTGTCGTCCATTTTTTGCTTTGCGTGCTTTAATTAACTAAATTGTTTTTTTAAATTGTTTTTTCCTTTGTCGTAATTTTTACTATCGTGTTCTGCTCAACTTATGTTGCTGATATTTTTTTTCCTCTTTGGCCTGGATTACTTCAGACATATTTCTGCCACAAGAGTTGTAAATAAATTCAACATGTTGTTCCATAATCTCAGGTTGTATTTACGGACTACATTCAGTTTACATCTTTTCCTGTGTTGTTGTTATATGCTAAAATGTAGCTGCAGTGTGCCAATGGTGAATCTTTAGTAACAAATATTCCTTTACCCATGTGCTAAACATAATACTTACCACTTTGTGGTCATTGAGGCATGAAGAAGGGGATGTGCATGAGCCACCTGCTGCCTGATTGGAATTCAAAGTGCTGATGTTTTTCCACTGACAACAGCCTGAGGAAACATGCCATGCACGTCTGAGCAGCTGCGCCAAAATGTTGTCAGAACCTCTGAAACACCCAAAACAAGGCAACCATGGTCATCATTCAAACAAAGAAAGTAATAAATTTTATGGTGAGATCACGTCCCTAGTCATACTTTGCTAAGCATGACGGAGACAGACTGGATGTTGGGTTGCACACTAAGCTGAAATTAAAATGTGTGTATGGATGGGGCAATTGATGCAGCTCTAATTACCTAAACTATATTATTCCAGTCAATCATGATGAAGTAGTTGTGGGGGGAATCATGCACGAGTGAATAAAAAGGGATGTGGGACAGTAAAAGGACTGAAATATATCATGGGAATATGGATTCTCAGAGACTTCTAAGCAATCAATAAAAGTTTAAATGCTGCCCAGCGAGTTCAAGTATGACAGATATTTGGTGAAGCCACATGCAAGAAAGCTGTCTCATTTTATCAGTTAAAATGATACAATGAGAGATTAAAGCATCAGATGTATTAGTAGTGTGAGTATTTTACATTAATAGACTAAAATGCTAGAGTACATTTTAATTGAAAATGTATTTATATTTGGACAAGCACAGTTTTCTAATCTATTCAACTCAGATCAAAGGAAAACTATCTGATCGCTAATCTTGGCAGCAGAAATACGATATACCTAAATGTGCTTGGTTGCACGAAGTCTTGCGTGAACACACTTTGCCGTTTATTAGTCATGTAGAAAAGGAAACCTGACCTTCGTATCTCCTCCTGGTACCTTCTTGAACAGAATTTAGCATAGGAATTGAGCACCCACAATCTTTACAAAAGTTTCAACTTAGCCCATTCACTCTAAGTTCCTTTTACTTGTACCACGATGCCCCTAATTTATATTTACGTACCAATGTGTCCAACAAACGCCTCATTTTGCAAGTGAATTTGAATCAGTGAGCCACAGAAACACTATATGATGACTTTTTTTTCCAAATCAAATGAAGTGAGTCGAACAAATTGCTAAATGACTCAAGAGAGCTCTTTTATTATATATGGAGAACATGTGTGAATGCTTTGCAGTATGCATGGTTGCCATCATCATAATCATCATCACTGCCTTCCCTGTCACCATAATTCTCATCATCATTACCACCTCTTCACGATTCATTACATCATCACCTAGCCATATCCATACTCGCTGTACCAACAGGATTGTGCAACAGTGTTCTGAGTAAGATTTATGACTAGGTAACCTCCGGCAAAATGGAGCACAGCTACATGTCACTCCTGCCTGGCCGTGTCACATGTTCACTGTTTGTGCCCATATAAATAATTTGCTCTTTTTCCAATCTACAGCAACTGTGGCCTATCATTTGTAGCAAAAGAGAGAGCACACTGTCTGGTTCTATGTGCTAGTCTATAAATAAAAGGAGAGGAAATAAGCACTATAAAAGAATCCATTGGTGAGAATCTCAAGAAAATAAAGAATGCACATGAAAACACATAAAACAGGAAAAGTGCTTCATGAGTTCACATTTTGAGCCAATAATCAAAACTTTGCATTTATTAGCTCACCTCTAAGACCACGGTACATTAAGTCAACAGCAGACTAGGCTTTTACAGAAAACTAAACTGGAAAAGCTTTGAAATGCAATCACTCTGCTACAGTAGAATCGATGCACTTTCTAGTATTGTGGCATTGTAATAGGCTTTTAACAAAGAAAGATAGCTTTATTTATATAGTGCATTTATGTATAAATGAACTCAATGTGAATTACAGTTTTAAAAAGTACGTGCAGCCAGTTCTTTGAAGTCTGACATGATATGGACAAGAACCACGGGAAGGGCAAGTCCAGTGTGATCTGATGAAGTAGGTGAGCATAGTCGTTGAGCGTGACCGGCCCTTTGGTCACCGGACTTTTGGTCGCCGGACTTTTGGTCGCCGGACGTTTGGTCGCCGGACGTTTGGTCGCCTGGACCCAAACAACGGGCGACCAAAAGTCCGGCGACCAAAAGTCCGGCGACCAAAAGTCCGGCGACAAAACAAGGTAAAACAACATGGTCTACGCATCAATTAAAGCCAACAATGGCCCTAAGCAGTTTCACTGAGCGGACGTGTGAGTGTATAAGAGTTTGTCCCCTTAGGAAGGGACGTCAGTCAGGGTCTTAACAAGTTCTCCAACAAAACACAATAAAAGTACGGGAAATTTGGAGCTTTTCTGTAGCCTAATAATTAATAGGGCATTAAGCATGACTAAATAATAATTCACAGTTTGTATTTAGGGAATTTGAGCAACAATTTTAAATGGTAATTATGAATACCTTCCGGGCGACCAAACGTCCAGCGACCAAACGGCCGAGTACCGTCGTTGAGTTTGTGCTTGACCTATGTTGTCTTGTCCATGAGGTCTTAGCAGATTTGAACTGAGTGGGCATCTATCTACCTTTAATAACAGTGCTAATTATCACCATTAAGTTAAACATCCTGTGCTTGAACTCAGTTTCTATGGAAATAAAGATAATGATAGATGGAAGTGCAACCTTTATCTACACAATGAATGACATACCTGCTGTTTCAGTTTCATCACTCACTACACTGACTGGTTAAGGACTCTGATTGATTCTCTTCATTCATCACAACTGGCAAATATAGTGGGGTTAGAGCCATAGCGCTTGTATTACTGTGACCAAATGTGCAGTTTACATTCTACATCGATTTGTGCATTAAGATATAACAAATGAACACCCTCAAATGTTTCACCCTCCCTCTATCATTTTAGGTTAATAATTTAGTGCGGTCAAATTAGAATGTATGTATTGTCAGTGAATTAAACATGAGCAATAATTTGAGTAGGAAATGGATTCTGATTTGCAAGGATGTGTAGTGACATCCAAATTTATGACAAAAATGTCTAACACTAGCAGATTTGAAAAATGGCAGTAAAAACACATGAAATATGCATGTCAGGAGGGCTATTGTTAGATCACAGATGTTCTGTTCAGACTAAACAAAAATATAATCACCAGAGAAAACTACTCCAAGTCCCAACCAGTTAGTTAACACCACACACAAGAAGCAAAGAACAGTGAGAGTGAAGCAATCTATTTTTTTTAATGGCACCCTTTAATTTGTAGAAAGGGGCATGTTTATGAAGCCCACTGCATCTCTTCGTTCACATATTAGAAAGAAAGTGCACTCAATAAAAGCTAAACTTCACAAACAGAGCATTGTTCACTTTAAATAGGAAAGAAAAGACTCCGCTGATTTTGAACTAAGGTGCAAATTATGAGGTTTGAATTAATATTTTATGTGATTGGTGTACCTGGGGAGAACATGCTAACTCAACAAAGGAAGGTTTGAACCCACCTGGGATTGAACCCTCAATCTCAGAACTGCCCCGATACATTCATAAAATTTTGATACAAAAGGAGAGCTGACCTTTTCACTAGCATTGATTGCCTTCTATGAAATGTCAGTTCTTCAGATATTATTTTAACTGTGGCAACGTAACACTTAATGTACAGTGAAGCTTCAAACAAATGAAGATGAATACTGGATTTCACATATACAGTGCTGGTAATATTTACAGTATACACCTAACTTTGCTGACCTATCAATTGACTTGACATATTCTTACGGCTCAAACACGAATTACATTTTTGGAACTTAATTCATGACTAACTTACATTTAAACCACATGGAAAAGAAAAATCCTATTATTTGGAATTTAGTTATGTGTTTGGTCCAGCAAGGTATTCTGTAGAAATAGTTTGAAAAAAAAAAATGAATTCAAGAAGCAGCAGTGTTGCAGCAAGCTTTATAAATGAGCAATGCAGCCTCAAGAGAATTTGGGTGGAGAGATGGGTTTCCCCTCAGAGGGATTACCTGGCCATACACCATATGTTGTACAACTATTTCTTTAGAGGGTTGGCAGTAATGTCAGGTAGAGTCAATTGAATCATTTTTCATATATTTTTATGTGGATGTGAAATTCTTTCTGTAGAATCTATTTTTATGGAGTCATTTGAACTGGAAATGCCACACTCAGCACCAGTCTGATGAAAAAAATGTCTGTATAAGTCATGTTAGTAATTTAAAGGATCATCAGTGAGAAGTGTAATACTGTTCTGTTGGTGACAGCAAAATTAGTTTGGGCACTCTCATTTGGAAGCAAAATGATGGCACAGGTATTGAAATTAGAATCAATTAAAAAGTCATCTTGTGTCATCACGCCATCATGTATTTGCACTAGACTTTAGAAGTCCTTTCATTATGGAAAAAGAAAACATAAGTGGGGAAAAAAGAAAGGTTTTACATTATATAATAAAAGATTATTGCTACAATCCTGAATTTTAACTTCAATGCATGCAATGATTTGGGATGTCTTTTCCATCTTCTTAGCTCATTTAATGCTAAAAAAAACTACAGATTTTTCCTTTTCTTTTGATTTTTTTTGCGCCCACTTAGTATCTCTCATTAGATTGATGGCAATGTAAATGCGCTACACACATACACTGCTTGTCTACCGGCCCAGTAAATGTTTTACTGATACTAACACTTTGTAAGTGGACATGAAAGGAAGTATGAGTCCAAACTTTTTTTTAAATCTTACACAAAGAAGTCCCTGAAGGTTCCTGCTTGTACATAGAGATTTGAGATCCACCCACTACCAAAGATCAGCACTTTTCTGTATTTTACAGCTCAGGAAGATCCCAATAGAGACATGCTGTGCATATTCAACTCTGCCTTTGAGGTCAAAAATCATGAAAATAGGTAATATTTAAAATAATATTGTAAATCTTATGCCTTTTGACAAATTAATAACTACTCATATGTCCATATCCCAATTTATCACTTCACATGAACAGATTAATATCTCATTCATCTTTGATGGAAGACTATATTAGTGCAATTAGAGCAACATCGCTCCAGTACAAGCCTCATGGTATATTCATATACTATGTTTGGTGAATTTTTATAGATGAAAGGATCAGTTGGGAATACAGATCTGATTGAGGGGAGAAAACAATTGCCATTCCACAAATTCATTGTGTCAATGGAGATGGGCTTTGGTGGTGACAGACACAATACCAGGGGAGAAATTGCGGCACGAGATGTGAATGATTCAAAAGCATTCTGCCGTATCAAAATGGAATGAGTCTCTATTATTTATTTTTCTACTGTATAATTGGTAATCAACACACATTGCCTGGCTAAATTATTTCGACAAGGCTCAAGTCAGAGTTGGTTGAAATGTAGCAAAAAACGCAAATAGTGCTTCATTAATTCCTATGCCAAATGTAAAGTATCACCATTTATTCATAGTGAATATGCATTTGTGAGGCTATCTGCGAGTGTTTTCGCAAACATACCAGATGACTGGAACGTGTTCTTAATGATTCAGTGCGAGTTGTTTTCTTGAATTTCTGCTGGAGATTAGCATATTCAACAGCATGTTAAATAATTTTGCAGTTTCACAATTGGTGAAAAATGTTGGAGCAGGAAGCATTGCCTGCCGACTCTGTTGAAAACCATTTAATCATCTGCTATTACAAGTGATGCCCTTGAGTCTCCACATTAATTAGCATGTTAGAAAACTGATTTATGGAGCAGTTTAGTAGATTCTAAATCGCTCATGTGTGTTATTAAGTAAACACCACATGTGCCCTGAGGTTGAGGTAAAGTGAAGCCATCGGACCTCCTCTAATGTGTAACGTGAGTAGCTAGTGTGTCAACTGAGAGTTCATCATGTTATTACAAAGTGCTGTCTTTACTTTCTTGTATGTTGTTTACTTCTCTTAATAGGGGCCCCTGTGGTTCAGGTAGGATGGATTACCCCTGCAAAGGAAAAGTGCTCACAATGACAGATTTAGACGGATTAATGAATCAATATTTGAGAGAAATGTCTATTTTGTCCAAGTGGAAAATGTTTGAGATCTTTGAGTCTATCTCATAAAAATAAGATTCGAAAATTGATGTGTTTACATTTTTCTTCACTGCATGAGAAATGCTTTTTATATACACATTTTTATTGGTGAATGTGTGTGAAAAGAGTAAAGAACTGAATCATTGTATGCACAATGTTTTAAAAAATCCATCCATCCATTTTATCCTGCTTATGTGAGGTTGGGTCATGGGAGCAGCAGCTTCCACAGGGAAGCCCAGACTTCTTTCTGCCCAGCTACTTCATCAAATATTCTGTTGGATCCAAAGGCATTCCCGGGCTTGCCGGGAGACATAGTCTCTCCAGCATGTCCTGAGTCGGCTTCACGACCTCACACTGGTGCGACGTGACCAGAACGCCTCACCAGGGAGGTGTCGAGGATGCATCCTAATGAGATTCCTGAGCCACCTCATCTGGCTCCTTTCAATGTGAAGGAGCAGCAGCTCTTCTTGGAGCCCATCCCAGATGGCCGAGCTTCTCACCTTATCTCTCAAGGAGAGGGGAAACTCATTTCAGCCACTTAATACAGGTAGATATCATATTTATACACACACACACACATATATTCCACTCCTAGCCAAAGTCAGTTCCCCATTTTGACACCCACATGACAAAGTCAAAGGAAAATCTAATGAAACACATTTTTTTCTGCTACCCTTTTTGGTATTTGGGTGTCCTCATTTCATTATGCATGTTTGTCTAAAAGATGTGAAATTGGATTGTACTCCCTGCACACTCTCTTATTTATTGTGTAAGACATAGCTTCCTGTAAAGGTAAATGCCGAAAGGAAAGCAAATATATGGCTAAGAGGCGGAATACCTCTTGAACTGGTTGCAAGGCAGATATAGACAAATAAATCATTTACACTCAACATGGAAAAAATTAGAGTGCTCAATCAACCTATAAAGAATGTTTTTCTTCAGGTCTGTGACGAAATAGTAATACTACCTGGAGAAAATCCAGACAGGCAAGGGGAGAAGATGCAAACGCCACATATGATCAACTAAAGGTTCAATTAAAAAGATAAAACAAAGATAGTAGAAGTGGTAGAAAAGCCACAGAATGCATTGGGTTTAATATTGAAAGACCTTTGACACACTGATCAACGTAGTACTGTATGTATTGTATTGAAGCGAGTCCAGGAGTGAAGGATGAGCAAAACAGATTTTAATTTATTTATATATTAATTTATTTATTGCTTTTCGACAACTTACAAGTGAGATCTGTTTTACCCACACATAAACAAGATATTGTTTGCTTGTCTATCCAAGCAGTCTCCAAGGGCTTGGATGGAGACCATGGGGAAATTAAGTTTGGATTCACATCGGATCATCGATCAAAGCTATTTACTTTTGAATATGTATTAGTGGTAATCAAAACTTAGGGCTCATGAATATTGCTAAGTGACAGCAGAGTTGGGAGAAATACGCATCCATTTATATAATTATACTGTGTGCCTACAAGAGGTGTGTCATGATAAATCTCTGCTGATCTAAACACTTCACTGACCTGCATTCAAAACGTAGATGAAAGCTTATTAATTTCTTTCCAGAATCATTTGCAGCTTCCAGTCCTTTATGTATATTTTCCCTGTCCAGTCAGAAAAAAAGAGTTACCCTACAGTTCTGCTGCTCATGTCATGAGGAACAGCCATAATGTGTTAAAATAGAGAAGTTCATTTTCTTTCTTTATTTTTAATCCTCTTTTTGCCTCTTTTTTTCTTTATCAGTAAAATAATGATGTAGGCATGAGAGAGCTCATAGGACTTCTCTACATTATGTTGCAATATAATACAGCACTCATCCTGGATTTTTTTTACAACAGCTCAACTCTAAAATCACCTTCCCCTCATACATAATCAAAATTTTCCAAAGGTTTTTTTTCTTAATCTACTTAAGAAAGAATGACCAAGCTAGGCATCTTTTGAAATTGAAAACCTGCATAAAATGAATTGATTTGAATATTATCTACAATAGATAGAGAATATTCCAGGAGAGCATGGGAAGCCCAAAAGGAAGCAGATAAAGGGCCCTGTGACTGAGATTAGACTTTCAAAGAAAACGAAGACATTTGAAAAAGCTCTGCTAAACGATTAAAGAAGACACAGAATCAATTATCTGTATCAGATTTCATTTCACCCAACAATCCATAGCTGAACAAGGTAAAACAGAATTGGTAAATGGCGAGTGCTTTCAATGCAATGGATAGGGACTCTGTAGGGTACAGAATTCATTCATTCGTTCATTTCCCATAGCCTTATCCTCACAAAGCTTTGCCAGGGGTACAAAATAGGATATAAAATTTAATCCTACCTCTAGATACCGGTAATACACGAGAAAATGCCAGGCAAGCAAAACAGCTGTACTTTGCAGCCAAAAACCACCATCCAATTCCTAAATGATATGTCTGAAATGTAGTTTTTATCATAGACAGTCTTCAACTCTGCTAAGAATACACATAGCAGATGTAGTATGTTTTTCCTGCTCTTTGTTGCATTCAGGACAAAGCTGCATTGTCAAAGTTGTTGGAAACGGTGGTCAATGAGTCCATTCTGTGGTGTTTGCCTGAGCGTTGAATTACAAGGAAGCTTAAGGTGGGCTCAATAGCTGAGCAGGATATCATTGGTCCTATCTTCCCACCTATTGTAAAAGCATCGGTGTGGGTAATTGATGGGGCCACAGCCTTCATGGAAACATCCGAGACATTAGCTCCAAATGACAGATGATACTAACCTAGGGCACAACAACGCGTTAAATGAAATACTGTGTCAGTGTGTAATGAGTTGCTGATGGGACTTTGTGTGTGGGTTGAGTGGGCAACATGTTCCCTTTGTCTGAGCTACAGCTCCCTTGCACAGACTCACAGTTGCAGGATCATTGCATCACATTTCCATAAAAACATACATGGTGCATTCCCAACGAATGTAAGACATGAAAACAGTCACCATTTTATTGGGTGTACCTGCATATTATGTTATTTCTTTTTTTAAACATTACCGGTAACAATAGAGATATATATTATCTGTCACTGTGTTAATGGAAAGTTGAGCGAGGGTAAATGTCAATGACAAGGAGTTATTTTGTGCATTTGTGACTATTCCATCCAGTATTAGCGAAGGAGAAAAGAGATACGGCTGGATTTTAAGAATGAGGGGCAACTAAATGGGATATCAAGTCTTGCATGTGCAAGCCAGGATATTCAAAGAAACTACACTATATCGGACTCATCCAGATCTTAACACTTTTTCATGAGTGAATTATTACACCAATGTTGGCATGTTCCTCTGGCAGTGTCATTTGGATTCTCACCTTCAGAATTGTCTGCGTGCAAAACACAATAAAATTTTCCAAATTAATTATTTAAATGCAGCTGAAATAAAACTCTGATCTGACTCGTATCTCGAGGTACTCGTATCTCGAGGTACTCGTATCTCGAGGTACTCGTATCTCGAGGTACTCGTATCTCGAGGTACTCGTATCTCGAGGTACTCGTATCTCGAGGTACTCGTATCTCGAGGTACTCGTATCTCGAGGTACTCGTATCTCGAGGTACTCGTATGTCGAGGTACTCGTAT
Organism: Stigmatopora argus; assembly: GCF_051989625.1. Taxonomy (NCBI): domain Eukaryota; kingdom Metazoa; phylum Chordata; class Actinopteri; order Syngnathiformes; family Syngnathidae; genus Stigmatopora; species Stigmatopora argus. Next base: position 21,087,134 of record NC_135387.1, read on the forward strand.
GTCGAGGTACTCGTATCTCGAGGTACTCGTATGTCGAGGTACTCGTATCTGGAGGTACTCGTATGTCGAGGTACTCGTATGTCGAGGTACTCGTATGTCTAGGTACTCGTATGTCGAGGTACTCGTATGTCGAGGTACTCGTATGTCGAGGTACTCGTATGTCGAGGTACTCGTATGTCGAGGTACTTGTATGTCGAGGTACTCGTATGTCGAGGTACTCGTATGTCGAGGTACAGACACTCCCCTACTTACGAACGCAATTGGTTCCGAGCGATTGTTCATAAGTTGAATTTGTTTGTAAGTTGATTCAGTGCTATATTTTGTATTATAATTTATGTTTAAGGCCAATATAAGTATATTGAAGGTTTATATAAGTGCATTTGTATGTTTAAGGCTTGTATAAGTAACACGCATTGGTTTGTACTGGAAAAAAAAACATTTCATAAAATGGAGAGAATATGTACAGTACTGTAGAGAGAGAGATAGATTTATGTATTAGAAACTGGCCAAAAGAAGCGACCTAATGACGATTGCACAGTTTTCTTCTTTTTTTCATCATAAATTATGCGGTAGCACTGTATGGCATCATTCAATTGATTTGCAAACTTTGTGCAACGTTCAATATTTGGGTCCTGCTGCTCGATCTTTCTGTTTATAAATGGTACTGAATGTGCAACGCTCACCACTCTCAGGCGCATCAAGCTTCGTTATTATTGCCACTCGTTTCAAATGAAATGGCTTGCCTCTTCCTTGCAACTCCCTCAATAGAAGCCTTTAGCTTTTTACCAACCATATTCAATATTGGATGCATGAGATATTTAATGATACAAACGAAAAAGGTTCTTTGCACACTGGAGATACATTCACGCACTTCCGCATTGCAACGAAGAAGAAGGTAGATGCTGGGTGAGCTGAGCTCTCACAGCGCCAGGCGTCGGTATTAGCGGCGGAAAGAAGTACTACTCCAAAAAAGGCCCGAAATACAAAATTGGACTTGCGAACATTTTTGGACTTAAACGCAATTTGCAGACATGTTCGTATGTACCGTTGTTCGTAAGTTGAATGTTCGTAAGTAGGGGAGCGTCTGTACTCGTATGTCGAGGTACTCGTATGTTGAGGTACTCGTATGTCGAGGTACTCGTATGTCGAGGTACTCGTATGTCGAGGTACTCGTATGTCGAGATACTCGTATGTCGAGGTACTCGTATGTCGAGGTACTCGTATGTCGAGGTACTCGTATGTCGAGGTACTCGTATGTCGAGGTACTCGTATGTCGAGGTACTCGTATGTCGAGGTACTCGTATGTCGAGGTACTCGTATGTCGAGGTACTCGTATGTCGAGGTACTCGTATGTCGAGGTACTCGTATGTCGAGGTACTCGTATGTCGAGGTACTCGTATGTCGAGGTACTCGTATGTCGAGGTACTCGTATGTCGAGGTACTCGTATCTCGAGGTACTCGTATGTCGAGGTACTCGTATGTCGAGGTACTCGTATGTCGAGGTACTCGTATGTCGAGGTACTCGTATGTCGAGGTACTCGTATGTCGAGGTACTCGTATGTCGAGGTACTCGTATGTCGAGGTACTCGTATGTCGAGGTACTCGTATGTCGAGGTACTCTTATGTCGAGGTACTCGTATGTCGAGGTACTACATACGAGCACCTCGACATACGAGCACCTCGACATACGAGCACCTCGACTTACGTGCACCTCGACATACGAGCACCTCGACATACGAGCACCTCGACATACGAGCACCTCGACATACGAGCTCCTCGACATACGAGCACCTCGACATACGAGCACCTCGACATACGAGCACCTCGACATACGAGCACCTCGACATACGAGCACCTCGACATACGAGCACCTCGACATACGAGCACCTCGACATACGAGCACCTCGACATACGAGCACCTCGACATACGAGGACCTGACATACGAGCACCTCGACATACGAGCACCTCGACATACGAGCACCTCGACATACGAGCACCGCGACATACGAGCACCTCGAGATACGAGCGCCTCGAGATACGAGCGCCTCGACATACGAGCGCCTCGAGATACGAGCACCTCGACATACGAGCACCTCGACATACGAGCACCTCGACATACGAGCACCTCGACATACGAGCACCTCGAGATACGAGCGCCTCGACATACGAGCGCCTCGAGATACGAGCGCCTCGACATACGAGCGCCTCGACATACGAGCACCTCGACATACGAGCACCTCGACATACGAGCACCTCGACATACGAGCACCTCGACATACGAGCACCTCGACATACGAGCACCTCGACATACGAGCACCTCGACATACGAGGACCTCGACATACGAGCACCTCGACATACGAGCACCTCGACATACGAGCGCCTCGAGATACGAGCGCCTCGACATACGAGCGCCTCGAGATACGAGCGCCTCGACATACGAGCACCTCGACATACGAGCACCTCGACATACGAGCACCTCGACATACGAGCACCTCGACATACGAGCAACTCGACATACGAGCGCCTCGAGATACGAGCGCCTCGACATACGAGCGCCTCGACATACGAGCGCCTCGACATACGAGCACCTCGACATACGAGCGACTCGACATACGAGCACCTCGACATACGAGCACCTCGACATACGAGCACCTCGACATACGAGCACCTCGACATACGAGCACCTCGACATACGAGCACCTCGACATACGAGCACCTCGACATACGAGCACCTCGACATACGAGCACCTCGACATACGAGCACCTCGACATACGAGCACCTCGACATACGAGGACCTGACATACGAGCACCTCGACATACGAGCACCTCGACATACGAGCACCTCGACATACGAGCACCGCGACATACGAGCACCTCGAGATACGAGCGCCTCGAGATACGAGCGCCTCGACATACGAGCGCCTCGAGATACGAGCACCTCGACATACGAGCACCTCGACATACGAGCACCTCGACATACGAGCACCTCGACATACGAGCACCTCGACATACGAGCACCTCGACATACGAGCACCTCGACATACGAGCACCTCGACATACGAGCGCCTCGACATACGAGCGCCTCGAGATACGAGCACCTCGACATACGAGCACCTCGACATACGAGCACCTCGACATACGAGCACCTCGACATACGAGCACCTCGATACGAGCACCTCGACATACGAGCACCTCGACATACGAGCACCTCGACATACGAGCACCTCGACATACGAGCACCTCGACATACGAGCACCTCGACATACGAGCACCTCGACATACGAGGACCTCGACATACGAGCACCTCGACATACGAGCGCCTCGACATACGAGCGCCTCGAGATACGAGCGCCTCGACATACGAGCGCCTCGAGATACGAGCGCCTCGACATACGAGCACCTCGACATACGAGCACCTCGACATACGAGCACCTCGACATACGAGCACCTCGACATACGAGCACCTCGACATACGAGCACCTCGACATACGAGCACCTCGACATACGAGCACCTCGACATACGAGCACCTCGACATACGAGGACCTCGACATACGAGCACCTCGACATACGAGCGCCTCGACATACGAGCGCCTCGAGATACGAGCGCCTCGACATACGAGCGCCTCGAGATACGAGCGCCTCGACATACGAGCACCTCGACATACGAGCACCTCGACATACGAGCACCTCGACATACGAGCACCTCGACATACGAGCACCTCGACATACGAGCGCCTCGAGATACGAGCGCCTCGACATACGAGCGCCTCGAGATACGAGCGCCTCGACATACGAGCGCCTCGACATACGAGCACCTCGACATACGAGCACCTCGACATACGAGCACCTCGACATACGAGCACCTCGACATACGAGCACCTCGACATACGAGCACCTCGACATACGAGCACCTCGACATACGAGGACCTCGACATACGAGCACCTCGACATACGAGCACCTCGACATACGAGCGCCTCGAGATACGAGCGCCTCGACATACGAGCGCCTCGAGATACGAGCGCCTCGACATACGAGCACCTCGACATACGAGCACCTCGACATACGAGCACCTCGACATACGAGCGCCTCGACATACGAGCAACTCGACATACGAGCGCCTCGAGATACGAGCGCCTCGACATACGAGCGCCTCGAGATACGAGCGCCTCGACATACGAGCGCCTCGACATACGAGCACCTCGACATACGAGCGACTCGACATACGAGCTCCTCGACATACGAGCACCTCGACATACGAGCACCTCGACATACGAGCACCTCGACATACGAGCACCTCGACATACGAGCACCTCGACTTACGTGCACCTCGACATACGAGCACCTCGACATACGAGCACCTCGACATACGAGCACCTCGACATACGAGCACCTCGACATACGAGCACCTCGACATACGAGCACCTCGACATACGAGCACCTCGACATACGAGCACCTCGACATACGAGCACCTCGACATACGAGCACCTCGACATACGAGCACCTCGACATACGAGCACCTCGACATACGAGCACCTCGACATACGAGCACCTCGACATACGAGCACCTCGACATACGAGCACCTCGACATACGAGCACCTCGACATACGAGCACCTCGACATACGAGCACCTCGACATACGAGCACCTCGACATACGAGCGCCTCGAGATACGAGCGCCTCGACATACGAGCGCCTCGAGATATGAGCGCCTCGACATACGAGCACCTCGACATACGAGCACCTCGACATACGAGCACCTCGACATACGAGCACCTCGACATACGAGCACCTCGACATACGAGCACCTCGACATACGAGCGCCTCGAGATACGAGCGCCTCGACATACGAGCGCCTCGAGATACGAGCGCCTCGACATACGAGCGCCTCGACATACGAGCACCTCGACATACGAGCGCCTCGACATACGAGCACCTCGACATACGAGCACCTCGACATACGAGCACCTCGACATACGAGCACCTCGACTTACGTGCACCTCGACATACGAGCACCTCGACATACGAGCACCTCGACATACGAGCACCTCGACATACGAGCACCTCGACATACGAGCACCTCGACATACGAGCACCTCGACATACGAGCACCTCGACATACGAGCACCTCGACATACGAGCACCTCGACATACGAGCACCTCGACATACGAGCACCTCGACATACGACGACCTGACATACGAGCACCTCGACATACGAGCACCTCGACATACGAGCACCTCGACATACGAGCACCGCGACATACGAGCACCTCGAGATACGAGCGCCTCGACATACGAGCGCCTCGAGATACGAGCGCCTCGACATACGAGCGCCTCGAGATACGAGCTCCTCGACATACGAGCACCTCGACATACGAGCACCTCGACATACGAGCACCTCGACATACGAGCACCTCGACATACGAGCACCTCGACATACGAGCGCCTCGAGATACGAGCGCCTCGACATACGAGCGCCTCGAGATACGAGCGCCTCGACATACGAGCGCCTCGACATACGAGCACCTCGACATACGAACACCTCGACATACGAGCACCTCGACATACGAGCACCTCGACATACGAGCACCTCGACATACGAGCACCTCGACATACGAGCACCTCGACATACGAGCACCTCGACATACGAGGACCTCGACATACGAGCACCTCGACATACGAGCACCTCGACATACGAGCGCCTCGAGATACGAGCGCCTCGACATACGAGCGCCTCGAGATACGAGCGCCTCGACATACGAGCACCTCGACATACGAGCACCTCGACATACGAGCACCTCGACATACGAGCACCTCGACATACGAGCACCTCGACATACGAGCGCCTCGAGATACGAGCGCCTCGACATACGAGCACCTCGAGATACGAGCGCCTCGACATACGAGCGCCTCGACATACGAGCACCTCGACATACGAGCGCCTCGACATACGAGCCCCTCGACATACGAGCACCTCGACATACGAGCACCTCGACATACGAGCACCTCGACATACGAGCACCTCGACTTACGTGCACCTCGACATACGAGCACCTCGACATACGAGCACCTCGACATACGAGCACCTCGACATACGAGCACCTCGACATACGAGCACCTCGACATACGAGCACCTCGACATACGAGCACCTCGACATACGAGCACCTCGACATACGAGCACCTCGACATACGAGGACCTGACATACGAGCACCTCGACATACGAGCACCTCGACATACGAGCACCTCGACATACGAGCACCGCGACATACGAGCACCTCGAGATACGAGCGCCTCGAGATACGAGCGCCTCGACATACGAGCGCCTCGAGATACGAGCACCTCAACATACGAGCACCTCGACATACGAGCACCTCGACATACGAGCACCTCGACATACGAGCACCTCGACATACGAGCACCTCGACATACGAGCACCTCGACATACGAGCACCTCGACATACGAGCGCCTCGACATACGAGCGCCTCGAGATACGAGCACCTCGACATACGAGCACCTCGACATACGAGCACCTCGACATACGAGCACCTCGATACGAGCACCTCGACATACGAGCACCTCGACATACGAGCACCTCGACATACGAGCACCTCGACATACGAGCACCTCGACATACGAGCACCTCGACATACGAGCACCTCGACATACGAGCACCTCGACATACGAGCACCTCGACATACGAGCACCTCGACATACGAGGACCTCGACATACGAGCACCTCGACATACGAGCACCTCGACATACGAGCGCCTCGAGATACGAGCGCCTCGACATACGAGCGCCTCGAGATACGAGCGCCTCGACATACGAGCACCTCGACATATGAGCACCTCGACATACGAGCACCTCGACATACGAGCACCTCGACATACGAGCACCTCGACATACGAGCACCTCGACATACGAGCGCCTCGAGATACGAGCGCCTCGACATACGAGCGCCTCGAGATACGAGCGCCTCGACATACGAGCGCCTCGACATACGAGCACCTCGACATACGAGCACCTCGACATACGAGCACCTCGACATACGAGCACCTCGACATACGAGCACCTCGACATACGAGCACCTCGACATACGAGCACCTCGACATACGAGGACCTCGACATACGAGCACCTCGACATACGAGCACCTCGACATACGAGCGCCTCGAGATACGAGCGCCTCGACATACGAGCGCCTCGAGATACGAGCGCCTCGACATACGAGCACCTCGACATACGAGCACCTCGACATACGAGCACCTCGACATACGAGCGCCTCGACATACGAGCACCTCGACATACGAGCGCCTCGACATACGAGCACCTCGACATACGAGCACCTCGACATACGAGCACCTCGACATACGAGCACCTCGACATACGAGCACCTCGACATACGAGCACCTCGACATACGAGCACCTCGACATACGAGCACCTCGACATACGAGCACCTCGACATACGAGCACCTCGACATACGAGCACCTCGACATACGACGACCTGACATACGAGCACCTCGACATACGAGCACCTCGACATACGAGCACCTCGACATACGAGCACCGCGACATACGAGCACCTCGAGATACGAGCGCCTCGACATACGAGCGCCTCGAGATACGAGCGCCTCGACATACGAGCGCCTCGAGATACGAGCTCCTCGACATACGAGCACCTCGACATACGAGCACCTCGACATACGAGCACCTCGACATACGAGCACCTCGACATACGAGCACCTCGACATACGAGCGCCTCGAGATACGAGCGCCTCGACATACGAGCGCCTCGAGATACGAGCGCCTCGACATACGAGCGCCTCGACATACGAGCACCTCGACATACGAACACCTCGACATACGAGCACCTCGACATACGAGCACCTCGACATACGAGCACCTCGACATACGAGCACCTCGACATACGAGCACCTCGACATACGAGCACCTCGACATACGAGGACCTCGACATACGAGCACCTCGACATACGAGCACCTCGACATACGAGCACCTCGACATACGAGCACCTCGACATACGAGCACCTCGACATACGAGCACCTCGACATACGAGCACCTCGACATACGAGCACCTCGACATACGAGCGCCTCGAGATACGAGCGCCTCGACATACGAGCACCTCGACATACGAGCACCTCGACATACGAGCACCTCGACATACGAGCACCTCGACATACGAGCACCTCGACATACGAGCACCTTGACATACGAGCACCTCGACATACGAGCACCTCGACATACGAGGACCTGACATACGAGCACCTCGACATACGAGGACCTCGACATACGAGCACCTCGACATACGAGCACCGCGACATACGAGCACCTCGAGATACGAGCGCCTCGAGATACGAGCGCCTCGACATACGAGCGCCTCGAGATACGAGCACCTCGACATACGAGCACCTCGACATACGAGCACCTCGACATACGAGCACCTCGACATACGAGCACCTCGACATACGAGCACCTCGACATACGAGCACCTCGACATACGAGCACCTCGACATACGAGCACCTCGACATACGAGCGCCTCGAGATACGAGCGCCTCGACATACGAGCGCCTCGAGATACGAGCGCCTCGACATACGAGCGCCTCGACATACGAGCACCTCGACATACGAACACCTCGACATACGAGCACCTCGACATACGAGCACCTCGACATACGAGCACCTCGACATACGAGCACCTCGACATACGAGCACCTCGACATACGAGCGCCTCGACATACGAGGACCTCGACATACGAGCGCCTCGACATACGAGCACCTCGACATACGAGCGCCTCGAGATACGAGCGCCTCGACATACGAGCGCCTCGAGATACGAGCGCCTCGACATACGAGCACCTCGACATACGAGCACCTCGACATACGAGCACCTCGACATACGAGCACCTCGACATACGAGCACCGCGACATACGAGCACCTCGAGATACGAGCGCCTCGAGATACGAGCACCTCGACATACGAGCGCCTCGAGATACGAGCACCTCGACATACGAGCACCTCGACATACGAGCACCTCGACATACGAGCACCTCGACATACGAGCACCTCGACATACGAGCACCTCGACATACGAGCACCTCGACATACGAGCACCTCGACATACGAGCACCTCGACATACGAGCGCCTCGAGATACGAGCACCTCGACATACGAGCACCTCGACATACGAGCACCTCGACATACGAGCACCTCGACATACGAGCACCTCGACTTACGTGCACCTCGACATACGAGCACCTCGACATACGAGCGCCTCGACATACGAGCACCTCGACATACGAACACCTCGACATACGAGCACCTCGACATACGAGCACCTCGACATACGAGCACCTCGACATACGAGCACCTCGACATACGAGCACCTCGACATACGAGCACCTCGACATACGAGCGCCTCGAGATACGAGCGCCTCGACATACGAGCACCTCGACATACGAGCACCTCGACATACGAGCACCTCGACATACGAGCACCTCGACATACGAGCACCTCGACATACGAGCACCTCGACATACGAGCACCTCGACATACGAGCACCTCGACATACGAGGACCTGACATACGAGCACCTCGACATACGAGCACCTCGACATACGAGCACCTCGACATACGAGCACCGCGACATACGAGCACCTCGAGATACGAGCGCCTCGAGATACGAGCGCCTCGACATACGAGCGCCTCGAGATACGAGCACCTCGACATACGAGCACCTCGACATACGAGCACCTCGACATACGAGCACCTCGACATACGAGCACCTCGACATACGAGCACCTCGACATACGAGCACCTCGACATACGAGCACCTCGACATACGAGCACCTCGACATACGAGCGCCTCGAGATACGAGCGCCTCGACATACGAGCGCCTCGAGATACGAGCGCCTCGACATACGAGCGCCTCGACATACGAGCACCTCGACATACGAACACCTCGACATACGAGCACCTCGACATACGAGCACCTCGACATACGAGCACCTCGACATACGAGCACCTCGACATACGAGCACCTCGACATACGAGCACCTCGACATACGAGGACCTCGACATACGAGCACCTCGACATACGAGCACCTCGACATACGAGCGCCTCGAGATACGAGTGCCTCGACATACGAGCGCCTCGAGATACGAGCGCCTCGACATACGAGCACCTCGACATACGAGCACCTCGACATACGAGCACCTCGACATACGAGCACCTCGACATACGAGCACCGCGACATACGAGCACCTCGAGATACGAGCGCCTCGAGATACGAGCGCCTCGACATACGAGCGCCTCGAGATACGAGCACCTCGACATACGAGCACCTCGACATACGAGCACCTCGACATACGAGCACCTCGACATACGAGCACCTCGACATACGAGCACCTCGACATACGAGCACCTCGACATACGAGCACCTCGACATACGAGCACCTCGACATACGAGCGCCTCGAGATACGAGCGCCTCGACATACGAGCGCCTCGAGATACGAGCGCCTCGACATACGAGCGCCTCGACATACGAGCACCTCGACATACGAACACCTCGACATACGAGCACCTCGACTTACGAGCACCTCGACATACGAGCACCTCGACATACGAGCACCTCGACATACGAGCACCTCGACATACGAGCACCTCGACATACGAGCACCTCGACATACGAGCACCTCGACATACGAGCACCTCGACATACGAGCACCTCGACATACGAGCGCCTCGAGATACGAGCGCCTCGACATACGAGCGCCTCGAGATACGAGCGCCTCGACATACGAGCACCTCGACATACGAGCACCTCGACATACGAGCACCTCGACATACGAGCACCTCGAAATACGAGCACCTCGACATACGAGCACCTCGACATACGAGCACCTCGACATACGAGCGCCTCGAGATACGAGCGCCTCGACATACGAGCACCTCGAGATACGAGCGCCTCGACATACGAGCGCCTCGACATACGAGCACCTCGACATACGAGCGCCTCGACATACGAGCACCTCGACATACGAGCACCTCGACATACGAGCACCTCGACATACGAGCACCTCGACATACGAGCACCTCGACTTACGTGCACCTCGACATACGAGCACCTCGACATACGAGCACCTCGACATACGAGCACCTCGACATACGAGCACCTCGACATACGAGCACCTCGACATACGAGCACCTCGACATACGAGCACCTCGACATACGAGCACCTCGACATACGAGCACCTCGACATACGAGGACCTGACATACGAGCACCTCGACATACGAGCACCTCGACACACGAGCACCTCGACATACGAGCACCGCGACATACGAGCACCTCGAGATACGAGCGCCTCGAGATACGAGCGCCTCGACATACGAGCGCCTCGAGATACGAGCACCTCGACATACGAGCACCTCGACATACGAGCACCTCGACATACGAGCACCTCGACATACGAGCACCTCGACATCGAGCACCTCGACATACGAGCACCTCGACATACGAGCGCCTCGACATACGAGCGCCTCGAGATACGAGCACCTCGACATACGAGCACCTCGACATACGAGCACCTCGACATACGAGCACCTCGATACGAGCACCTCGACATACGAGCACCTCGACATACGAGCACCTCGACATACGAGCACCTCGACATACGAGCACCTCGACATACGAGCACCTCGACATACGAGCACCTCGACATACGAGGACCTCGACATACGAGCACCTCGACATACGAGCACCTCGACATACGAGCGCCTCGAGATACGAGCGCCTCGACATACGAGCGCCTCGAGATACGAGCGCCTCGACATACGAGCACCTCGACATACGAGCACCTCGACATACGAGCACCTCGACATACGAGCACCTCGACATACGAGCACCTCGACATACGAGCACCTCGACATACGAGCACCTCGACATACGAGCACCTCGACTTACGTGCACCTCGACATACGAGCACCTCGACATACGAGCACCTCGACATACGAGCACCTCGACATACGAGCACCTCGACATACGAGCACCTCGACATACGAGCACCTCGACATACGAGCACCTCGACATACGAGCACCTCGACATACGAGCACCTCGACATACGAGCACCTCGACATACGAGCACCTCGACATACGAGCACCTCGACATACGAGCACCTCGACTTACGTGCACCTCGACATACGAGCACCTCGACATACGAGCACCTCGACATACGAGCACCTCGACATACGAGCACCTCGACATACGAGCACCTCGACATACGAGCACCTCGACATACGAGCACCTCGACATACGAGCACCTCGACATACGAGCACCTCGACATACGAGCACCTCGACATACGAGCGCCTCGAGATACGAGCGCCTCGACATACGAGCGCCTCGACATACGAGCGCCTCGACATACGAGCGCCTCGACATACGAGCACCTCGACATACGAACACCTCGACATACGAGCACCTCGACATACGAGCACCTCGACATACGAGCACCTCGACATACGAGCACCTCGACATACGAGCACCTCGACATACGAGCACCTCGACATACGAGGACCTCGACATACGAGCACCTCGACATACGAGCACCTCGACATACGAGCGCCTCGAGATACGAGCGCCTCGACATACGAGCGCCTCGAGATACGAGCGCCTCGACATACGAGCACCTCGACATACGAGCACCTCGACATACGAGCACCTCGACATACGAGCACCTCGACATACGAGCACCTCGACATACGAGCACCTCGACATACGAGGACCTCGACATACGAGCACCTCGACATACGAGCACCTCGACATACGAGCGCCTCGAGATACGAGCGCCTCGACATACGAGCGCCTCGAGATACGAGCGCCTCGACATACGAGCACCTCGACATACGAGCACCTCGACATACGAGCACCTCGACATACGAGCACCTCGACATACGAGCACCTCGACATACGAGCACCTCGACATACGAGCACCTCGACATACGAGCGCCTCGAGATACGAGCGCCTCGACATACGAGCACCTCGAGATACGAGCGCCTCGACATACGAGCGCCTCGACATACGAGCACCTCGACATACGAGCGCCTCGACATACGAGCACCTCGACATACGAGCACCTCGACATACGAGCACCTCGACATACGAGCACCTCGACATACGAGCACCTCGACTTACGTGCACCTCGACATACGAGCACCTCGACATACGAGCACCTCGACATACGAGCACCTCGACATACGAGCACCTCGACATACGAGCACCTCGACATACGAGCACCTCGACATACGAGCACCTCGACATACGAGCACCTCGACATACGAGCGAGCGCCTCGACATACGAGCGCCTCGAGATACGAGCGCCTCGAGATACGAGCGCCTCGACATACGAGCGCCTCGACATACGAGCACCTCGACATACGAGCGCCTCGACATACGAGCACCTCGACATACGAGCACCTCGACATACGAGCACCTCGACTTACATGCACCTCGACATACGAGCACCTCGACATACGAGCACCTCGACATACGAGCACCTCGACATACGAGCACCTCGACTTACATGCACCTCGACATACGAGCACCTCGACATACGAGCACCTCGACATACGAGGACCTCGACATACGAGCACCTCGACATACGAGCGCCTCGACATACGAGCGCCTCGAGATACGAGCACCTCGACATACGAGCACCTCGACATACGAGCACCTCGACATACGAGCGCCTCGACATACGAGCACCTCGACATACGAGCACCTCGACATACGAGCACCTCGACATACGAGCACCTCGACATACGAGCACCTCGACATACGAGCGCCTCGAGATACGAGCGCCTCGACATACGAGCTTCTCGAGATACGACCGCCTCGACATACGAGCGCCTCGACATACGAGCACCTCGACATACGAGCGCCTCGACATACGAGCACCTCGACATACGAGCACCTCGACATACGAGCACCTCGACATACGAGCACCTCGACATACGAGCACCTCGACATACGAGCACCTCGACATACGAGCACCTCGACATACGAGCACCTCGACATACGAGCACCTCGACATACGAGCACCTCGACATACGAGCACCTCGACATACGAGCACCTCGACTTACATGCACCTCGACATACGAGCACCTCGACATACGAGCACCTCGACATACGAGCACCTCGACATACGAGCACCTCGACATACGAGCACCTCGACATACGAGCACCTCGACATACGAGCACCTCGACATACGAGCACCTCGACATACGAGCACCTCGACATACGAGCACCTCGACATACGAGCACCTCGACATACGAGCACCTCGACATACGAGCACCTTGACATACGAGCACCTCGACATACGAGCACCTCGACATACGAGCACCTCGACATACGAGTCATGCTCGTATGTCGAGGCGCTCGTATGTCGAGGCGCTCGTATGTCGAGGCGCTCGTATCTCGAGGCACTCGTATCTCGAGGCACTCGTATCTCGAGGCGCTCGTATCTCGAGGCGCTCGTATCTCGAGGCGCGCGTATGTCGAGGCGCTCGTATCTCGAGGCACTCGTATCTCGAGGCACTCGTATCTCGAGGCACTCGTATCTCGAGGCACTCGTATCTCGAGGCGCTCGTATGTCGAGGCGCTCGTATGTCGAGGCGCTCGTATGTCGAGGCACTCGTATGTCGAGGCACTCGTATCTCAAAGCACTCGTATGTCGAGGCACTCGTATCTCAAAGCACTCGTATCTCGAGGCACTCGTATCTCAAAGCACTCGTATCTCGAGGCACTCGTATCTCGAGGCACTCGTATCTCGAGGCACTCGTATCTCGAGGCACTCGTATCTCAAAGCACTCGTATCTCGAGGCACTCGTATCTCAAAGCACTCGTATCTCGAGGCACTCGTATCTCAAAGCACTCGTATCTCAAAGCACTCGTATCTCGAGGCACTCGTATCTCAAAGCACTCGTATCTCGAGGCACTCGTATCTCGAGGCACTCGTATCTCAAAGCACTCGTATCTCGAGGCACTCGTATCTCAAAGCACTCGTATCTCGAGGCACTCGTATCTCGAGGCACTCGTATCTCAAAGCACTCGTATCTCAAAGCACTCGTATCTCGAGGCACTCGTATCTCAAAGCACTCGTATCTCGAGGCACTCGTATCTCGAGGCACTCGTATCTCAAAGCACTCGTATCTCGAGGCACTCGTATCTCAAAGCACTCGTATCTCGAGGCACTCGTATCTCGAGGCACTCGTATCTCAAAGCACTCGTATCTCGAGGCACTCGTATCTCGAGGCACTCGTATCTCGAGGCACTCGTATCTCAAAGCACTCGTATCTCGAGGCACTCGTATCTCAAAGCACTCGTATCTCGAGGCACTCGTATCTCGAGGCACTCGTATCTCAAAGCACTCGTATCTCAAAGCACTCGTATTTCGGGGCACTCGTATCTCGAGGCGCTCGTATCTCGAGGCGCTCGTATCTCGAGGCGCTCGTATCTCGAGGCGCTCGTATGTCGAGGTGCTCGTATGTCAGGTCCTCGTATGTCGAGGTGCTCGTATGTCGAGGTGCTCGTATGTCGAGGTGCTCGTATGTCGAGGTGCTCGTATGTCGAGGTGCTCGTATGTCGAGGCGCTCGTATGTCGAGGCGCTCGTATCTCGAGGCGCTCGTATGTCGAGGCGCTCGTATCTCGAGGTGCTCGTATGTCGCGGTGCTCGTATGTCGAGGTGCTCGTATGTCGAGGTGCTCGTATGTCGAGGTGCTCGTATGTCAGGTCCTCGTATGTCGAGGTGCTCGTATGTCGAGGTGCTCGTATGTCGAGTCGCTCGTATGTCGAGGTGCTCGTATGTCGAGGCGCTCGTATGTCGAGGCGCTCGTATCTCGAGGCGCTCGTATGTCGAGGTGCTCGTATGTCGAGGTGCTCGTATGTCGAGGTGCTCGTATGTCGAGGTGCTCGTATGTCGAGGTGCTCGTATGTCGAGGTGCTCGTATGTCAGGTCCTCG
Source organism: Stigmatopora argus (assembly GCF_051989625.1). Taxonomy (NCBI): domain Eukaryota; kingdom Metazoa; phylum Chordata; class Actinopteri; order Syngnathiformes; family Syngnathidae; genus Stigmatopora; species Stigmatopora argus. The sequence goes on from NC_135387.1 coordinate 21,103,189, forward strand.
TATGTCGAGGTGCTCGTATGTCGAGGTGCTCGTATGTCGAGGTGCTCGTATGTCGAGGTGCTCGTATGTCGAGGTGCTCGTATGTCGAGGTGCTCGTATGTCGAGGCGCTCGTATGTCGAGGCGCTCGTATCTCGAGGCGCTCGTATGTCGAGGCGCTCGTATCTCGAGGTGCTCGTATGTCGCGGTGCTCGTATGTCGAGGTGCTCGTATGTCGAGGTGCTCGTATGTCGAGGTGCTCGTATGTCAGGTCCTCGTATGTCGAGGTGCTCGTATGTCGAGTCGCTCGTATGTCGAGGTGCTCGTATGTCGAGGCGCTCGTATGTCGAGGCGCTCGTATCTCGAGGCGCTCGTATGTCGAGGCGCTCGTATCTCGAGGCGCTCGTATGTCGAGTTGCTCGTATGTCGAGGTGCTCGTATGTCGAGGTGCTCGTATGTCGAGGTGCTCGTATGTCGAGGTGCTCGTATGTCGAGGTGCTCGTATGTCGAGGTGCTCGTATGTCGAGGTGCTCGTATGTCGAGGTGCTCGTATGTCGAGGTGCTCGTATGTCGAGGTGCTCGTATGTCGAGGCGCTCGTATGTCGAGGTGCTCGTATGTCGAGGTGCTCGTATGTCGAGGTGCTTGTATGTCGAGGTGCTCGTAGTCGAGGTGCTCGTATGTCGAGGTGCTCGTATGTCGAGGCGCTCGTATCTCGAGGCGCTCGTATGTCGAGGCTCTCGTATCTCGAGGCGCTCGTATCTCGAGGCGCTCGTATGTCGAGGCGCTCGCTCGTATGTCGAGGTGCTCGTATGTCGAGGCGCTCGTATCTCGAGGCGCTCGTATGTCGAGGCGCTCGTATGTCGAGGTGCATGTAAGTCGAGGTGCTCGTATGTCGAGGTGCTCGTATGTCGAGGTGCTCGTATGTCGAGGTGCTCGTATGTCGAGGTGCATGTAAGTCGAGGTGCTCGTATGTCGAGGTGCTCGTATGTCGAGGTGCTCGTATGTCGAGGTGCTCGTATGTCGAGGTGCATGTAAGTCGAGGTGCTCGTATGTCGAGGTGCTCGTATGTCGAGGTGCTCGTATGTCGAGGTGCTCGTATGTCGAGGTGCTCGTATGTCGAGGTGCTCGTATGTCGAGGTGCTCGTATGTCGAGGTGCTCGTATGTCGAGGTGCACGTAAGTCGAGGTGCTCGTATGTCGAGGTGCTCGTATGTCGAGGTGCTCGTATGTCGAGGTGCTCGTATGTCGAGGTGCTCGTATGTCGAGGCGCTCGTATGTCGAGGTGCTCGTATGTCGAGGCGCTCGTATCTCGAGGTGCTCGTATGTCGAGGCGCTCGTATCTCGAGGCGCTCGTATGTCGAGGTGCTCGTATGTCGAGGTGCTCGTATGTCGAGGTGCTCGTATGTCGAGGTGCTCGTATGTCGAGGTGCTCGTATGTCGAGGCGCTCGTATCTCGAGGCGCTCGTATGTCGAGGCGCTCGTATCTCGAGGCGCTCGTATGTCGAGGTGCTCGTATGTCGAGGTGCTCGTATGTCGAGGTCCTCGTATGTCGAGGTGCTCGTATGTCGAGGTGCTCGTATGTCGAGGCGCTCGTATGTCGAGGTGCTCGTATGTCGAGGTGCTCGTATGTCGAGGCGCTCGTATGTCGAGGCGCTCGCTCGTATGTCGAGGTGCTCGTATGTCGAGGCGCTCGTATCTCGAGGCGCTCGTATGTCGAGGCGCACGTATCTCGAGGCGCTCGTATCTCGAGGCGCTCGTATGTCGAGGCGCTCGTATGTCGAGGCGCTCGTATGTCGAGGCGCTCGTATGTCGAGGTGCTCGTATCTCGAGGCGCTCGTATGTCGAGGCGCTCGTATGTCGAGGTGCTCGTATGTCGAGGTCCTCGTATGTCGAGGTGCTCGTATGTCGAGGTGCTCGTATGTCGAGGTGCTCGTATGTCGAGGTGCTCGTATGTCGAGGTGCATGTAAGTCGAGGTGCTCGTATGTCGAGGTGCTCGTATGTCGAGGTGCTCGTATGTCGAGGTGCTCGTATGTCGAGGTGCTCGTATGTCGAGGTGCTCGTATGTCGAGGCGCTCGTATGTCGAGGTGCTCGTATGTCGAGGCGCTCGTATGTCGAGGTGCTCGTATGTCGAGGCGCTCGTATGTCGAGGCGCTCGTATCTCGAGAAGCTCGTATGTCGAGGCGCTCGTATCTCGAGGCGCTCGTATGTCGAGGTGCTCGTATGTCGAGGTGCTCGTATGTCGAGGTGCTCGTATGTCGAGGAGCTCGTATGTCGAGGTGCTCGTATGTCGAGGCGCTCGTATGTCGAGGTGCTCGTATGTCGAGGCGCTCGTATGTCAAGGTGCTCGTATGTCGAGGTGCTCGTATGTCGAGGTGCTTGTATGTCGAGGTGCTCGTAGTCGAGGTGCTCGTATGTCGAGGTGCTCGTATGTCGAGGCGCTCGTATCTCGAGGCGCTCGTATGTCGAGGCGCTCGTATCTCGAGGCGCTCGTATCTCGAGGCGCTCGTATGTCGAGGCGCTCGCTCGTATGTCGAGGTGCTCGTATGTCGAGGCGCTCGTATCTCGAGGCGCTCGTATGTCGAGGCGCTCGTATCTCGAGGCGCTCGTATCTCGAGGCGCTCGTATCTCGAGGCGCTCGTATGTCGAGGCGCTCGTATGTCGAGGCGCTCGTATGTCGAGGCGCTCGTATGTCGAGGTGCTCGTATCTCGAGGCGCTCGTATGTCGAGGCGCTCGTATCTCGAGGCGCTCGTATCTCGAGGCGCTCGTATTTCGAGGCGCTCGTATGTCGAGGCGCTCGTATGTCGAGGTGCTCGTATGTCGAGGTGCTCGTATGTCGAGGTGCTCGTATGTCGAGGTGCTCGTATCTCGAGGCGCTCGTATGTCGAGGCGCTCGTATCTCGAGGCGCTCGTATCTCGCGGCGCTCGTATGTCGAGGCGCTCGTATCTCGAGGCGCTCGTATGTCGAGGCGCTCGTATGTCGAGGTGCTCGTATGTCGAGGTGCTCGTATGTCGAGGTGCTCGTATGTCGAGGCGCTCGTATCTCGAGGCGCTCGTATGTCGAGGCGCTCGTATCTCGAGGCGCTCGTATGTCGAGGTGCTCGTATGTCGAGGCGCTCGTATGTCGAGGCGCTCGTATCTCGAGGCGCTCGTATGTCGAGGCGCTCGTATCTCGAGGCGCTCGTATGTCGAGGTGCTCGTATGTCGAGGTGCTCGTATGTCGAGGTGCTCGTATGTCGAGGTGCTCGTATGTCGAGGTGCTCGTATGTCGAGGCGCTCGTATCTCGAGGCGCTCGTATGTCGAGGTGCTCGTATGTCGAGGTGCTCGTATGTCGAGGTGCTCGTATGTCGAGGTGCTCGTATGTCGAGGTGCTCGTATGTCGAGGTGCTCGTATGTCGAGGTGCTCGTATGTCGAGGTGCTCGTATGTCGAGGCGCTCGTATGTCGAGGTGCTCGTATGTCGAGGTGCTCGTATGTCGAGGTGCTTGTATGTCGAGGTGCTCGTAGTCGAGGTGCTCGTATGTCGAGGTGCTCGTATGTCGAGGCGCTCGTATCTCGAGGCGCTCGTATGTCGAGGCGCTCGTATCTCGAGGCGCTCGTATCTCGAGGCGCTCGTATGTCGAGGCGCTCGCTCGTATGTCGAGGTGCTCGTATGTCGAGGCGCTCGTATCTCGAGGCGCTCGTATGTCGAGGCGCTCGTATCTCGAGGCGCTCGTATCTCGAGGCGCTCGTATGTCGAGGCGCTCGTATGTCGAGGCGCTCGTATGTCGAGGCGCTCGTATGTCGAGGTGCTCGTATCTCGAGGCGCTCGTATGTCGAGGCGCTCGTATGTCGAGGTGCTCGTATGTCGAGGTGCTCGTATGTCGAGGTGCTCGTATGTCGAGGTGCTCGTATGTCGAGGTGCATGTAAGTCGAGGTGCTCGTATGTCGAGGTGCTCGTATGTCGAGGTGCTCGTATGTCGAGGTGCTCGTATGTCGAGGTGCTCGTATGTCGAGGTGCTCGTATGTCGAGGTGCTCGTATGTCGAGGCGCTCGTATGTCGAGGTGCTCGTATGTCGAGGCGCTCGTATGTCGAGGTGCTCGTATGTCGAGGTCCTCGTATGTCGAGGTGCTCGTATGTCGAGGTGCTCGTATGTCGAGGTGCTCGTATGTCGAGGTGCTCATATGTCGAGGTGCTCGTATGTCGAGGTGCTCGTATGTCGAGGTGCTCGTATGTCGAGGTGCTCGTATGTCGAGGCGCTCGTATGTCGAGGCGCTCGTATGTCGAGGTGCTCGTAGTCGAGGTGCTCATATGTCGAGGTGCTCGTATGTCGAGGCGCTCGTATGTCGAGGCGCTCGTATGTCGAGGCGCTCGTATCTCGAGGCGCTCGTATCTCGAGGCGCTCGTATGTCGAGGCGCTCGCTCGTATGTCGAGGTGCTCGTATGTCCAGGCGCTCGTATCTCGAGGCGCTCATATGTCGAGGCGCTCGTATCTCGAGGCGCTCGTATCTCGAGGCGCTCGTATGTCGAGGCGCTCGTATGTCGAGGCGCTCGTATGTCGAGGCGCTCGTATGTCGAGGTGCTCGTATCTCGAGGCGCTCGTATGTCGAGGCGCTCGTATCTCGAGGCGCTCGTATCTCGAGGCGCTCGTATGTCGAGGCACTCATATCTCGAGGCAATCGTATCTCGAGGCACTCGTATCTCGAGGCACTCGTATCTCGAGGCACTCGTATCCCGACATACGAGCGCCTCGAGATACGAGCGCCTCGACATACGAGCGCCTCGACATACGAGCACCTCGACATACGAGCACCTCGAGATACGAGTGCCTCGAGATACGAGTGCCTCGAGATACGAGCGCCTCGAGATACGAGCGCCTCGAGATACGAGCGCCTCGAGATACGAGCGCCTCGAGATACGAGTGCCTCGAGATACGAGTGCTTTGAGATACGAGTGCTTTGAGATACGAGTGCCTCGAGATACGAGTGGCTCGAGATACGAGTGCTTTGAGATACGAGTGCCTCGAGATACGAGTGCTTTGAGATACGAGTGCCTCGAGATACGAGTGCCTCGAGATACGAGTGCTTTGAGATACGAGTGCCTCGAGATACGAGTGCCTCGAGATACGAGTGCTTTGAGATACGAGTGCCTCGAGATACGAGTGCTTTGAGATACGAGTGCCTCGAGATACGAGTGCCTCGAGATACGAGTGCTTTGAGATACGAGTGCTTTGAGATACGAGTGCCTCGAGATACGAGTGCCTCGAGATACGAGTGCTTTGAGATACGAGTGCCTCGAGATACGAGTGCTTTGAGATACGAGTGCCTCGAGATACGAGTGCCTCGAGATACGAGTGCTTTGAGATACGAGTGCTTTGAGATACGAGTGCCTCGAGATACGAGTGCTTTGAGATACGAGTGCTTTGAGATACGAGTGCCTCGAGATATGAGTGCTTTGAGATACGAGTGCCTCGAGATACGAGTGCCTCGAGATACGAGTGCTTTGAGATACGAGTGCCTCGAGATACGAGTGCTTTGAGATACGAGTGCCTCGAGATACGAGTGCCTCGAGATACGAGTGCTTTGAGATACGAGTGCCTCGAGATACGAGTGCTTTGAGATACGAGTGCCTCGAGATACGAGTGCTTTGAGATACGAGTGCTTTGAGATACGAGTGCCTCGAGATACGAGTGCCTCGAGATACGAGTGCTTTGAGATACGAGTGCCTCGAGATACGAGTGCCTCGAGATACGAGTGCTTTGAGATACGAGTGCCTCGAGATACGAGTGCCTCGAGATACGAGTGCTTTGAGATACGAGTGCCTCGAGATACGAGTGCCTCGAGATACGAGTGCCTCGAGATACGAGTGCTTTGAGATACGAGTGCCTCGACATATGAGTGCCTCGACATACGAGCGCCTCGACATACGAGCGCCTCGACATACGAGCGCCTCGAGATACGAGTGCCTCGAGATACGAGTGCCTCGAGATATGAGTGCCTCGAGATACGAGCGCCTCGACATACGCGCGCCTCGAGATACGAGCGCCTCGAGATACGAGCGCCTCGAGATACGAGTGCCTCGACATACGAGCGCCTCGAGATACGAGCGCCTCGAGATACGAGTGCCTCGAGATACGAGTGCCTCGAGATACGAGCGCCTCGACATACGAGCGCCTCGACATACGAGCGCCTCGACATACGAGCGCCTCGAGATACGAGCATGACTCGTATGTCGAGGTGCTCGTATGTCGAGGTGCTCGTATGTCGAGGTGCTCGTATGTCGAGGTGCTCGTATGTCGAGGTGCTCGTATGTCGAGGTGCTCGTATGTCGAGGTGCTCGTATGTCGAGGTGCTCGTATGTCGAGGTGCTCGTATGTCGAGGTGCTCGTATGTCGAGGTGCTCGTATGTCGAGGTGCTCGTATGTCGAGGTGCTCGTATGTCGAGGTGCTCGTATGTCGAGGTGCTCGTATGTCGAGGCGCTCGTATGTCGAGGTGCTCGTATGTCGAGGCGCTCGTATGTCGAGGCGGTCGTATCTCGAGAAGCTCGTATGTCGAGGCGCTCGTATCTCGAGGCGCTCGTATGTCGAGGTGCTCGTATGTCGAGGTGCTCGTATGTCGAGGTGCTCGTATGTCGAGGTGCTCGTATGTCGAGGCGCTCGTATGTCGAGGCGCTCGTATGTCGAGGTGCTCGTAGTCGAGGTGCTCATATGTCGAGGTGCTCGTATGTCGAGGCGCTCGTATGTCGAGGCGCTCGTATGTCGAGGCGCTCGTATCTCGAGGCGCTCGTATCTCGAGGCGCTCGTATGTCGAGGCGCTCGCTCGTATGTCGAGGTGCTCGTATGTCCAGGCGCTCGTATCTCGAGGCGCTCATATGTCGAGGCGCTCGTATCTCGAGGCGCTCGTATCTCGAGGCGCTCGTATGTCGAGGCGCTCGTATGTCGAGGCGCTCGTATGTCGAGGCGCTCGTATGTCGAGGTGCTCGTATCTCGAGGCGCTCGTATGTCGAGGCGCTCGTATCTCGAGGCGCTCGTATCTCGAGGCGCTCGTATGTCGAGGCACTCATATCTCGAGGCAATCGTATCTCGAGGCACTCGTATCTCGAGGCACTCGTATCTCGAGGCACTCGTATCCCGACATACGAGCGCCTCGAGATACGAGCGCCTCGACATACGAGCGCCTCGACATACGAGCACCTCGACATACGAGCACCTCGAGATACGAGTGCCTCGAGATACGAGTGCCTCGAGATACGAGCGCCTCGAGATACGAGCGCCTCGAGATACGAGCGCCTCGAGATACGAGCGCCTCGAGATACGAGTGCCTCGAGATACGAGTGCTTTGAGATACGAGTGCTTTGAGATACGAGTGCCTCGAGATACGAGTGGCTCGAGATACGAGTGCTTTGAGATACGAGTGCCTCGAGATACGAGTGCTTTGAGATACGAGTGCCTCGAGATACGAGTGCCTCGAGATACGAGTGCTTTGAGATACGAGTGCCTCGAGATACGAGTGCCTCGAGATACGAGTGCTTTGAGATACGAGTGCCTCGAGATACGAGTGCTTTGAGATACGAGTGCCTCGAGATACGAGTGCCTCGAGATACGAGTGCTTTGAGATACGAGTGCTTTGAGATACGAGTGCCTCGAGATACGAGTGCTTTGAGATACGAGTGCTTTGAGATACGAGTGCCTCGAGATATGAGTGCTTTGAGATACGAGTGCCTCGAGATACGAGTGCCTCGAGATACGAGTGCTTTGAGATACGAGTGCCTCGAGATACGAGTGCTTTGAGATACGAGTGCCTCGAGATACGAGTGCCTCGAGATACGAGTGCTTTGAGATACGAGTGCCTCGAGATACGAGTGCTTTGAGATACGAGTGCCTCGAGATACGAGTGCCTCGAGATACGAGTGCTTTGAGATACGAGTGCCTCGAGATACGAGTGCTTTGAGATACGAGTGCCTCGAGATACGAGTGCCTCGAGATACGAGTGCTTTGAGATACGAGTGCTTTGAGATACGAGTGCCTCGAGATACGAGTGCTTTGAGATACGAGTGCCTCGAGATACGAGTGCCTCGAGATACGAGTGCTTTGAGATACGAGTGCCTCGACATATGAGTGCCTCGACATACGAGCGCCTCGACATACGAGCGCCTCGACATACGAGCGCCTCGAGATACGAGTGCCTCGAGATACGAGTGCCTCGAGATATGAGTGCCTCGAGATACGAGCGCCTCGACATACGCGCGCCTCGAGATACGAGCGCCTCGAGATACGAGCGCCTCGAGATACGAGTGCCTCGACATACGAGCGCCTCGAGATACGAGCGCCTCGAGATACGAGTGCCTCGAGATACGAGTGCCTCGAGATACGAGCGCCTCGACATACGAGCGCCTCGACATACGAGCGCCTCGACATACGAGCGCCTCGAGATACGAGCATGACTCGTATGTCGAGGTGCTCGTATGTCGAGGTGCTCGTATGTCGAGGTGCTCGTATGTCGAGGTGCTCGTATGTCGAGGCGCTCGTATCTCGAGGCGCTCGTATGTCGAGGCGCTCGTATCTCGAGGCGCTCGTATGTCGAGGTGCTCGTATCTCGAGGCGCTCGTATGTCGAGGCGCTCGTATGTCGAGGTGCTCGTATGTCGAGGTGCTCGTATGTCGAGGTGCTCGTATGTCGAGGTGCTCGTATGTCGAGGTGCTCGTATGTCGAGGTGCTCGTATGTCGAGGTGCTCGTATGTCGAGGTGCTCGTATCTCGAGGCGCTCGTATGTCGAGGCGCTCGTATCTCGAGGCGCTCGTATCTCGAGGTGCTCGTATGTCGCGGTGCTCGTATGTCGAGGTGCTCGTATGTCGAGGTGCTCGTATGTCGAGGTGCTCGTATGTCAGGTCCTCGTATGTCGAGGTGCTCGTATGTCGAGGTGCTCGTATGTCGAGGTGCTCGTATGTCGAGGTGCTCGTATGTCGAGGTGCTCGTATGTCGAGGTGCTCGTATGTCGAGGTGCTCGTATGTCGAGGTGCTCGTATGTCGAGGTGCTCGTATGTCGAGGTGCACGTAAGTCGAGGTGCTCGTATGTCGAGGTGCTCGTATGTCGAGGTGCTCGTATGTCGAGGTGCTCGTATGTCGAGGTGCTCGTATGTCGAGGCGCTCGTATGTCGAGGTGCTCGTATGTCGAGGCGCTCGTATGTCGAGGCGCTCGTATCTCGAGGTGCTCGTATGTCGAGGCGCTCGTATCTCGAGTCGCTCGTATGTCGAGGTGCTCGTATGTCGAGGTGCTCGTATGTCGAGGTGCTCGTATGTCGAGGTGCTCGTATGTCGAGGCGCTCGTATCTCGAGGCGCTCGTATGTCGAGGCGCTCGTATCTCGAGGCGCTCGTATGTCGAGGTGCTCGTATGTCGAGGCGCTCGTATGTCGAGGCGCTCGTATCTCGAGGCGCTCGTATGTCGAGGCGCTCGTATCTCGAGGCGCTCGTATGTCGAGGCGCTCGTATGTCGAGGTGCTCGTATGTCGAGGTGCTCGTATGTCGAGGTGCTCGTATGTCGAGGTGCTCGTATGTCGAGGCGCTCGTATCTCGAGGCGCTCGTATGTCGAGGTGCTCGTATGTCGAGGTGCTCGTATGTCGAGGTGCTCGTATGTCGAGGTGCTCGTATGTCGAGGTGCTCGTATGTCGAGGTGCTCGTATGTCGAGGCGCTCGTATGTCGAGGTGCTCGTATGTCGAGGTGCTCGTATGTCGAGGTGCTTGTATGTCGAGGTGCTCGTAGTCGAGGTGCTCGTATGTCGAGGTGCTCGTATGTCGAGGCGCTCGTATCTCGAGGCGCTCGTATGTCGAGGCGCTCGTATCTCGAGGCGCTCGTATCTCGAGGCGCTCGTATGTCGAGGCGCTCGCTCGTATGTCGAGGTGCTCGTATGTCGAGGCGCTCGTATCTCGAGGCGCTCGTATGTCGAGGCGCTCGTATCTCGAGGCGCTCGTATCTCGAGGCGCTCGTATGTCGAGGCGCTCGTATGTCGAGGCGCTCGTATGTCGAGGCGCTCGTATGTCGAGGTGCTCGTATCTCGAGGCGCTCGTATGTCGAGGCGCTCGTATGTCGAGGTGCTCGTATGTCGAGGTCCTCGTATGTCGAGGTGCTCGTATGTCGAGGTGCTCGTATGTCGAGGTGCTCGTATGTCGAGGTGCTCGTATGTCGAGGTGCATGTAAGTCGAGGTGCTCGTATGTCGAGGTGCTCGTATGTCGAGGTGCTCGTATGTCGAGGTGCTCGTATGTCGAGGTGCTCGTATGTCGAGGTGCTCGTATGTCGAGGTGCTCGTATGTCGAGGCGCTCGTATGTCGAGGCGCTCGTATGTCGAGGTGCTCGTATGTCGAGGCGCTCGTATGTCGAGGCGCTCGTATGTCGAGAAGCTCGTATGTCGAGGCGCTCGTATCTCGAGGCGCTCGTATGTCGAGGTGCTCGTATGTCGAGGTGCTCGTATGTCGAGGTGCTCGTATGTCGAGGAGCTCGTATGTCGAGGAGCTCGTATGTCGAGGCGCTCGTATGTCGAGGTGCTCGTATGTCGAGGTGCTCGTATGTCGAGGTCCTCGTATGTCGAGGTGCTCGTATGTCGAGGTGCTCGTATGTCGAGGTGCTCGTATGTCGAGGTGCTCATATGTCGAGGTGCTCGTATGTCGAGGTGCTCGTATGTCGAGGTGCTCGTATGTCGAGGTGCTCGTATGTCGAGGCGCTCGTATGTCGAGGCGCTCGTATGTCGAGGTGCTCGTAGTCGAGGTGCTCGTATGTCGAGGTGCTCGTATGTCGAGGCGCTCGTATCTCGAGGCGCTCGTATGTCGAGGCGCTCGTATCTCGAGGCGCTCGTATCTCGAGGCGCTCGTATGTCGAGGCGCTCGCTCGTATGTCGAGGTGCTCGTATGTCCAGGCGCTCGTATCTCGAGGCGCTCATATGTCGAGGCGCTCGTATCTCGAGGCGCTCGTATCTCGAGGCGCTCGTATGTCGAGGCGCTCGTATGTCGAGGCGCTCGTATGTCGAGGCGCTCGTATGTCGAGGTGCTCGTATCTCGAGGCGCTCGTATGTCGAGGCGCTCGTATCTCGAGGCGCTCGTATCTCGAGGCGCTCGTATGTCGAGGCACTCATATCTCGAGGCAATCGTATCTCGAGGCACTCGTATCTCGAGGCACTCGTATCTCGAGGCACTCGTATCCCGACATACGAGCGCCTCGAGATACGAGCGCCTCGACATACGAGCGCCTCGACATACGAGCGCCTCGACATACGAGCACCTCGACATACGAGCACCTCGAGATACGAGTGCCTCGAGATACGAGTGCCTCGAGATACGAGTGCCTCGAGATACGAGCGCCTCGAGATACGAGCGCCTCGAGATACGAGCGCCTCGAGATACGAGTGCCTCAAGATACGAGTGCTTTGAGATACGAGTGCTTTGAGATACGAGTGCCTCGAGATACGAGTGGCTCGAGATACGAGTGCTTTGAGATACGAGTGCCTCGAGATACGAGTGCTTTGAGATACGAGTGCCTCGAGATACGAGTGCCTCGAGATACGAGTGCTTTGAGATACGAGTGCCTCGAGATACGAGTGCCTCGAGATACGAGTGCTTTGAGATACGAGTGCCTCGAGATACGAGTGCTTTGAGATACGAGTGCTTTGAGATACGAGTGCCTCGAGATACGAGTGCTTTGAGATACGAGTGCTTTGAGATACGAGTGCCTCGAGATACGAGTGCTTTGAGATACGAGTGCCTCGAGATACGAGTGCCTCGAGATACGAGTGCTTTGAGATACGAGTGCCTCGAGATACGAGTGCCTCGAGATACGAGTGCCTCGAGATACGAGTGCCTCGAGATACGAGTGCCTCGAGATACGAGTGCCTCGAGATACGAGTGCCTCGAGATACGAGTGCTTTGAGATACGAGTGCCTCGAGATACGAGTGCTTTGAGATACGAGTGCTTTGAGATACGAGTGCCTCGAGATACGAGTGCTTTGAGATACGAGTGCTTTGAGATACGAGTGCCTCGAGATACGAGTGCCTCGAGATACGAGTGCCTCGAGATACGAGTGCTTTGAGATACGAGTGCCTCGAGATACGAGTGCCTCGAGATACGAGTGCTTTGAGATACGAGTGCCTCGAGATACGAGTGCCTCGAGATACGAGTGCTTTGAGATACGAGTGCCTCGAGATACGAGTGCTTTGAGATACGAGTGCCTCGAGATACGAGTGCCTCGAGATACGAGTGCTTTGAGATACGAGTGCCTCGAGATACGAGTGCCTCGAGATACGAGTGCCTCGAGATACGAGTGCCTCGAGATACGAGTGCCTCGAGATACGAGTGCCTCGAGATACGAGTGCCTCGAGATACGAGTGCTTTGAGATACGAGTGCCTCGAGATACGAGTGCTTTGAGATACGAGTGCTTTGAGATACGAGTGCCTCGAGATACGAGTGCTTTGAGATACGAGTGCTTTGAGATACGAGTGCCTCGAGATACGAGTGCCTCGAGATACGAGTGCTTTGAGATACGAGTGCCTCGAGATACGAGTGCCTCGAGATACGAGTGCTTTGAGATACGAGTGCCTCGAGATACGAGTGCCTCGAGATACGAGTGCCTCGAGATACGAGTGCTTTGAGATACGAGTGCCTCGACATATGAGTGCCTCGACATACGAGCGCCTCGACATACGAGCGCCTCGACATACGAGCGCCTCGAGATACGAGTGCCTCGAGATACGAGTGCCTCGAGATATGAGTGCCTCGAGATACGAGCGCCTCGACATACGCGCGCCTCGAGATACGAGCGCCTCGAGATACGAGCGCCTCGAGATACGAGTGCCTCGACATACGAGCGCCTCGAGATACGAGCGCCTCGAGATACGAGTGCCTCGAGATACGAGTGCCTCGAGATACGAGCGCCTCGACATACGAGCGCCTCGACATACGAGCGCCTCGACATACGAGCGCCTCGAGATACGAGCATGACTCGTATGTCGAGGTGCTCGTATGTCGAGGTGCTCGTATGTCGAGGTGCTCGTATGTCGAGGTGCTCGTATGTCGAGGTGCTCGTATGTCGAGGTGCTCGTATGTCGAGGTGCTCGTATGTCGAGGTGCTCGTATGTCGAGGTGCTCGTATGTCGAGGTGCTCGTATGTCGAGGTGCTCGTATGTCGAGGTGCTCGTATGTCGAGGTGCTCGTATGTCGAGGCGCTCGTATGTCGAGGTGCTCGTATGTCGAGGCGCTCGTATGTCGAGGTGCTCGTATGTCGAGGCGCTCGTATGTCGAGGCGGTCGTATCTCGAGAAGCTCGTATGTCGAGGCGCTCGTATCTCGAGGCGCTCGTATGTCGAGGTGCTCGTATGTCGAGGTGCTCGTATGTCGAGGCGCTCGTATGTCGAGGTGCTCGTATGTCGAGGTGCTCGTATGTCGAGGTGCTCGTATCTCGAGGCGCTCGTATGTCGAGGCGCTCGTATGTCGAGGTGCTCGTATGTCGAGGTCCTCGTATGTCGAGGTGCTCGTATGTCGAGGTGCTCGTATGTCGAGGTGCTCGTATGTCGAGGTGCATGTAAGTCGAGGTGCTCGTATGTCGAGGTGCTCGTATGTCGAGGTGCTCGTATGTCGAGGTGCTCGTATGTCGAGGTGCATGTAAGTCGAGGTGCTCGTATGTCGAGGTGCTCGTATGTCGAGGTGCTCGTATGTCGAGGTGCTCGTATGTCGAGGTGCTCGTATGTCGAGGTGCTCGTATGTCGAGGTGCTCGTATGTCGAGGTGCACGTAAGTCGAGGTGCTCGTATGTCGAGGTGCTCGTATGTCGAGGTGCTCGTATGTCGAGGTGCTCGTATGTCGAGGTGCTCGTATGTCGAGGCGCTCGTATGTCGAGGTGCTCGTATGTCGAGGCGCTCGTATGTCGAGGCGCTCGTATCTCGAGGTGCTCGTATGTCGAGGCGCTCGTATCAGGAGGCGCTCGTATGTCGAGGTGCTCGTATGTCGAGGTGCTCGTATGTCGAGGTGCTCGTATGTCGAGGTGCTCGTATGTCGAGGTGCTCGTATGTCGAGGCGCTCGTATCTCGAGGCGCTCGTATGTCGAGGCGCTCGTATCTCGAGGCGCTCGTATGTCGAGGTGCTCGTATGTCGAGGTGCTCGTATGTCGAGGTGCTCGTATGTCGAGGTCCTCGTATGTCGAGGTGCTCGTATGTCGAGGTGCTCGTATGTCGAGGTGCTCGTATGTCGAGGTGCTCGTATGTCGAGGTGCTCGTATGTCGAGGTGCTCGTATGTCGAGGCGCTCGTATGTCGAGGCGCTCGTATGTCGAGGCGCTCGTATGTCGAGGCGCTCGTATCTCGAGGCGCTCGTATGTCGAGGCGCTCGTATCTCGAGGCGCTCGTATGTCGAGGCGCTCGTATGTCGAGGTGCTCGTATGTCGAGGTGCTCGTATGTCGAGGTGCTCGTATGTCGAGGTGCTCGTATGTCGAGGTGCTCGTATGTCGAGGTGCTCGTATGTCGAGGTGCTCGTATGTCGAGGCGCTCGTATGTCGAGGTGCTCGTATCTCGAGGCGCTCGTATGTCGAGGCGCTCGTATCTCGAGGCGCTCGTATCTCGAGGTGCTCGTATGTCGCGGTGCTCGTATGTCGAGGTGCTCGTATGTCGAGGTGCTCGTATGTCGAGGTGCTCGTATGTCAGGTCCTCGTATGTCGAGGTGCTCGTATGTCGAGGTGCTCGTATGTCGAGGTGCTCGTATGTCGAGGTGCTCGTATGTCGAGGTGCTCGTATGTCGAGGTGCTCGTATGTCGAGGTGCTCGTATGTCGAGGTGCTCGTATGTCGAGGTGCTCGTATGTCGAGGTGCACGTAAGTCGAGGTGCTCGTATGTCGAGGTGCTCGTATGTCGAGGTGCTCGTATGTCGAGGTGCTCGTATGTCGAGGTGCTCGTATGTCGAGGCGCTCGTATGTCGAGGTGCTCGTATGTCGAGGCGCTCGTATGTCGAGGCGCTCGTATCTCGAGGCGCTCGTATGTCGAGGCGCTCGTATCTCGAGTCGCTCGTATGTCGAGGTGCTCGTATGTCGAGGTGCTCGTATGTCGAGGTGCTCGTATGTCGAGGTGCTCGTATGTCGAGGTGCTCGTATGTCGAGGCGCTCGTATCTCGAGGCGCTCGTATGTCGAGGCGCTCGTATCTCGAGGCGCTCGTATGTCGAGGTGCTCGTATGTCGAGGTGCTCGTATGTCGAGGTCCTCGTATGTCGAGGTGCTCGTATGTCGAGGTGCTCGTATGTCGAGGTGCTCGTATGTCGAGGTGCTCGTATGTCGAGGTGCTCGTATGTCGAGGTGCTCGTATGTCGAGGTGTTCGTATGTCGAGGTGCTCGTATGTCGAGGCGCTCGTATGTCGAGGCGCTCGTATGTCGAGGTGCTCGTATGTCGAGGTGCTCGTATGTCGAGGTGCTCGTATGTCGAGGTGCTCGTATGTCGAGGTGCTCGTATGTCGAGGTGCTCGTATGTCGAGGTGCTCGTATGTCGAGGTGCTCGTAGTCGAGGTGCTCATATGTCGAGGTGCTCGTATGTCGAGGCGCTCGTATGTCGAGGCGCTCGTATGTCGAGGCGCTCGTATCTCGAGGCGCTCGTATCTCGAGGCGCTCGTATGTCGAGGCGCTCGCTCGTATGTCGAGGTGCTCGTATGTCCAGGCGCTCGTATCTCGAGGCGCTCATATGTCGAGGCGCTCGTATCTCGAGGCGCTCGTATCTCGAGGCGCTCGTATGTCGAGGCGCTCGTATGTCGAGGCGCTCGTATGTCGAGGCGCTCGTATGTCGAGGTGCTCGTATCTCGAGGCGCTCGTATGTCGAGGCGCTCGTATCTCGAGGCGCTCGTATCTCGAGGCGCTCGTATGTCGAGGCACTCATATCTCGAGGCAATCGTATCTCGAGGCACTCGTATCTCGAGGCACTCGTATCTCGAGGCACTCGTATCCCGACATACGAGCGCCTCGAGATACGAGCGCCTCGACATACGAGCGCCTCGACATACGAGCACCTCGACATACGAGCACCTCGAGATACGAGTGCCTCGAGATACGAGTGCCTCGAGATACGAGCGCCTCGAGATACGAGCGCCTCGAGATACGAGCGCCTCGAGATACGAGCGCCTCGAGATACGAGTGCCTCGAGATACGAGTGCTTTGAGATACGAGTGCTTTGAGATACGAGTGCCTCGAGATACGAGTGGCTCGAGATACGAGTGCTTTGAGATACGAGTGCCTCGAGATACGAGTGCTTTGAGATACGAGTGCCTCGAGATACGAGTGCCTCGAGATACGAGTGCTTTGAGATACGAGTGCCTCGAGATACGAGTGCCTCGAGATACGAGTGCTTTGAGATACGAGTGCCTCGAGATACGAGTGCTTTGAGATACGAGTGCCTCGAGATACGAGTGCCTCGAGATACGAGTGCTTTGAGATACGAGTGCTTTGAGATACGAGTGCCTCGAGATACGAGTGCCTCGAGATACGAGTGCTTTGAGATACGAGTGCCTCGAGATACGAGTGCTTTGAGATACGAGTGCCTCGAGATACGAGTGCCTCGAGATACGAGTGCTTTGAGATACGAGTGCTTTGAGATACGAGTGCCTCGAGATACGAGTGCTTTGAGATACGAGTGCTTTGAGATACGAGTGCCTCGAGATATGAGTGCTTTGAGATACGAGTGCCTCGAGATACGAGTGCCTCGAGATACGAGTGCTTTGAGATACGAGTGCCTCGAGATACGAGTGCCTCGAGATACGAGTGCTTTGAGATACGAGTGCCTCGAGATACGAGTGCTTTGAGATACGAGTGCCTCGAGATACGAGTGCTTTGAGATACGAGTGCTTTGAGATACGAGTGCCTCGAGATACGAGTGCCTCGAGATACGAGTGCTTTGAGATACGAGTGCCTCGAGATACGAGTGCCTCGAGATACGAGTGCTTTGAGATACGAGTGCCTCGAGATACGAGTGCCTCGAGATACGAGTGCCTCGAGATACGAGTGCTTTGAGATACGAGTGCCTCGACATATGAGTGCCTCGACATACGAGCGCCTCGACATACGAGCGCCTCGACATACGAGCGCCTCGAGATACGAGTGCCTCGAGATACGAGTGCCTCGAGATATGAGTGCCTCGAGATACGAGCGCCTCGACATACGCGCGCCTCGAGATACGAGCGCCTCGAGATACGAGCGCCTCGAGATACGAGTGCCTCGACATACGAGCGCCTCGAGATACGAGCGCCTCGAGATACGAGTGCCTCGAGATACGAGTGCCTCGAGATACGAGCGCCTCGACATACGAGCGCCTCGACATACGAGCGCCTCGACATACGAGCGCCTCGAGATACGAGCATGACTCGTATGTCGAGGTGCTCGTATGTCGAGGTGCTCGTATGTCGAGGTGCTCGTATGTCGAGGTGCTCGTATGTCGAGGTGCTCGTATGTCGAGGTGCTCGTATGTCGAGGTGCTCGTATGTCGAGGTGCTCGTATGTCGAGGTGCTCGTATGTCGAGGTGCTCGTATGTCGAGGTGCTCGTATGTCGAGGTGCTCGTATGTCGAGGTGCTCGTATGTCGAGGTGCTCGTATGTCGAGGCGCTCGTATGTCGAGGTGCTCGTATGTCGAGGCGCTCGTATGTCGAGGCGGTCGTATCTCGAGAAGCTCGTATGTCGAGGCGCTCGTATCTCGAGGCGCTCGTATGTCGAGGTGCTCGTATGTCGAGGTGCTCGTATGTCGAGGTGCTCGTATGTCGAGGTGCTCGTATGTCGAGGCGCTCGTATGTCGAGGCGCTCGTATGTCGAGGTGCTCGTAGTCGAGGTGCTCATATGTCGAGGTGCTCGTATGTCGAGGCGCTCGTATGTCGAGGCGCTCGTATGTCGAGGCGCTCGTATCTCGAGGCGCTCGTATCTCGAGGCGCTCGTATGTCGAGGCGCTCGCTCGTATGTCGAGGTGCTCGTATGTCCAGGCGCTCGTATCTCGAGGCGCTCATATGTCGAGGCGCTCGTATCTCGAGGCGCTCGTATCTCGAGGCGCTCGTATGTCGAGGCGCTCGTATGTCGAGGCGCTCGTATGTCGAGGCGCTCGTATGTCGAGGTGCTCGTATCTCGAGGCGCTCGTATGTCGAGGCGCTCGTATCTCGAGGCGCTCGTATCTCGAGGCGCTCGTATGTCGAGGCACTCATATCTCGAGGCAATCGTATCTCGAGGCACTCGTATCTCGAGGCACTCGTATCTCGAGGCACTCGTATCCCGACATACGAGCGCCTCGAGATACGAGCGCCTCGACATACGAGCGCCTCGACATACGAGCACCTCGACATACGAGCACCTCGAGATACGAGTGCCTCGAGATACGAGTGCCTCGAGATACGAGCGCCTCGAGATACGAGCGCCTCGAGATACGAGCGCCTCGAGATACGAGCGCCTCGAGATACGAGTGCCTCGAGATACGAGTGCTTTGAGATACGAGTGCTTTGAGATACGAGTGCCTCGAGATACGAGTGGCTCGAGATACGAGTGCTTTGAGATACGAGTGCCTCGAGATACGAGTGCTTTGAGATACGAGTGCCTCGAGATACGAGTGCCTCGAGATACGAGTGCTTTGAGATACGAGTGCCTCGAGATACGAGTGCCTCGAGATACGAGTGCTTTGAGATACGAGTGCCTCGAGATACGAGTGCTTTGAGATACGAGTGCCTCGAGATACGAGTGCCTCGAGATACGAGTGCTTTGAGATACGAGTGCTTTGAGATACGAGTGCCTCGAGATACGAGTGCTTTGAGATACGAGTGCTTTGAGATACGAGTGCCTCGAGATATGAGTGCTTTGAGATACGAGTGCCTCGAGATACGAGTGCCTCGAGATACGAGTGCTTTGAGATACGAGTGCCTCGAGATACGAGTGCCTCGAGATACGAGTGCTTTGAGATACGAGTGCCTCGAGATACGAGTGCTTTGAGATACGAGTGCCTCGAGATACGAGTGCCTCGAGATACGAGTGCTTTGAGATACGAGTGCCTCGAGATACGAGTGCTTTGAGATACGAGTGCCTCGAGATACGAGTGCCTCGAGATACGAGTGCTTTGAGATACGAGTGCTTTGAGATACGAGTGCCTCGAGATACGAGTGCTTTGAGATACGAGTGCCTCGAGATACGAGTGCCTCGAGATACGAGTGCTTTGAGATACGAGTGCCTCGACATATGAGTGCCTCGACATACGAGCGCCTCGACATACGAGCGCCTCGACATACGAGCGCCTCGAGATACGAGTGCCTCGAGATACGAGTGCCTCGAGATATGAGTGCCTCGAGATACGAGCGCCTCGACATACGCGCGCCTCGAGATACGAGCGCCTCGAGATACGAGCGCCTCGAGATACGAGTGCCTCGACATACGAGCGCCTCGAGATACGAGCGCCTCGAGATACGAGTGCCTCGAGATACGAGTGCCTCGAGATACGAGCGCCTCGACATACGAGCGCCTCGACATACGAGCGCCTCGACATACGAGCGCCTCGAGATACGAGCATGACTCGTATGTCGAGGTGCTCGTATGTCGAGGTGCTCGTATGTCGAGGTGCTCGTATGTCGAGGTGCTCGTATGTCGAGGCGCTCGTATCTCGAGGCGCTCGTATGTCGAGGCGCTCGTATCTCGAGGCGCTCGTATGTCGAGGTGCTCGTATCTCGAGGCGCTCGTATGTCGAGGCGCTCGTATGTCGAGGTGCTCGTATGTCGAGGTGCTCGTATGTCGAGGTGCTCGTATGTCGAGGTGCTCGTATGTCGAGGTGCTCGTATGTCGAGGTGCTCGTATGTCGAGGTGCTCGTATGTCGAGGTGCTCGTATCTCGAGGCGCTCGTATGTCGAGGCGCTCGTATCTCGAGGCGCTCGTATCTCGAGGTGCTCGTATGTCGCGGTGCTCGTATGTCGAGGTGCTCGTATGTCGAGGTGCTCGTATGTCGAGGTGCTCGTATGTCAGGTCCTCGTATGTCGAGGTGCTCGTATGTCGAGGTGCTCGTATGTCGAGGTGCTCGTATGTCGAGGTGCTCGTATGTCGAGGTGCTCGTATGTCGAGGTGCTCGTATGTCGAGGTGCTCGTATGTCGAGGTGCTCGTATGTCGAGGTGCTCGTATGTCGAGGTGCACGTAAGTCGAGGTGCTCGTATGTCGAGGTGCTCGTATGTCGAGGTGCTCGTATGTCGAGGTGCTCGTATGTCGAGGTGCTCGTATGTCGAGGCGCTCGTATGTCGAGGTGCTCGTATGTCGAGGCGCTCGTATGTCGAGGCGCTCGTATCTCGAGGTGCTCGTATGTCGAGGCGCTCGTATCTCGAGTCGCTCGTATGTCGAGGTGCTCGTATGTCGAGGTGCTCGTATGTCGAGGTGCTCGTATGTCGAGGTGCTCGTATGTCGAGGCGCTCGTATCTCGAGGCGCTCGTATGTCGAGGCGCTCGTATCTCGAGGCGCTCGTATGTCGAGGTGCTCGTATGTCGAGGCGCTCGTATGTCGAGGCGCTCGTATCTCGAGGCGCTCGTATGTCGAGGCGCTCGTATCTCGAGGCGCTCGTATGTCGAGGCGCTCGTATGTCGAGGTGCTCGTATGTCGAGGTGCTCGTATGTCGAGGTGCTCGTATGTCGAGGTGCTCGTATGTCGAGGCGCTCGTATCTCGAGGCGCTCGTATGTCGAGGTGCTCGTATGTCGAGGTGCTCGTATGTCGAGGTGCTCGTATGTCGAGGTGCTCGTATGTCGAGGTGCTCGTATGTCGAGGTGCTCGTATGTCGAGGCGCTCGTATGTCGAGGTGCTCGTATGTCGAGGTGCTCGTATGTCGAGGTGCTTGTATGTCGAGGTGCTCGTAGTCGAGGTGCTCGTATGTCGAGGTGCTCGTATGTCGAGGCGCTCGTATCTCGAGGCGCTCGTATGTCGAGGCGCTCGTATCTCGAGGCGCTCGTATCTCGAGGCGCTCGTATGTCGAGGCGCTCGCTCGTATGTCGAGGTGCTCGTATGTCGAGGCGCTCGTATCTCGAGGCGCTCGTATGTCGAGGCGCTCGTATCTCGAGGCGCTCGTATCTCGAGGCGCTCGTATGTCGAGGCGCTCGTATGTCGAGGCGCTCGTATGTCGAGGCGCTCGTATGTCGAGGTGCTCGTATGTCGAGGTGCTCGTATGTCGAGGTGCTCGTATGTCGAGGCGCTCGTATGTCGAGGCGCTCGTATGTCGAGGTGCTCGTATGTCGAGGCGCTCGTATGTCGAGGCGCTCGTATGTCGAGAAGCTCGTATGTCGAGGCGCTCGTATCTCGAGGCGCTCGTATGTCGAGGTGCTCGTATGTCGAGGTGCTCGTATGTCGAGGTGCTCGTATGTCGAGGAGCTCGTATGTCGAGGAGCTCGTATGTCGAGGCGCTCGTATGTCGAGGTGCTCGTATGTCGAGGTGCTCGTATGTCGAGGTCCTCGTATGTCGAGGTGCTCGTATGTCGAGGTGCTCGTATGTCGAGGTGCTCGTATGTCGAGGTGCTCATATGTCGAGGTGCTCGTATGTCGAGGTGCTCGTATGTCGAGGTGCTCGTATGTCGAGGTGCTCGTATGTCGAGGCGCTCGTATGTCGAGGCGCTCGTATGTCGAGGTGCTCGTAGTCGAGGTGCTCGTATGTCGAGGTGCTCGTATGTCGAGGCGCTCGTATCTCGAGGCGCTCGTATGTCGAGGCGCTCGTATCTCGAGGCGCTCGTATCTCGAGGCGCTCGTATGTCGAGGCGCTCGCTCGTATGTCGAGGTGCTCGTATGTCCAGGCGCTCGTATCTCGAGGCGCTCATATGTCGAGGCGCTCGTATCTCGAGGCGCTCGTATCTCGAGGCGCTCGTATGTCGAGGCGCTCGTATGTCGAGGCGCTCGTATGTCGAGGCGCTCGTATGTCGAGGTGCTCGTATCTCGAGGCGCTCGTATGTCGAGGCGCTCGTATCTCGAGGCGCTCGTATCTCGAGGCGCTCGTATGTCGAGGCACTCATATCTCGAGGCAATCGTATCTCGAGGCACTCGTATCTCGAGGCACTCGTATCTCGAGGCACTCGTATCCCGACATACGAGCGCCTCGAGATACGAGCGCCTCGACATACGAGCGCCTCGACATACGAGCGCCTCGACATACGAGCACCTCGACATACGAGCACCTCGAGATACGAGTGCCTCGAGATACGAGTGCCTCGAGATACGAGTGCCTCGAGATACGAGCGCCTCGAGATACGAGCGCCTCGAGATACGAGCGCCTCGAGATACGAGCGCCTCGAGATACGAGTGCCTCAAGATACGAGTGCTTTGAGATACGAGTGCTTTGAGATACGAGTGCCTCGAGATACGAGTGGCTCGAGATACGAGTGCTTTGAGATACGAGTGCCTCGAGATACGAGTGCTTTGAGATACGAGTGCCTCGAGATACGAGTGCCTCGAGATACGAGTGCTTTGAGATACGAGTGCCTCGAGATACGAGTGCCTCGAGATACGAGTGCTTTGAGATACGAGTGCCTCGAGATACGAGTGCTTTGAGATACGAGTGCTTTGAGATACGAGTGCCTCGAGATACGAGTGCTTTGAGATACGAGTGCTTTGAGATACGAGTGCCTCGAGATACGAGTGCTTTGAGATACGAGTGCCTCGAGATACGAGTGCCTCGAGATACGAGTGCTTTGAGATACGAGTGCCTCGAGATACGAGTGCCTCGAGATACGAGTGCCTCGAGATACGAGTGCCTCGAGATACGAGTGCCTCGAGATACGAGTGCCTCGAGATACGAGTGCCTCGAGATACGAGTGCTTTGAGATACGAGTGCCTCGAGATACGAGTGCTTTGAGATACGAGTGCTTTGAGATACGAGTGCCTCGAGATACGAGTGCTTTGAGATACGAGTGCTTTGAGATACGAGTGCCTCGAGATACGAGTGCCTCGAGATACGAGTGCTTTGAGATACGAGTGCCTCGAGATACGAGTGCCTCGAGATACGAGTGCTTTGAGATACGAGTGCCTCGAGATACGAGTGCCTCGAGATACGAGTGCTTTGAGATACGAGTGCCTCGAGATACGAGTGCTTTGAGATACGAGTGCCTCGAGATACGAGTGCCTCGAGATACGAGTGCTTTGAGATACGAGTGCCTCGAGATACGAGTGCCTCGAGATACGAGTGCCTCGAGATACGAGTGCCTCGAGATACGAGTGCCTCGAGATACGAGTGCCTCGAGATACGAGTGCCTCGAGATACGAGTGCTTTGAGATACGAGTGCCTCGAGATACGAGTGCTTTGAGATACGAGTGCTTTGAGATACGAGTGCCTCGAGATACGAGTGCTTTGAGATACGAGTGCTTTGAGATACGAGTGCCTCGAGATACGAGTGCCTCGAGATACGAGTGCTTTGAGATACGAGTGCCTCGAGATACGAGTGCCTCGAGATACGAGTGCTTTGAGATACGAGTGCCTCGAGATACGAGTGCCTCGAGATACGAGTGCCTCGAGATACGAGTGCTTTGAGATACGAGTGCCTCGACATATGAGTGCCTCGACATACGAGCGCCTCGACATACGAGCGCCTCGACATACGAGCGCCTCGAGATACGAGTGCCTCGAGATACGAGTGCCTCGAGATATGAGTGCCTCGAGATACGAGCGCCTCGACATACGCGCGCCTCGAGATACGAGCGCCTCGAGATACGAGCGCCTCGAGATACGAGTGCCTCGACATACGAGCGCCTCGAGATACGAGCGCCTCGAGATACGAGTGCCTCGAGATACGAGTGCCTCGAGATACGAGCGCCTCGACATACGAGCGCCTCGACATACGAGCGCCTCGACATACGAGCGCCTCGAGATACGAGCATGACTCGTATGTCGAGGTGCTCGTATGTCGAGGTGCTCGTATGTCGAGGTGCTCGTATGTCGAGGTGCTCGTATGTCGAGGTGCTCGTATGTCGAGGTGCTCGTATGTCGAGGTGCTCGTATGTCGAGGTGCTCGTATGTCGAGGTGCTCGTATGTCGAGGTGCTCGTATGTCGAGGTGCTCGTATGTCGAGGTGCTCGTATGTCGAGGTGCTCGTATGTCGAGGTGCTCGTATGTCGAGGTGCTCGTATGTCGAGGCGCTCGTATGTCGAGGTGCTCGTATGTCGAGGCGCTCGTATGTCGAGGCGGTCGTATCTCGAGAAGCTCGTATGTCGAGGCGCTCGTATCTCGAGGCGCTCGTATGTCGAGGTGCTCGTATGTCGAGGTGCTCGTATGTCGAGGCGCTCGTATGTCGAGGTGCTCGTATGTCGAGGTGCTCGTATGTCGAGGTGCTCGTATCTCGAGGCGCTCGTATGTCGAGGCGCTCGTATGTCGAGGTGCTCGTATGTCGAGGTCCTCGTATGTCGAGGTGCTCGTATGTCGAGGTGCTCGTATGTCGAGGTGCTCGTATGTCGAGGTGCATGTAAGTCGAGGTGCTCGTATGTCGAGGTGCTCGTATGTCGAGGTGCTCGTATGTCGAGGTGCTCGTATGTCGAGGTGCATGTAAGTCGAGGTGCTCGTATGTCGAGGTGCTCGTATGTCGAGGTGCTCGTATGTCGAGGTGCTCGTATGTCGAGGTGCTCGTATGTCGAGGTGCTCGTATGTCGAGGTGCTCGTATGTCGAGGTGCACGTAAGTCGAGGTGCTCGTATGTCGAGGTGCTCGTATGTCGAGGTGCTCGTATGTCGAGGTGCTCGTATGTCGAGGTGCTCGTATGTCGAGGCGCTCGTATGTCGAGGTGCTCGTATGTCGAGGCGCTCGTATGTCGAGGCGCTCGTATCTCGAGGTGCTCGTATGTCGAGGCGCTCGTATCAGGAGGCGCTCGTATGTCGAGGTGCTCGTATGTCGAGGTGCTCGTATGTCGAGGTGCTCGTATGTCGAGGTGCTCGTATGTCGAGGTGCTCGTATGTCGAGGCGCTCGTATCTCGAGGCGCTCGTATGTCGAGGCGCTCGTATCTCGAGGCGCTCGTATGTCGAGGTGCTCGTATGTCGAGGTGCTCGTATGTCGAGGTGCTCGTATGTCGAGGTCCTCGTATGTCGAGGTGCTCGTATGTCGAGGTGCTCGTATGTCGAGGTGCTCGTATGTCGAGGTGCTCGTATGTCGAGGTGCTCGTATGTCGAGGTGCTCGTATGTCGAGGTGTTCGTATGTCGAGGTGCTCGTATGTCGAGGCGCTCGTATGTCGAGGCGCTCGTATCTCGAGGCGCTCGTATGTCGAGGCGCTCGTATCTCGAGGCGCTCGTATGTCGAGGCGCTCGTATGTCGAGGTGCTCGTATGTCGAGGTGCTCGTATGTCGAGGTGCTCGTATGTCGAGGTGCTCGTATGTCGAGGTGCTCGTATGTCGAGGTGCTCGTATGTCGAGGTGCTCGTATGTCGAGGTGCTCGTATGTCGAGGTGCTCGTATCTCGAGGCGCTCGTATGTCGAGGCGCTCGTATCTCGAGGCGCTCGTATCTCGAGGTGCTCGTATGTCGCGGTGCTCGTATGTCGAGGTGCTCGTATGTCGAGGTGCTCGTATGTCGAGGTGCTCGTATGTCAGGTCCTCGTATGTCGAGGTGCTCGTATGTCGAGGTGCTCGTATGTCGAGGTGCTCGTATGTCGAGGTGCTCGTATGTCGAGGTGCTCGTATGTCGAGGTGCTCGTATGTCGAGGTGCTCGTATGTCGAGGTGCTCGTATGTCGAGGTGCTCGTATGTCGAGGTGCACGTAAGTCGAGGTGCTCGTATGTCGAGGTGCTCGTATGTCGAGGTGCTCGTATGTCGAGGTGCTCGTATGTCGAGGTGCTCGTATGTCGAGGCGCTCGTATGTCGAGGTGCTCGTATGTCGAGGCGCTCGTATGTCGAGGCGCTCGTATCTCGAGGCGCTCGTATGTCGAGGCGCTCGTATCTCGAGTCGCTCGTATGTCGAGGTGCTCGTATGTCGAGGTGCTCGTATGTCGAGGTGCTCGTATGTCGAGGTGCTCGTATGTCGAGGTGCTCGTATGTCGAGGCGCTCGTATCTCGAGGCGCTCGTATGTCGAGGCGCTCGTATCTCGAGGCGCTCGTATGTCGAGGTGCTCGTATGTCGAGGTGCTCGTATGTCGAGGTCCTCGTATGTCGAGGTGCTCGTATGTCGAGGTGCTCGTATGTCGAGGTGCTCGTATGTCGAGGTGCTCGTATGTCGAGGTGCTCGTATGTCGAGGTGCTCGTATGTCGAGGTGTTCGTATGTCGAGGTGCTCGTATGTCGAGGCGCTCGTATGTCGAGGCGCTCGTATGTCGAGGTGCTCGTATGTCGAGGTGCTCGTATGTCGAGGTGCTCGTATGTCGAGGTGCTCGTATGTCGAGGTGCTCGTATGTCGAGGTGCTCGTATGTCGAGGTGCTCGTATGTCGAGGTGCTCGTATGTCGAGGTGCTCGTATGTCGAGGCGCTCGTATGTCGAGGCGCTCGTATGTCGAGGCGCTCGTATCTCGAGGCGCTCGTATGTCGAGGCGCTCGTATCTCGAGGCGCTCGTATGTCGAGTTGCTCGTATGTCGAGGTGCTCGTATGTCGAGGTGCTCGTATGTCGAGGTGCTCGTATGTCGAGGCGCTCGTATCTCGAGGCGCTCGTATGTCGAGGCGCTCGTATCTCGAGGCGCTCGTATGTCGAGGCGCTCGTATGTCGAGGTGCTCGTATGTCGAGGTCCTCGTATGTCGAGGTGCTCGTATGTCGAGGTGCTTGTATGTCGAGGTGCTCGTATGTCGAGGTGCTCGTATGTCGAGGTGCTCGTATGTCGAGGTGCTCGTATGTCGAGGTGCTCGTATGTCGAGGTGCTCGTATGTCGAGGCGCTCGTATGTCGAGGCGCTCGTATCTCGAGGCGCTCGTATGTCGAGGCGCTCGTATCTCGAGGCGCTCGTATGTCGAGGTGCTCGTATGTCGAGGTGCTCGTATGTCGAGGTGCTCGTATGTCGAGGTGCTCATATGTCGAGGTGCTCGTATGTCGAGGCGCTCGTATCTCGAGGCGCTCGTATGTCGAGGCGCTCGTATCTCGAGGCGCTCGTATGTCGAGGTGCTCGTATGTCGAGGTGCTCGTATGTCGAGGTTCTCGTATGTCGAGGTGCTCGTATGTCGAGGTGCTCGTATGTCGAGGTGCTCGTATGTCGAGGTGCTCGTATGTCGAGGTGCTCGTATGTCGAGGTGCTCGTATGTCGAGGTGCTCGTATCGAGGTGCTCGTATGTCGAGGTGCTCGTATGTCGAGGTGCTCGTATGTCGAGGTGCTCGTATCTCGAGGCGCTCGTATGTCGAGGCGCTCGTATGTCGAGGTGCTCGTATGTCGAGGTGCTCGTATGTCGAGGTGCTCGTATGTCGAGGTGCTCGTATGTCGAGGTGCTCGTATGTCGAGGTGCTCGTATGTCGAGGTGCTCGTATGTCGAGGTGCTCGTATGTCGAGGTGCTCGTATGTCGAGGTGCTCGTATGTCGAGGTGCTCGTATGTCGAGGTGCTCGTATGTCGAGGTGCTCGTATGTCAGGTCCTCGTATGTCGAGGTGCTCGTATGTCGAGGTGCTCGTATGTCGAGGTGCTCGTATGTCGAGGTGCTCGTATGTCGAGGTGCTCGTATGTCGAGGTGCTCGTATGTCGAGGTGCTCGTATGTCGAGGTGCTCGTATGTCGAGGTGCTCGTATGTCGAGGTGCTCGTATGTCGAGGTGCTCGTATGTCGAGGTGCTCGTATGTCGAGGTGCGACATACGAGCGCCTCGACATACGAGCGCCTCGACATACGAGTGCTTTGAGATACGAGTGCTTTGAGATACGAGTGCCTCGAGATACGAGTGCCTCGAGATACGAGTGCTTTGAGATACGAGTGCCTCGAGATACGAGTGCCTCGAGATACGAGTGCTTTGAGATACGAGTGCCTCGAGATACGAGTGCCTCGAGATACGAGTGCCTCGAGATACGAGTGCTTTGAGATACGAGTGCCTCGACATATGAGTGCCTCGACATACGAGCGCCTCGACATACGAGCGCCTCGACATACGAGCGCCTCGAGATACGAGTGCCTCGAGATACGAGTGCCTCGAGATATGAGTGCCTCGAGATACGAGCGCCTCGACATACGCGCGCCTCGAGATACGAGCGCCTCGAGATACGAGCGCCTCGAGATACGAGTGCCTCGACATACGAGCGCCTCGAGATACGAGCGCCTCGAGATACGAGTGCCTCGAGATACGAGTGCCTCGAGATACGAGCGCCTCGACATACGAGCGCCTCGACATACGAGCGCCTCGACATACGAGCGCCTCGAGATACGAGCATGACTCGTATGTCGAGGTGCTCGTATGTCGAGGTGCTCGTATGTCGAGGTGCTCGTATGTCGAGGTGCTCGTATGTCGAGGTGCTCGTATGTCGAGGTGCTCGTATGTCGAGGTGCTCGTATGTCGAGGTGCTCGTATGTCGAGGTGCTCGTATGTCGAGGTGCTCGTATGTCGAGGTGCTCGTATGTCGAGGTGCTCGTATGTCGAGGTGCTCGTATGTCGAGGTGCTCGTATGTCGAGGTGCTCGTATGTCGAGGCGCTCGTATGTCGAGGTGCTCGTATGTCGAGGCGCTCGTATGTCGAGGCGGTCGTATCTCGAGAAGCTCGTATGTCGAGGCGCTCGTATCTCGAGGCGCTCGTATGTCGAGGTGCTCGTATGTCGAGGTGCTCGTATGTCGAGGTGCTCGTATGTCGAGGCGCTCGTATGTCGAGGTGCTCGTATGTCGAGGTGCTCGTATGTCGAGGTGCTCGTATCTCGAGGCGCTCGTATGTCGAGGCGCTCGTATGTCGAGGTGCTCGTATGTCGAGGTCCTCGTATGTCGAGGTGCTCGTATGTCGAGGTGCTCGTATGTCGAGGTGCTCGTATGTCGAGGTGCATGTAAGTCGAGGTGCTCGTATGTCGAGGTGCTCGTATGTCGAGGTGCTCGTATGTCGAGGTGCTCGTATGTCGAGGTGCATGTAAGTCGAGGTGCTCGTATGTCGAGGTGCTCGTATGTCGAGGTGCTCGTATGTCGAGGTGCTCGTATGTCGAGGTGCTCGTATGTCGAGGTGCTCGTATGTCGAGGTGCTCGTATGTCGAGGTGCACGTAAGTCGAGGTGCTCGTATGTCGAGGTGCTCGTATGTCGAGGTGCTCGTATGTCGAGGTGCTCGTATGTCGAGGTGCTCGTATGTCGAGGCGCTCGTATGTCGAGGTGCTCGTATGTCGAGGCGCTCGTATGTCGAGGCGCTCGTATCTCGAGGTGCTCGTATGTCGAGGTGCTCGTATCAGGAGGCGCTCGTATGTCGAGGTGCTCGTATGTCGAGGTGCTCGTATGTCGAGGTGCTCGTATGTCGAGGTGCTCGTATGTCGAGGTGCTCGTATGTCGAGGCGCTCGTATCTCGAGGCGCTCGTATGTCGAGGCGCTCGTATCTCGAGGCGCTCGTATGTCGAGGTGCTCGTATGTCGAGGTGCTCGTATGTCGAGGTGCTCGTATGTCGAGGTCCTCGTATGTCGAGGTGCTCGTATGTCGAGGTGCTCGTATGTCGAGGTGCTCGTATGTCGAGGTGCTCGTATGTCGAGGTGCTCGTATGTCGAGGTGCTCGTATGTCGAGGTGTTCGTATGTCGAGGTGCTCGTATGTCGAGGCGCTCGTATGTCGAGGCGCTCGTATCTCGAGGCGCTCGTATGTCGAGGCGCTCGTATCTCGAGGCGCTCGTATGTCGAGGCGCTCGTATGTCGAGGTGCTCGTATGTCGAGGTGCTCGTATGTCGAGGTGCTCGTATGTCGAGGTGCTCGTATGTCGAGGTGCTCGTATGTCGAGGTGCTCGTATGTCGAGGTGCTCGTATGTCGAGGTGCTCGTATGTCGAGGTGCTCGTATCTCGAGGCGCTCGTATGTCGAGGCGCTCGTATCTCGAGGCGCTCGTATCTCGAGGTGCTCGTATGTCGCGGTGCTCGTATGTCGAGGTGCTCGTATGTCGAGGTGCTCGTATGTCGAGGTGCTCGTATGTCAGGTCCTCGTATGTCGAGGTGCTCGTATGTCGAGGTGCTCGTATGTCGAGGTGCTCGTATGTCGAGGTGCTCGTATGTCGAGGTGCTCGTATGTCGAGGTGCTCGTATGTCGAGGTGCTCGTATGTCGAGGTGCTCGTATGTCGAGGTGCTCGTATGTCGAGGTGCACGTAAGTCGAGGTGCTCGTATGTCGAGGTGCTCGTATGTCGAGGTGCTCGTATGTCGAGGTGCTCGTATGTCGAGGTGCTCGTATGTCGAGGCGCTCGTATGTCGAGGTGCTCGTATGTCGAGGCGCTCGTATGTCGAGGCGCTCGTATCTCGAGGCGCTCGTATGTCGAGGCGCTCGTATCTCGAGTCGCTCGTATGTCGAGGTGCTCGTATGTCGAGGTGCTCGTATGTCGAGGTGCTCGTATGTCGAGGTGCTCGTATGTCGAGGTGCTCGTATGTCGAGGCGCTCGTATCTCGAGGCGCTCGTATGTCGAGGCGCTCGTATCTCGAGGCGCTCGTATGTCGAGGTGCTCGTATGTCGAGGTGCTCGTATGTCGAGGTCCTCGTATGTCGAGGTGCTCGTATGTCGAGGTGCTCGTATGTCGAGGTGCTCGTATGTCGAGGTGCTCGTATGTCGAGGTGCTCGTATGTCGAGGTGCTCGTATGTCGAGGTGTTCGTATGTCGAGGTGCTCGTATGTCGAGGCGCTCGTATGTCGAGGCGCTCGTATGTCGAGGTGCTCGTATGTCGAGGTGCTCGTATGTCGAGGTGCTCGTATGTCGAGGTGCTCGTATGTCGAGGTGCTCGTATGTCGAGGTGCTCGTATGTCGAGGTGCTCGTATGTCGAGGTGCTCGTATGTCGAGGTGCTCGTATGTCGAGGCGCTCGTATGTCGAGGCGCTCGTATGTCGAGGCGCTCGTATCTCGAGGCGCTCGTATGTCGAGGCGCTCGTATCTCGAGGCGCTCGTATGTCGAGGCGCTCGTATGTCGAGGTGCTCGTATGTCGAGGTCCTCGTATGTCGAGGTGCTCGTATGTCGAGGTGCTCGTATGTCGAGGTGCTCGTATGTCGAGGTGCTCGTATGTCGAGGTGCTCGTATGTCGAGGTGCTCGTATGTCGAGGTGCTCGTATGTCGAGGTGCTCGTATGTCGAGGCGCTCGTATGTCGAGGCGCTCGTATCTCGAGGCGCTCGTATGTCGAGGCGCTCGTATCTCGAGGCGCTCGTATGTCGAGGTGCTCGTATGTCGAGGTGCTCGTATGTCGAGGTGCTCGTATGTCGAGGTGCTCATATGTCGAGGTGCTCGTATGTCGAGGCGCTCGTATCTCGAGGCGCTCGTATGTCGAGGCGCTCGTATCTCGAGGCGCTCGTATGTCGAGGTGCTCGTATGTCGAGGTGCTCGTATGTCGAGGTTCTCGTATGTCGAGGTGCTCGTATGTCGAGGTGCTCGTATGTCGAGGTGCTCGTATGTCGAGGTGCTCGTATGTCGAGGTGCTCGTATGTCGAGGTGCTCGTATGTCGAGGTGCTCGTATCGAGGTGCTCGTATGTCGAGGTGCTCGTATGTCGAGGTGCTCGTATGTCGAGGTGCTCGTATCTCGAGGCGCTCGTATGTCGAGGCGCTCGTATGTCGAGGTGCTCGTATGTCGAGGTGCTCGTATGTCGAGGTGCTCGTATGTCGAGGTGCTCGTATGTCGAGGTGCTCGTATGTCGAGGTGCTCGTATGTCGAGGTGCTCGTATGTCGAGGTGCTCGTATGTCGAGGTGCTCGTATGTCGAGGTGCTCGTATGTCGAGGTGCTCGTATGTCGAGGTGCTCGTATGTCGAGGTGCTCGTATGTCAGGTCCTCGTATGTCGAGGTGCTCGTATGTCGAGGTGCTCGTATGTCGAGGTGCTCGTATGTCGAGGTGCTCGTATGTCGAGGTGCTCGTATGTCGAGGTGCTCGTATGTCGAGGTGCTCGTATGTCGAGGTGCTCGTATGTCGAGGTGCTCGTATGTCGAGGTGCTCGTATGTCGAGGTGCTCGTATGTCGAGGTGCTCGTATGTCGAGGTGCGACATACGAGCGCCTCGACATACGAGCGCCTCGACATACGAGCGCCTCGACATACGAGCGCCTCGACATACGAGCGCCTCGACATACGAGCGCCTCGACATACGAGCGCCTCGACATACGAGCGCCTCGACATACGAGCGCCTCGACATACGAGCGCCTCGACATACGAGCGCCTCGACATACGAGCGCCTCGACATACGAGCGCCTCGACATACGAGCGCCTCGAGATACGAGCGCCTCGAGATACGAGCGCCTCGAGATACGAGCGCCTCGAGATACGAGCGCCTCGACATACGAGCGCCTCGACATACGAGCGCCTCGAGATACGAGCGCCTCGAGATACGAGCGCCTCGACATACGAGCGCCTCGACATACGAGCGCCTCGACATACGAGCGCCTCGACATACGAGCGCCTCGACATACGAGCGCCTCGACATACGAGCGCCTCGACATACGAGCGCCTCGACATACGAGCGCCTCGACATACGAGCGCCTCGACATACGAGCGCCTCGACATACGAGCGCCTCGACATACGAGCGCCTCGACATACGAGCGCCTCGACATACGAGCGCCTCGACATACGAGCGCCTCGACATACGAGCGCCTCGACATACGAGCGCCTCGACATACGAGCGCCTCGACATACGAGCGCCTCGACATACGAGCGCCTCGACATACGAGCGCCTCGACATACGAGCGCCTCGACATACGAGCGCCTCGACATACGAGCTCCTCGACATACGAGCGCCTCGACATACGAGCGCCTCGAGATACGAGCGCCTCGACATACGAGCGCCTCGACATACGAGCGCCTCGACATACGAGCGCCTCGACATACGAGCGCCTCGAGATACGAGCGCCTCGACATACGAGCGCCTCGACATACGAGCGCCTCGACATACGAGCGCCTCGACATACGAGCGCCTCGACATACGAGCGCCTCGAGATACGAGCGCCTCGAGATACGAGCGCCTCGACATACGAGCGCCTCGACATACGAGCGCCTCGACATACGAGCGCCTCGACATACGAGCGCCTCGACATACGAGCGCCTCGACATACGAGCGCCTCGACATACGAGCGCCTCGACATACGAGCGCCTCGACATACGAGCGCCTCGACATACGAGCGCCTCGACATACGAGCGCCTCGACATACGAGCGCCTCGACATACGAGCGCCTCGACATACGAGCGCCTCGACATACGAGCGCCTCGACATACGAGCGCCTCGACATACGAGCGCCTCGACATCTCGTATCTCGAGGCACTCGTATTTCGAGGCACTCGTATCTCGACATACGAGCGCCTCGACATACGAGCGCCTCGACATCTCGTATCTCGAGGCACTCGTATTTCGAGGCACTCGTATCTCGACATACGAGCGCCTCGAGATACGAGCGCCTCGAGATACGAGCGCCTCGACATACGAGCGCCTCGAGATACGAGCGCCTCGACATACGAGCGCCTCGACATACGAGCGCCTCGAGATACGAGCGCCTCGAGATACGAGCGCCTCGACATACGAGCGCCTCGACATACGAGCGCCTCGACATACGAGCGCCTCGACATACGAGCGCCTCGACATACGAGCGCCTCGAGATACGAGCGCCTCGAGATACGAGCGCCTCGAGATACGAGCGCCTCGACATACGAGCGCCTCGAGATACGAGCGCCTCGACATACGAGCGCCTCGACATACGAGCGCCTCGACATACGAGCGCCTCGACATACGAACGCCTCGACATACGAGCGCCTCGACATACGAGCGCCTCGACATACGAGCGCCTCGACATACGAGCGCCTCGACATACGAACGCCTCGACATACGAGCGCCTCGACATACGAGCGCCTCGACATACGAGCGCCTCGACATACGAGCGCCTCGACATACGAGCGCCTCGACATACGAGCGCCTCGACATACGAGCGCCTCGACATACGAGCGCCTCGAGATACGAGCGCCTCGACATACGAGCGCCTCGACATACGAGCGCCTCGACATACGAGCGCCTCGACATACGAGCGCCTCGAGATACGAGCGCCTCGACATACGAGCGCCTCGACATACGAGCGCCTCGAGATACGAGCGCCTCGAGATACGAGCGCCTCGAGATACGAGCGCCTCGACATACGAGCGCCTCGAGATACGAGCGCCTCGACATACGAGCGCCTCGACATACGAGCGCCTCGACATACGAGCGCCTCGACATACGAGCGCCTCGACATACGAGCGCCTCGACATACGAGCGCCTCGACATACGAGCGCCTCGACATACGAGCGCCTCGACATACGAGCGCCTCGACATACGAGCGCCTCGACATACGAGCGCCTCGACATACGAGCGCCTCGACATACGAGCGCCTCGACATACGAGCGCCTCGACATACGAGCGCCTCGACATACGAGCGCCTCGACATCTCGTATCTCGAGGCACTCGTATTTCGAGGCACTCGTATCTCGACATACGAGCGCCTCGACATACGAGCGCCTCGACATCTCGTATCTCGAGGCACTCGTATTTCGAGGCACTCGTATCTCGACATACGAGCGCCTCGAGATACGAGCGCCTCGAGATACGAGCGCCTCGACATACGAGCGCCTCGAGATACGAGCGCCTCGACATACGAGCGCCTCGACATACGAGCGCCTCGAGATACGAGCGCCTCGACATACGAGCGCCTCGACATACGAGCGCCTCGACATACGAGCGCCTCGACATACGAGCGCCTCGACATACGAGCGCCTCGACATACGAGCGCCTCGAGATACGAGCGCCTCGAGATACGAGCGCCTCGAGATACGAGCGCCTCGACATACGAGCGCCTCGAGATACGAGCGCCTCGACATACGAGCACCTCGACATACGAGCACCTCGACATACGAGCACCTCGACATACGAGCACCTCGACATACGAGCACCTCGACATACGAGCACCTCGACATACGAGCACCTCGACATACGAGCACCTCCTGGCTTTGATCAATTTCTTGCTTTGGCCAAATCTATCTAATGTTGTGTGTTGCAGATTCAATTTTACTGATCACATGTAAAATTAAAGAATGAATCCTTTCCATGTCAGGCTGTTGTAGCAAAATGTTTAGCTATTAAGTTCAAAATCTAATTTTAATGTCATTATATCACCATCCATACACATCATCAAACGCCAATCGGTATTATATTTTGTGGTGCAAAAATTACTGTGTATCCCTGGATGAAACCCAACCGAGTATCTTCACGCATGTCATTGATACAGTGCATTGCTTTGTGATTTATGTGTGTTATGGTGGGTTAAAGGGGGTATGACAAAAAGGAGTCTGGTGACCTCTACGCTACAATGCAGCTGGAGCTTTAACCTGTAAAATCAAAAGCATTTGCGTCAGCCCCCATCCTGGAAATAGCCTATTTCACAGGGTATGAGAGGCTAATCTCAGCGAAATTACTATTCTTGGGTTCGGCCGCTACGCGTAAATGTCACAGTTGTATTGTGTACCTTTGTGCACATGTCTGAATGTGCATTCAGGCATTCTCAACCCTATTCAAATTCTAAAATCAAGCTATAATTTTTCACCCTAGGTTTTTATGTGTTGTTAAAAATTTTACAAAAAGGACAAGAGCATCGATTAATTTACAAAATCAACGGCATACATTAATTAATCATTACATAAACCAATTATAAAATTTCCTCTCCCTGTTAGTGTGTACTCCAACAGATACACTTGTATTGAGTTAGAAAAAAAAAATCTTTTTACATTCCATATGCAAGTGTGGTGCATTTTTAAGTCTTGTAAGGTTCACAATCAAAGCTTTTTTTTTTAATAATGGTTGTGTCTTGGAGATAATTTCAATTAAATACGAAATACTTGATTTAATTCTGAATAACAATAGTTATCCACAAGCCACGCAAATAGCTAACCAGGTGAAATTGGCGCAAAATACAAATGTTTTTTAATTGGGTTTTGAGGACTCAAATGATTTTACTCCATGAATTCTGCAACATGGCATAGCTTGATAATTTTAACGGAATTGGCCAAAAATATTTTTTTTGTGTTGCGAAATTATTATTCTTGTGAAGTTTCATTTTCAAGCCCCACTTATTTATTGTCTGACAAATTTCATTGCGTTGTCGGTAGCAGAGAAAAGCAAAAAAAAAGAGAGAGATGAATCGCACTTTACTTTTAGAGCATTAAACCTAAGTTTCGCTGGTACTGTATATACCAAGATCAAGTTGTCCTTCTCTACAGATGATGTATAAATATAACTCTTACTACACTCGTGACCAAATGGGAAAGTGAAATTAAATAATCAAGGTCGGGAGGAAATGAGGAATTAATGTGTGGGGATAATGAGAAGGAAAATTCAGGGTCAAATTAACAGGCACATGAAACATGTAGCAGAAACCAAGATTGTATACAATGTGGGCGTGCGTCTAGGAGTGTCTGCCTGTTTGTGTGCATTTTTGTACACAATTTAACTTGACAGTTTTACACCTCTGCCTGACCATAATATCACTCTCAAAGAGGATTATGTCCCGATACACATATAACCCTCTCGCGGAAATGTTAATTTTTAATGGAAATAAAATTGGTCTGTCGTGTCTCCTTGCAAATTGTCTGTATTATTCATTTCCCAAAAAATATTATTTCTTCAACTGTCTTTCCCTCACTCGGTTACAAAAAGGTCACTGTTCTGAGTAGAAGGCTTGCCTTAATTGTTTCCCTCTTTGCCAGGAAAAACACCTAATTGTGTATTCACAGAAATACTGCAATTGTGTATAGCATATCCAAAACAATGAACAATTTCCTTCCCATCATTCGATGCAACTTGTACAAATCTTTGCCGTCGCGATTGTCTCAATGATAGCACCAAATGTGCATCCAAGTGTTTACACAGACACAAATACGCACACAGAAAGGCTCTGGGGGAAACATACCAAAATGCAAGTCTTCATCTCCACATCAAAGCATCGCATGCTCGTTAGTATGCAAAATAGCACCCTCCACTTAATATGGCACTTAGTAATTGATCGTGTTATCAGTTCTGCAGCAGATGATGAAGAATACAATTACCAAAAGCACTCATTTGGTAAAACAAATCAGTTCCTTGGTCTTTTTGCTGATATAAGACTTTTTCAGGAGGTTATCATACAGTTTTTTCAATGCTGCCAGTGACTTTTTCCCTTTAGCTTTTAAAGACACCCAACCCCTCAATCAGCCCCCCAACAGCACCTTAAAGCATAATCGATGCTTACCAACAAGGTTGCCTAGCAGCAGTTGCCTAGTAACCACCAGTCATTGCATTCCACTATGGAGTTCTCACTAATTCTGCCCAGGCTAAATTTAGAAATGTCTTTGATTCATCCCCCTCACTGGATTGACAAGTTGGCAACGCAGGGGGACTGCTGCTTGAACAGGCCATCCATTTTATTGTTACCCTCTTAACTGTTTATCCATTTTGATGGGTTAAACAACATAGAATTAGTGCCAAGAGAGGACACTCCTGTCAAGTGCTAACTCAATGTCATTTATAATGACCGATCAAATTAAACCGGAAAAGGGAAGCTGCCACCTTGACCAAAAACTGTGTTTAGAGGCTGTATGTACAAAATAAATTGATTTAAGAAATTGAGGAGAACCTAACTAGTGATTCCAAATGAATAAGAACTGTCAAAGGAGACTTGGTTGTTTATATTAAGCATACTTTCCCTTTTCTTACCCTTTTCACTATTCTTTTGTGAACTCAGTCATCAAGTAAAAGGTGAAAAGAGAAAGGAACACTGTAAAAGCTCCAATGCAAGGTAATGATCGATATCCTTTCACAAAGCTAAAAACGAAGGAGCTGATTACTGCTTGTGAGCTCTCCTTGAGAGAAGCAACATGTTGTCCATTTCATTTCTCATCGTATGAAACGTCTGCATGTGTTGTCACGTTGTCTTATTAAGATGTAGTTGCCTTCGCCTTTGAGCTCTCCAGACATCCATCAGTGGATTTGTCATTTGGATGGGAGGCAGGACCAAAGATAAAGCTGGACATTATTTACTGCATCGCAGCAATCTAACAGATACTTGCAATCACATCTAAGAATAGCTCTCTCTAAATCTTATTCCATCGTTTTTTTAAAAATATTTGCACATGCCTGTACTGCATCGTGACCGGACGTTTGGTCGCCGGACTTTTGGTCGCCGGACTTTTGGTCGCGGGACTTTTGGCCGCCGGACATTTGGTCACGGACGTTTGGTCGCCCGGACCCAAACAACCGGCGACCAAACGTCCGGCGAACAAAAGTCCGGCGACCAAAAGTCCCGCGACAAAACAAGGTAAAACAACACGGTCTACGCATCAATCAAAGCCAACAATGGCCCTGAGCAATTTCACTGAGCTTAGGAAGGGACGTCAGTCAGGGTCTTAACAAGTTCTCCAACAAAACACAATAAAAGTATGGGAAATTTGGAGCTTTTCTTTAGCCTAATAATTACTAGGGCATTAAGTATGACTAAATAATAATTCGCAGTTTGTATTTAGGGAATTTGAGCAACAATTTTAAATGGTAATTATCAATAACCTTCCGGGCGACCAAACGTCCGGCGACCAAAAGTCCGGCGACCAAACGGCCGAGTCCCGTACTGCATCCCATACCTGGTGGTCAGCGACTTGTTTTGATCCATTTTTCAAATTCTAATTGTAGGTAGTGTTGCAACATTTCATATCTAACTGTCAATAAAAAATGAACCTCTGGGAATACTTCATGTGAGAGAGACACAAAACAATATTTTAATCATAACTAACCAAACAAATTCTTCCCCATTTTAAACATACCAATAAGCAGCTTACTTTAGTTTGGCACGTCGCATCAAACAGGGGCAGAGATTCATTCTGTCTCCGTATACTCCTTGGCCAAATGGGTGGTCACCACAATCTTTGGTAACATGGACTTGTCATAGATGCCTTTGGAACTAAATAGTAGGTTGGTCAGGCCCTGGATTAGGGACTTTAAAAGTGATGCCTGATCCATGTGGCTTTATTCTTTAAACCTTGAAAGGAAAATCCCTTTAATTCAATACTGATATCCTCAAGTTATATGGATCGGGGGAGAGAGGTGTCATTCTTTCAATTCCACAAATACCACTTACTGCACAGGTGTCAAACCAATTCCACACCGGGCCAAGGGGGTGCAGGTTTTCTGACCATTCAGTGAACTCGATAACTTTTCACCAATCTGTTCTCTTACAGGTGTAATCAGGTGATTGCAGTCAGGTGCTGTTTGTTACAACAGAAACCTCATTGGTCAAATTGTCTGTGCTGTTTCAGTCAGAATTAAATCCTGCACTTGCATGGCCCTTCTTTGGAATTGGTTTGACACCTGTGAATTAATGCAACAATATTATTTTTGAAGAGGACAATTAACCATCACTATTATCTATCAAAAGATTTCTCAGTCAAGATGAGTTAAGTGCAGAGATCTTTGTGCTAATTGTTCCTAGTTGCTTAATGAATGATCATTTTAGTTTTGTCACGCATTTACTGTCCTCTTTATATCAGTGACACAGTGTTTATTTATGATAGAGGTAAGTTGACATTTAGGTGCTTGTAATTAACAGGCATTTTTTTAGAAAGTCAGGATTGATGACAATAATTAAAAATATTGCGTGGAAGCACTAAAAATGCTGTTTTCCTCCGGTGTTTTGACAGTTTTATCTGCCGGCTCATCTGTGCAAGGGGAAATGAATGTCTTGCCGAGATCAACCTCTGCCATGTTCTCTTTCTTGAGTAAATTATGCTTCTCAGATTGACTTCTAGAGGCTTTGGTTGACTTACCAATGACATGATATGATTCTTTTTTTGTCAAAACAATGTCTTTTATAGAAATATTGGTGACCAAAACAGTATGTATTGTGCCTAAATGATAAAAAATAATAATAACATTAATAAGATACATTTAACTCAACTTGAAATTTCAACTTAAACTGTTTCACCTAACTTGTCACTTTATTACTGAAAACTGCACAGTAAAATTGAAGAAAAAAAAGTTGCTTATATCCCGCCTGGCTCTTTTTAATGGGGAATCCATTTTTCTAGGATTAGTACAGGGTTTAACGGTTGGATCATGAGACACAATCCAAATGGGTGCTTTCATAAATCTATGAGTTGATCTCGTGTCATACTTTCTCTCTCTTTGCGATCTGCTCAAGGCTTCACTTTTCCTTTACGGGTATTTGGAAGCAGTAAAGTTTTCAGACTCAGAAGATAACTCATCCAACCTCAACAGGAGTCGCATTTTATTCTTTGATTGATTTTGAATCCACAAAGTAATGGCACTGCTATTAAAAGAAATGTAATTAAACCTTCTCCAGTGTGTCATAAACAGTGGATATCCGTCATGTGGAAAGGAAAGAGGATATATTTCATGAGTAGGCATGCATATACTACTGTAGATGTCAATAACAAATATTTGTTGAAAAAAAAAGTCACATTGCCTGTGTAGTATGTAATACATTTTTGAGTAATGGCTGAAAAACATTTCAGTTATAATGTGCTTGTGCCATCGGATGCATACCTACTTATTAGTACCCTGGTGTTATTTGACAGTGTATATACTTAGCTTGACAAATATCTGACTTCTGAACTAGTTATTTTTATTTGTCTCTGTTGTCTAGAGTAAACATACGCTTGGAGGGAAAAGAATAGTTGTGCTCATTATCTTGAGTACAACACACACAACAGCCATATGTTCAGCCAAACTATAGCACTTATCTGCCGGTCATTAAAAACAGTTGCTTGTAAGTGGCCCTTTCAACTATCCAGTAACAATTCCTGAGAGATTTAATGTAGATGCTTAGATGAGCTGTCACTGAGCCGATATTTCAAAGATTTAAAAGGAACCAGAGTTAAAAGAGAGAAATCATCCACCAAGTACCTATACAAACAATGTTGTGCGATAAAAGAGTAGGACAGGTTTAAGACTCCAAGTTATGTGTGTTTAGTGCACACTATGCTATTTGACCACATTCTTAATAACAAAAATTTTTTTTTCCTGTCACTGTATAGTGGAATACATTGTCTTAACACTTTACAACTGAAGCAGAAGCCCTGAACAAAACAAACAATTAGTTTCTCCTATTGCAAGGCTACACTTCACCCTTATGCTTAGCTCATACTACACAATTTTATACTAATTCAGGTCGAAATTTGGGGGTGTTTGAAACCGGGGGCGGCTATGGAGAGTGTGAGGGGCTTTGAACGTGTGGGCTCACAACGCCTTGTGTAATCAGGCATATTCACTGAGTGCCAAAAAAATGATTTTTCCGTCTTGTTTGAAACAAAAGTGTAGGTACAAAAAGAGCAAGTAACCGTCACGAGGATACCAAGTGCCTCCGCGGTTATTACTGATTGACAGCTGCTTGCCCCGCCTCCCGAAACCCTCAATTGTAAGACACCGTTCTTCTCGGCAGACTCTGGTCTTGTATATATGACACAAGACACACAATTACGTCATGACAAAATGTAATCGTTGGGCACATTTTGACAAAGAGGCCATACCTCATTTTTGTGTTTTAAGGGAATAGCTTGTCAGTAACTGCTGGTCTTAAACTAATGTGAGTGCCTCAATCTGAAGGAAAGGAGGTTAAAATGAACAGGCAGGTGGAAAGGTCTCTTTGGTGTAGCACATGTTTGAGAGCCCCTACAAAGGCTCAGTTCTCCACATGACACTTCAGAGCCCGACCTTCGATCCCAGCGTGACTGTGTCTTTTATGGGCTACATTTTCGAAGAGAGATAAAAGCTTCCCTTTGACAAAATAGATTTAGTCATGGAGAGATGAGTGGCAGTGAATAGCAATCTATATTCTGAATTCTGCCATCTTCCACTTTCAAGAGTTCTTTCAGGCTTCCAAAACGTAACTATGTGCAGCAGATGATTGCCGATGCAGAACCAGAAAACCTTCGATAACTCTTGTGATTCCTCCAGTTATCGTTTGCTCCCCTTTCCCCTAATAAATGGCCGTCATGTAGTGCTTCATAAATTAATTAATTAATAAAACACCCTGCGACCCTGATAAGGAGATAATTGGTGTTGGAAATGACGGAATGATGGATGGATGAATAAAACTGTAAAAAGTGCTTCAGTTTCTTTTGGCGTCATCTACAATCATGAGCACAAAGAGCAAAGGGACGGTGACCACAACTTCACATTCCATAAAAGCAACGATAAAACGAAGAGGTTACATTTCAGTTTGGTTAAAAACGTGTATGTTATCCCTATTTACGACTTTTTAGTTTGCAGAAATAAAGACTTAGCTCTTGGTTGACAACAGACATCCTGTATTTTTTTCTTTTTTCCCCTCTGTGTTATTGACAACCTTGATGGAGCAGAGAAAATTAAACCTTAATTAACAGCCACTCATACATTAGAAATACATTTTTAAATCGTCTGCATTACTTATGACTCCATCTTTATGGATGTGTACGTTAGATACAGAAGTGCGCAGAGGTAGAGAGGCATATAAATTAGCAATCCTTTAACCAGATGTTACATGCAGGCTGTGTGCACCCGCAGTGACAGTACTCAGGTGATGAAATAGGGAAAATAAAGCGAAAAGAAGAACGTGACTGGACTGCATTTAGCTGGTTACTTACGCAAGCTGTTGTGGAATGGGCCTTGTGTACCCAGTATTGTATCTACATATAATGTCAATGACTAAGACTTAAAAATCAATTGTTGGGATCTCGGTTTACTTGACCAGTGAGCATGCCGAAGAAATATTTCCCTTTTTCAAAAACAAGCGTGTGAGAGGACAAGTGGAGCGTATTTCTTTCATTCAGTTAAAAACAATTGAATGTTACCAATCAGTCGGGCAACTAGCCGTTACATCCCTCTACAACCATGCTGTAAAGTTTGGGTTATTCCTTCGTTTGTTTCATATCCTGGGTTCAAGAAATCGATGGAATTCTCAACAAAAGGTAAACAAGTTATACATAGAGTATTTTGTTGTTATTTTAACTTAACCCTGACATCTACAATACCAATAAATCTAGATGATTGAATTACAATGATGTAACTATAGAATCACAGTACACACTGCACTGTTTTCACATGAAAATGTTCTCATTTTCTTTCTATTGTGAAAAGGATGCTATGAGGGTTGGGTGATACATTTTATACATCTGGGCTTCTCATGTTGCAGCCTTCAATTATGAATGTGTGTGTGGTCTTTTGTTCTGTCACACCCCAGGACAGTTTTTACAGGCAATATTGTGGAAGCATAAATAAGTCAGGAAAGCTGCCTGATAGTTGACTAACAGACGTATAGCAGAGATTGCCTCCACTAGAGGAGGAGGACTCTCGAAGCAAAGACAAGGACACTGGTGGCTGGAGGGTGAACAACCGCCTCCCATAAATAATCGAGGCATCTGGCAACAAAATGCAAAAAAAATCACTCTTTTGTTCCTGCCTGGATGGTAACAAAACAACAACAACAACCAACAAACAAAAATTGAGTAACTTGTGGTTAAAACATCCACCTCACTGTTCTGATGTTCTGAGATCAAGGGTTCAATCCCAGGCGGGTTCTTTGACCTTCCTCTCTGGGGTTTGCTTGGGTGGCTTTTTTCCAGATACTTCGGTTTCCTCCCACATCACAAAAACAGGGATGGTAGATTGGTTGAACTTTCTAAATTGTTCCTAGTTATGAGTAAGAGTGTAAATGGTTGTTTGTCTCAGTGTGCCCTGTGATTGGCTGGCAACCAACTCAGGGTATCCCAAGGCTACTGCCCACAGTGGGCTGGGATAGGCTCAAGCACCCCCTCATCCCTTGTGGTATCAAAAATGAATGAATGTTTCCCATGTATATTTTAAGTATGTTAAAGAATCATTTTTCATACCTCTTTGTCACTGTGCATATTTTCTCCAGCCCTCTAAGTATTTTTAGTGAGGCCATATACAAGGATGAAGAAATATTTAAATCCCAAATTGTACTTATCTTTCAATTGGAGAAGCCACATTTTGTTTATATAAGTCAAAAAGACTGATTACTGTGCGCTCCTGGAAGGGATGAAAATGAGGGTGACGCTGGGATTTGATAATTAGACATGTGGGAATACGATGGTATTTTATGCAGTGTTTCCATACTCAACAAGAAAAAAATTATTTCTTATTGAGTTTCTTGACTGAGTTTGTTCATATGGTAATTTAGTGGCAATAGCAAATGAATGTTGTGATGGGGGGTGTATACTGACTTACTGCAATGCCTTTGGGTTCAGTAGTACAGTGGGAAAATGGTAGATCCATTGGTCACACACACACAAACGTCACATTGGGATAAAACTGTCAAGTTTGTTATGTTGCATCTTACAAAGGCACTGAGCTCCCATTATGTTGCTTTAACGTCGAACAATGGCATAGAAGTTTAATCAGCTGTTTGTGGTCATCCATATATGGGTCCCTTAATGTTGACTTAATACCTGGAAAGTGACCTCCTCAAGGGGATGGTTGTAAATGTTTTGCCAAATAGTGATTTTTAGGACATGATGACCAGTAATGCATTTTAAGTGCGTGCATGTTTGTTTGCTTGTATTAATCCCAGCCCTCTAGTGAGCAGTCAGTCTGACATACGTAGTGAACCAGGGCGGTTATCCAAAACAACAGGAAAACCCTTTTAAAATTTTCAAGGATGGATTACGAGATTAAGGATTCCAAGCAGCTTTAACACATTGCAAAATGGTGCCATCATAGAGGAGCAATGTTTGCTTGTATACAACAGCTTCGCCAGTAGTCCAAACACATATGCTTTTTTTTGTTTGTCAGGTTGTGCCGCTGATTAAATCTGATGTGATCAGCCACAAATATTCCATGTGCTCTTTTGAGATAAGCATGAATCTCGATTCACATGTTGGTCTATATATC
The DNA here is from genome assembly GCF_051989625.1 of Stigmatopora argus. Classification (NCBI taxonomy): domain Eukaryota; kingdom Metazoa; phylum Chordata; class Actinopteri; order Syngnathiformes; family Syngnathidae; genus Stigmatopora; species Stigmatopora argus. The sequence goes on from NC_135387.1 coordinate 21,148,066, forward strand.
TTGCCTTGTTTGGGTTTCTAACCATGATGAATGCCTGCTGCAAATTTAATCGGCACATACTGTACTGTAATTTCTAAAACAGGGGTCTATTCGTAAATGAGATTAGATTTGTTTTTTTGCAGTTTTGAATTCCTTGGTTTAAGTTACCTAATCATATCTTTCATACTCTTGAACAGTATGGTCAATCATGATTATTGATTTAACTTGTATTCTTTCATTGCAACTGTCAAGGAAATGGTAGATCTATCCATTCAGATCCCCTAAAGATGAGATCAGAAAACCATTTTGTTCAATCATACTCAACATCATCTTCACAGGAAATTGAGCTGGGATATAAAAGGGCCCCCAAAAATATTTTGCATGGCAAATGAAGCAAGTGGATTTGGTAGATTCAACAATTTAGCACGCACTACCGATGACACTGATGGTCTTCACGGTCTTTAAACTGGAGATCTATGAAGGCTGTGCTGCAGTGTTTCCTTCCTCTCTACCCTACAAAATTGCGCTGTAATGGATTCCCAAGAAGTGTGTGAAATCAAACGCACGTGAGGGGGCATGTGACAGGCAATTTAAGAATGATTACAGTTCTGTCACTGTGCTTGTATGCATATGTGTACCTTGAGCTATTTTCTTTGAAATACTACTTTTCATCAAAACAGCGTGTTCGCTTGAACAGTTATAATTCTCTCAAAAATCTCCTCAAGACAGAGAACATGATTTCTTCTCTAGCTTAATGAGAAGGATTGGACAACAGAGTTGGCATTGAACAACAAAACCTTACACACACATGTTGACAGAATCCTTGTATATTTATAGTATCTACAGATGTATTTCAAGTCCCTCAATTTTGGACTCTTTTTTGGGATTTAGCTCCTGAACAGAAAAATAAAATTTGTGAAATTGTTGAGTAAAAGGAAACCTTTAAAGTGTAGCATCACATTGATTATGAGTTGTGACTTTGCAGTATCACAGTTAGGACAAAGTCACATTACTCAACTCCCCAGAGTCGTGGTTGGTACAAAGGTACATTGCACCAGCCTTACAGCTATTATTTGTCTACTTAACTGCCGTGATGAGCAAATCGATGTTAAGAAAAAAAACTGTATCAACATTGATATTGAAACAAGTTCAATGAGAAATATATAGTTTTTATTCTCTTTTGTATGGACAACTATGAATATAAACAATCAGTATTTGCTTGAATGAATACTTGGGTGCTGTTTCTATGTGTATTTGAGTTTCTGTACTTTCCCTATTTTCATTTTTGACATTTCATTGAAGGGCAGAAGCAGTCCGGCAAATCTCCTTGACATATGATGCCTTAAGTAAATTCGTTTAAAGTGTAAAGTTGATGCAAAACACACATTACAATTTCATTTGATTCATTCATTTTTGTTTAATGTGTGACAATTTAGATTTGGGATGTGCCGTGAATCTAATTTCACAGTGCAATAGATGACCTTTAAAAAAAGAAGGAAAGATTCTCTTGGCAAACCAGTTTAATTTAAGGCTTCTAGCTCCAACAACCTGCTGCATTATGTAAAACAATACTGCCCCCTTTCGGTGTTTAAATACTCACCCATTCAACCGTAGGGTATCATGTGTACTGAAAATGTATTAAATGAAACAAGTGACTAGATTATTAGTTAAGAGCTACGATACGTATTGTAGGTAACTTTATTTTCTACAATATCCTCTGGCTGGCAGCCCTGAAAACAACTTAGTTAAAATATAAATGAATATATTAACAAATGTACAGGGATATATAAAGCCCTTTTAGAGGAGCAGATGTGCTCATAGAGTTTACAAGTTGTCTACCATTAGACAGATGTCCCTTCTAATCTCATTAAATCCTCTGATGAATGGATTCGGACCAAATCTTCATTAGAACAGTTAATTATTGTTTACCAGCAAACACCTGAAGGACACAGCGGCAATCCAGATGGTGTTTCACATCACTTTGTGTCCTCTCCTCTTTACACACCATCAATAACAATATGTAGTGTCACTGTAGAAAATTGCACTAAGACTTATTATGAACAATATTCTGCTATGCTATGTCTTATATTATATGTCTGATCATTTTCAACCCCTACATATTCTTCATTTTTCATATTCACAGATGTTTTGGGCCATTCTTGATCAAGCCCAAGAGAATTCTCCACTCTGCTCTGCATAGAACAGTGATAATGAAGCAGGTGTATTTTTCTGCTCTGCTGATCCAACAACAGATGGCAAAAGTTACCTTTGAACTCAGGTCAAAATTACAGTGCGGAACAAAAAAGATCGACAGTGATTACTGTTTGACTTTATCTCCTTTTTACAAGGTAAACAACATTCTTGATTAAAAATACTGCATGGTTCAAAGTTCAGTCAGGCACACAATTCATGTCTTCATACACAAGTACAGTTAATCAACCTCTTAAGTTATACCTCTAAAGTTGAAACCATTCATTTGTTGATTGATTATTCGAGCCACTTATTCTCACATGGGTTGTGGGGGTGCTGGAGCCTATCCCAGCCACCAACAAGCAGGAGGCAAATTACACTTGACTGACTTTGGCTGGGCAATTGCGTGTTCGGCAGTCCAAAACACAAAACTCATACGAAGTAAGAAAAGAAAAACATTTTAAAAACACTTATTTGGACGACTTTTACTTCGGACAAGCGTGTTACGCAAGTACAGTCTCGCCCTTTCTCGGCTCTTGTCCAACTGAGCTGAGGGTTATATGTTACGTAACACTGTTTTGTATCTCAAATGAAAAAAAAAAGCTGTAGGTGCCTTACTTGTCCCTACTTGAACAGACATTGTGGACAGCACGAACTGGGACAAGATGGGCTTTTATTTTTCCCTCGAGACATGGACTCTAATAGCCATTGTCATTGCTCTGCTGGCACTGTAAGTAAAGTTTATATGTTTACTTTAGATTTTAAAAGTTTCACATTTGATGCTGAGAGTAGTTCTTGACTTATCTCCAATACTTTACCATAACTACAAACAAATTTATACAGTATAAGATTGTGAATCTTATTATTTGTTACATGGCCCTTAGCCTAGTGCTTTTTTTTGCCAAATAAATTGAATTGAAAAAAATTGAAATTGAATGCACCATTTAAATGTCATTCTTAGTAATGTGAATTGTTTGCTGGAGAAAAGAAAATAGAATCGGAAACAGAAAAGAAACGTCTGTGACTTCATGGTAGTGTTAATATTATTTTGGTGTTTTTAATTAATTTATTTATTTTTTCATCTCCAGCTATGGAACTGCCCCATACGGCTTTTTCAAGAAACTAGGAATCAAAGGTCCCAAACCATTGCCCTTTATTGGGACATTTCTAGAGTACCGGCGGGTAAGATATATATTAATATATCTATATTCAACCACTCTGCACAAAAGTAAAGTAGTTTAAGATCTGAATATCTTTGGAATCTAGTGACTGTTTTTTTTGTTTTGTTAGGGAATTCATAATTTTGACCTTGAATGTTTCCAAAAGTACGGAAAAGTCTGGGGGTGAGTGTATTGTATGGAGAGAATTTTTGTGTTTACTTTGTTCATACTTGGTTATTTAACCTTTTTTTGCTGTAAGGTTGTATGATGGCAGGCAGCCTGTTGTGGCCATTATGGACACAGCTATGATCAAAACCGTTTTGGTTAAGGAGTGTTACTCTGTCTTCACCAACAGACGGGTAAAAATAGTACAATCACATCAGACATGAATTGTAATAAATAATTACAAACACAACTCATTCTTTCACTGTGTTTTTATAGGACTTTGGCTTAAATGGGCCTTTGAAGGATGCCGTCTCAATAGTAGAAGATGAAGATTGGAAGAGGATTCGCAGTATCCTCTCTCCCTCATTCACAAGTGGAAGACTTAAAGAGGTTAAAAAAAACACAAAAACAGACTGGGGACTTTAATTTGAATGGGAACTGTTTCTTTTTCTACCAAAAATGTAATTGTTTATCTAATGTCATATGTCTCTACAGATGTATTCTATAATGCTGCACCATTCTAATAATCTGCTCAAATGTCTTCAAAGGAAAGTTGATGCTGATGAGGTCATTCATCTCAAAGAGTGAGTAGGAATCTATGTATGTGCAGTGTATTGGATTCAGAATGTATTTCTTCGGACAGTGACATACAAAGCCATGCTATTTTACAGTGTATTTGGACCTTACAGTATGGATGTTGTGGCCAGCACTGCTTTCAGTGTAGATATTGACTCAATTAACCGGCCCGCTGATCCATTTGTGGCAAACATAAAGAAAATGACTATGTTCAACTTCATGAATCCTTTGCTTGTGCTTGTTGGTAGGTTCCATATTTTAAAGTGTTTCATGACTTTGCAAAGCCCCTTTTAACGGTAAATCTATTCCTTCTAATCTCAGTTCTCTTTCCATTTCTGCGGCCACTGATTGAGAAGATGGAACTATCCTTATTCCCCGCTGATGTGTTCACTTTCTTCTATAACTTCCTAAAGACCATCAAATCTGATCGCGACAAAAACAATTGCAAAGTAAATGAGTCAAGCGACAATATCGATGAAGCTGGTGGTTGTACATTTGTATCATGGTCAGGATTTATATTATTTTCAGTGAAACTACAATGCTTTTCCTTGTCTTGCAGAGCCGAGTAGATTTCATGCAGTTGATGGTGGAAGCTCAGATGTCCGAGTCCAGCAAAGAAGATAAAAACAACCAGAAAGGTCGTTTCAAAGAAAAAAATAAATAAACACAAGAGACCTACCATATAGAAAATATTACAACTTAGTATACTACTGTATTTTGTGTTCATTTTGCTTGATATTTCTTGTAATACATTGAGGTAACCTGAGATCTGAAGTCAATAACAAAATCAAATTGTACACTGACTTACTGAGAAAATATTTGTGTTGCAGGTCTGACTGATCACGAAATCCTTTCTCAAGCCATGCTATTCATATTTGCTGGGTATGAAACAAGCAGCAGCTCTATGTGCTTCTTTGGCTACAACCTAGCAACACACCCTTCCATTCAGAAGGCCCTACAAAAGGAGATTGATGAAACATTTCCAAATAAGGTCCCCTTTTGACAGTCTCATTATCAACAAGTTATTATCAACAAGTTAGGTGTCCTAGAACATCATTTTTGGTGAATTAGGTTCGGCCAAACTATGACGACCTGATGCAGATGGAATACCTTGATATGGTGATGAACGAGTCGGCGAGGCTGTACCCTATCGTAAACCGACTTGAAAGAGTTGGAAAGGCATCGGTTGAAGTCTGTGGTCTTACTATCCCTAAGAATAGTGTTGTTATGATACCAATTTACGCTCTCCACCGGGATCCTTCTTTGTGGCCTGAACCAGACTCCTTCAAACCCGAAAGGTATGACATTGAATGGCAGTTTCGTTGCTGCCTGATGGCTGACAGTTGACTAAAATGGGTGTTTCTTGTGTCCTATTTTAGGTTCAGTAAAGAAAATAAAGACAACATAGATCCTTATGCCTTCTTGCCATTTGGAGCAGGGCCAAGGAACTGCATTGGCATGCGATTTGGTGTCTTGATGATGAAATTGGCCTTGGTGGAGATATTGCAGCACTACAGCTTTGTCACCTGCAAAGAAACTGAGGTGTGCCAACAGTTTTAGTCATGTTGAAGCTTTGATGAATTTCTGATATTTATTATTCACGGTTTTAAAAAATAAATATTATTCTCCTAGATCCCATTGGTGCTGTCAACTGAAGGATTTACTTCACCCAAGAATCCAATAAAAATTAAACTAATGCCAAGAGAAACCACATCCGGTTGAACTTCCAGATTAATATGATTATTTGGCCCTTATTTCACCCATTTAAATGCCTCTCAACTTCCCCTATGTTGAGAAATTTGGAAACATTGTACAATTTGGACAATAACTCTGTTTCTATGTCAAAAATCTCCACCTGAATAAAGATCAAATTCAGGAATTCTATTTTCTACATAAAACATGTTACTGGAAATAAGGTCTGAAAACAAACAAGTAAAAATGCACTCAATTTGGTGAAAAACACAAAAAGATTGGCACGTAAATGCAGTTTGTCCTTTTAAATCATCCTCCACTTACCGCTAGAGGGAGCTGTCATACCTTACCTACAAATTCACTCAATATTAAAGGTCTGCAAGTGTACTTCCTGGAGATGGATTTCAAATGCCCATCATTTATAAAACGTTGGTCATCATAATATTTCGTAATATTATTTTTTTAAAATTTAATTTAAATTAGCTAATGTATTCCAAATATATACAAAATAATATGGACCCTGTAAACCACAGGTGTCAATTAATGGGTTCCAAATTATAGATAGTCGACTTTAGACTATCAGAGATGATGATTGAAAAATTGTGTTAATACGATGACTGATTTTGGCCATGTTATAACCGATCGTAAATGTTATTCGGAGACTTAGCAGGTGCACGTGCCCAGCATGATTTAATTAATTGAATTGTGCCGTTTTTGTTGTTGGTTTTCTTTTTAATCACTAGGAGGTGTTAAGGACGACCCGCTATCATGGCTAGACATTACAGCTGTTGTAATGATGATTGTGATGATTTATTTAAAAGTTTAGCGTTGTCTGAGCAAATATTGTTGTCGAAATTGCGTCACAGTTGTCGTCAGGCATACGACACAAAAGGTAATACAGGCGGGCATGTTCACGTCTACCAACTTGCATTATTTTACATTTTATTATGTGAAAAATCATCATAAGAGATTAACACCGGCTGCGAGGGAAAATCTCCAGAAGCCCGAAACAAAGAGCTTCAACTCAACCAAACGAGGCGCATTTGTCCCGCCCTCGTCACAAGTAACCTGGCTGCCATTGGTCGAAGTACAAAGAAGCTTGTCGACCATTGGCTGCGGCCGGTTTACCGTTGACCGTCTGTTGTTCTGGTGGAAGAGGGGGCGCGTCTTTGACAGCGAACTGCTTCCAGCGGACCCTTTCGGAAGCAACAAATTTTGGATTTGGATGTAATTGACGCGTGGAGCAGTTAAGTGTATGAAGGTATGTTCAGCGTAGATTGAAATGAATATTTTCCATGTTCTTTACCAGGGATCTTAAACGAGAATGGAATAAAATGTGACCCGTTAATTATAATTGCATTTCATTTAAGATTTGCACTATAAGGTATTAGATGTCTGCAAAAAATGCTGTAATTTCATGTAATACCGTTTCTTTACTGGTTAATGGACGCAACATTGAAGCACTATTTTTCCTGCCGTCATCGTTTACTTTAATTTGATGTTACTGATGTTTTTTTACCTTTCTACCTGAATGTTGTTTTCGTGAAAAAGAATTGCAGGTGTCTGTGTTACACAAGTGCTAAGACTAAATCATTTGCTGTTCCTGAGCAACCACGCTAACCCTTTTATTGTAACCCATCCTGGAAAAATATGCAACAAGCACATGCTGTACAATAATTTGAGGCTGTATTTTGCTGATTTAATACGGTCGATTAAACTTAAATCCCTCCAAGATTTTGGGTGGGATTCATATTTGCTCTTGAGTGTTGAATCCCATAGTTTGGGCATCCCTGGAATGTTGGAATGGTTCTTCATAAAAACCCAACTCCAAGTATCAGATGACCTGGCAAAGTTGGTCCACTTTGACCCGGAGCCAGCCCAAACAGCAATATTTGGTGCTTCAGTGACAAAGTAACAGTTGAGTAAGACTTTTTCAGGGATTAGGTCATGTTTTATATAATGTTATCCGTTTTAGAGTAATCTCAAAATAAAGACCTGTAGTTTTTCCTCCAAATAATTGCAGTACTTCTGACATTCCAGTTAGAGGAGCCGAGGAATTTGACAGTTTGCTTGCCATTCGCAGGGCATCTACAGTCCAAGAAACACTGATATTCATACCAATATTTAATTAAAGTACTGAATCCTTTTCACAGCATGTTTTTAAAATGTGAGAGGAAGTCGGAAGTCGAAAATGATCCAGCGTATGAAGAGAACCTGCAATCTCTGCAAAGAATGGCAACAAACTAAATTAATGTTGCCTAATTTGTTTTTTTAATAACTTTTTTGAAATTCTTTGATTTGCCCATTTTGCAATCTTGCAATATAACCTACTCATACGTGTGTGTTTCTACGTAATTGGAACACATAGTGGAGGCAAGAATGAAACAGTTTATTGTGTGGTAGTTAAAAAGGCAAACAAGACGCCAGAGCTTTTCTTGATGTCAGGGCAACGATGATTTAAACTATGCATGCCAAAACTCACACTGTGCCCTTAAATTCTTGGAATGCTTGATGCAGTGGAGATGAGATACTTTGCATCTTATCTAGGTAACATGTCCATTACTACAGCAAATAATAGCATTACTACTGCTACTCGGGAAGACAGAAAACATTTACTACACTTTCATACTAGACTTTCAAATATGCAAACTTTTTTTAACTGGATGATTTGGGCTCAAGAGTACATTTACCTGTGTTTAACCTTGCAGGTCCTGACCTCAGAGCTTTCCTGCCTTTTAACTGCCAGACACAAATCATTCCTAATTATGTGCACTATCTTGATTAGGAGCTGAACATATCTTAAATCAAAATACTTAAGAAGTTATTTACTTGTAATTTGTACTTCTGACAATTATGCACTGATTGCAGGTAATAAAACTAGAACTATTGTTTTTTTTTTTATAAAATAATGTAATGCTACAAATAGGTTAAGCTGTCTTCATTAGGTTAAGCACTGTTAATAGCTCAAGTTTTGGTGCAATATTTTTCACCCACTATGTCCCCTACCTCCCTTTCCTTAGGAGGAGAAAATGAATGTGGAGGCTCTAAGCAGAGCAGAGCTACTAACACTCCTCAGTATCTTGGAGGGAGAACTTGAGGCCCAGGAGGTGGTCATTCATGCCTTTCGAGTAAGTACAATCAGCACTAAAGCTTTCTCTAGACACTGGCAGTGAAGATTGAAATTAACCTGTTTCAGCATTACACTTTCGAAAAGAATGTGACTCAACCAAGAGGGGATACGTGAACAGGAAACTAAGGAAACAGCAGGAGTATAGACAATAGGGCAGGATTTTGGCTCCACCAATGTCAACATTATTGCTGTTTGCTCAGTGAAGTGATTTTTTTTTTGTCTCACACTGTGAATTGGAAGAATGACATCTTTGAATTTGGAAATTGGACTTTAAATAAAGACTGTAGTAGTTGAAGAGAACACGGTTTGATTGCAGAATGCAATCATTTCTTCTTATCAATCAACCAATAAAATCCTATCTGAATAGCTGTTTTCATATAATGATTCATTCATATGTCACTATTATAGAGCAAACACAAAGATTGAAAACATCTTACTACACACAAGGAAAATTACAAAACATTTGTGTAAATATTGTAAGGGTGAGCTTGAATGAAGAAAAAATGGGCAATCAATTAAACATCAGGTTTATTGTCCTATTATGTAATATAACAGAGCTGCAAATGGAGAATCACAAGTTCTAGTAGGATTGTGAAAATACACTATACATCATCAGACTGCCTTTTTTTTATTAAACTTGTAGGGTGAAAACATTTAGTATAATTTAGCCCCTTTTTACACAAATTGTGGATAGCAGGGCAGTTTGTGGAACATACCAAAATAACAAACAGCCAATGAAAAGCCACCAAAGGCACTTAATAGTTACATTAACTCAAGGGGTCAGGTCTATTCCCCTCCCAAGACAGCCTTGTCAGTCCTAGTTGTACTCGTAATTCTTCCATGCCGGAGCAAGAAAGCACGGTTGGCCCACAGCTACATTGCTTTGCATTGTTTGAGGGTACTCTTAGCCCATTATGCTCTCTCAAACTCAGTAGACAGCAGCTGCTCCTTGCTAAGATGGAGCCACTAAATGCTGCTGAGTGCCTTGATAGATGGGACCGGGGTTATAATGACAAAAGCTACTGCAATTATCTTGAGGCATTTTGATCTTGGCTATTTTTGTTTCAAAGGCCAGCACTCCAAAGTGGATGCATGTATGGCACAAAGCAAAACTGTAAATAAGCGCCCAGTAGTCATCTGTGTTGGGGGAACAAGCTGCCACCTCATTGTTCATCCTCTCTTTGTATTACGAGCTTTGGTGCCTTCCTTTCAGCATCCCCCTGCAATCCTGTTTCACACCAATATTACAAGGCAGCTTTGATAATTAACCATGACTCTTGTCCCATCTGCCCAATCACACACAAACATGCGCACGTACGTACACTCGTGCACACACATGCTAGTGGTCCCTTGTGAGCTGTTGAGAGGTTGGGTGTTAGTTCTTTGGCGGATGTACAATCACTGACTTCCGTCCTTTCCTCTGTGGCAGTGTCCTAAAAAAAAGTATAGGATATATATATATACATACATATACATACACACACATATATATGTGTGTGTATGTATATGTATGTATATATATATATATATGTCTGTATATATATGTATGTGTGTATATATACACATATACATATATACACACACACATATATATATATATATATATATATATATATATATATATATATATATATATACACACATATATACACATATATATGTGTGTGTGTATATATATGTATATATATATATTATAAAAATATGTTATTTAAAAAAAACTACTAGAAAAACTTTTTAAGATATAACAATACAAGTTCTTTGGACAATAAGTATTGATGAATTGTGACTTGTTTCTGATAATTAATCACTGTATTTCCACATTAAAACATGGCTTAGTTGTAACCATAGAGGAGTTATAGTAGAGGGAAATGACACCACAAAAAGGTCATATTCCAGTGGGAGCAGCCTGTCTTTTGACTTGTCTTTATCTAAAGGGGAAAGCAAATATATCTGTCTGTCAGGCATTAATGGAACAGAGGGTTGGGTACCTCAAAGGAATGCCAGTTTAAGACGTGCAAGTGGGAGTGGAGTCTCTTTTTTGTCAGCTATAAGAACACTGTTACAATATATTTTTCAGATTGTAGTTGCAGGTTTTTGTGGATATCAGCCAATGTAATTAACAGTGTTCAACATTGTCAAGAACTTAGATATGTTTGATTTGAATCTTAAGTGCTTTTTGAAAGTAAAACCTCAGGTTTTCAAATGTCCTTTTTGATTACACAACAATAATCAGTTTCATTTAACAGATGACAGAAATCTCAGTTTCCTGTTGAGATGCTGACATTCTAAGGACTGGGACATTTTGAAGTTGCACCTTTCGTCTAGATTGTGGCCTGTTTGGACAGTTTTTGTTTAGGCTAGTCACTGATGAAGTACTGGGAGAGTATCTATATATGAATAAAAGCATCGATAGAAACTGATCTAGTTGGCCTGAGTCCTACGACAGTTACGGACAAAGCCCTCAGTATTTACCTTTGCCTTTTTCCCCTCCAATTTTTGTGTGTTGTTGTAGATAGGATTGTATTACACTTTTTCACAAGACAATATCAAAGTTTGATATTTTGCATGCAGTTAAGGCTTAAAAATAATAAAAAGAAAAAAATGCTTCACAGAGATTACCTCAACCTACAAGTAATTGTTCTACCTTTGTGATGCATTGCTCAGGAAGTTTGGCGATTGGATTGGATTGGATTGGATAACTTTATTCATCCCGTATTCGGGAAATTTCATTGGTACAGACTATGGCCAGAGTCCGCCTCCTCATTGGTTTTTTGGCTATGTCAGTTTAATATCACTTGGTTGTTGTATGATCTCACTGTATGTCCTGTGAGGTGAAGTGCATTTGTCATTGGTCTAAGGCGCGTACTATAAACCAAAAACTAAGCACATAATTCTGCTTCAAGAACAGACTGGAGAGCTCTTTTCTTTTTTCAGCTTTTTAAAAAAAAAAAAATTAATTTATTTATAAGATATTCCAGTTCTTTGATAAAAAATAAACATGGAACATGTTACAATTGCTTAACATTTGAATTATCGTGGACGACGCATACAATTTAGTAAGACAATTGGCGCATTACAATAAACAATGTGTAATTGTCTATCACTAAATCTCCTCACGTAACATTTTAGGTCACCAAAATGGCAAGTTACATTGACCTCCTAACTTGCCTCTTTTTTGTAAGCTTCTCATTTTTCTTAGCCTACATTGACATTTTTTCCCTCAATTTGATGGTGCAATATGAAACATTTGAAGATTGTATCATTATGTATATATGTAAATTTTGTTATGTAAAAGTCAGTTTCTAGACAACACAGTACATTGACATAACCTCTTTCTTTTCTGATTCAAATGCCACCTTGGTATGATAATGCACCATGATCTTATCTGGCAACCCAAATCGAAAGGGATACTGCGTTTAAATATTTTGATCCTGATTGCAGTCTTCCATAATGCTCCTTTTACGCATTCATAAAAAATGCATAAATATAAATAAAAGGATAGTCATTTCTCAAGTTTCTTCAAATTGCTTCAAAATAGTTATTTACTAGCTTTCGCTTTTCTGCTTTCACCTATGGTCAATACTCCATGAAATGCAAACCCCTTGTGCAATACAGCAAAAAATTAAAATGTGCAGAGACATTTGCACTGAGTGAAACACACAGGTGCACCCTTATCCGTTTACCTTCATGTGTTAGTTAATGCCTTCCACAATATTGCTCAGAAATGTAATCTCGGCTGTACCTGTGTAACAAGATAAATGCACTATAACAATACCATTCACAGTGGTAATTTCTACACCACCAGCAAAGTTCTTTGTTTGCCGGTTTTTACATGGTCCTGCTGAGGAAACAAGACTCCGTGGCTTTTCTCATCTCCCACAAGCCTGTGATTGTGTCTTGAGGCTATAGTTAAATGTCTTGAGTGACAACAGATTCTTGCTGGTTTAGATCAAGCTGTCACTCACACATCACATTAGGTGCCTGTTGTCAGTGAGACGGATGAACGGACAGCCGAAAAATGTGTAACATGTTTATTCCAGTTACAAAACTATTCCACACAGGAAAAAAAAGGTTGTTTGCATGCCTGCTTGCGAAAAAAGTAATTAAAAGCAAAGCATTGTTGTTGAATTGATTAACTACTTGCTCTCTTTTGTTCATCACTGACTGTAGAGATGAGACAATCTCTCAAAGATTCTCATAAAATGAGGCAGATCCTGTAATTTTGATTAGAACTTTTCTGCAAACAAATACAATTAATGTAAGCTTGTCAAAGTAGAGAACTAGAAATATCACTAAACTTTTACTTATGTACAAAAACAACTTGCTCACAGGTAGACTCAAAATCCATGGAGTACACACACCCACAAGAATGTTAAAGACAGACTTTGTGCACTCGCCCTCTCATTGAAGCCTAGTGGGTCGGACATGGAAACAAAGGTGGGGACTGAAGGCATTGAAACTGTGTCCCTATGCAGTTGTCTAATCTCTTTTGAGGGTCACATTCTTTGTTCAGAGAAAGACAGAGACTAGCATTTAGCGTCAGTACTGATGATGCCCGCAGGGTTTGTGAGCATGTGTTTACATTGTTGTAGCTTATGAGTACGAAGAGGAAAAAGTGACATTATTTTGAGAAACTCATGGAAAAATTTGTTGCTATACATTCTCGAGAAGGAGGATAAAGGGGTCCTTTAAGGACTGTGCGTGCGGTTTCTTCGGTTAATCCGGTTTCCTTCCACATCCCAAAAACATGCTTGTTTGGTTGACTCTAAATTGTCCTTGGGTATGATTGTGAGTGTGAATGGTTGTTCGTCTCATTGTACCCTGTGATTGGCTGGCAAGCTATTCAGGGTGTCCCTCAACTACTACCATAATTGATTGGGATAGGCTCTGGCACCCCCACGGTCCTTTATGATGATAAGGAGAATGAAAAATAAATGAATGAATTTTAAGTACAATAAATATCTGTTTAATTTCACGGTGTAGTCATTCACTTATGCGTCTTTGGGGAGGTATTAAAACCTGGTTTTGGAAAGGGGGCGCAATGTCTCACCCCTTTTTGTTTTGTTTCTATGACCATCTGCCTGTGCTCACACTGACAATAACATCCCCGCATTGATTTCTTACATGTATGTACGTGTAAGGACATGCAGACAGGCACTCTAAACCCTTGGTTGCTGAAGTGTATGTCTATCCTCAGATATTGTTTCGTAAAGGTTCATTGTGTTCATTACCTGTGTTTTTGCCCACTAAAATATAGTGTTAGTTAATGTTCAACACAGTAGATGGAAGTCGCTTTCCTATTGTAATAGTGTCTGCCTATCACAATACACAATTCTATAGACAAATGATATATAGTGGTGGTGGAGAGTTGGGATGATGTAAACATGTTTTCTCTTTCTGGGGGAGCGCCAGGGCATAAATTAATTGTGGCACTGAGTTGGTGTTTTGGTGTAACAAATTTCACAGGATTCAATTTTTCTTTTCTTTTAGGCTCAACACAAAGATGCTTTTATCCAAGAGCGTTATGGCCAGTACAATCTCAGCGATCCATTTCTGGCTTTGCAACGAGACAGCAAAGTAGCAGAGAATCAACACAGATTTCCTCCAACTCATCCAGGCTTACAGGAGCAAGGAGTGGGTCCTAACCCTCTGGCTGTACTAAAATTGGTCATGGCCCACTGCAAGAGGATGCAGGAAAGGATGATGAGACAGTTGGCAGCAACTGAGAGCAGACACAGAAGGGTAAATGAAAGTTCATTTTTCCCCCTTGTTTAGAATCAAAACACTTTAATATTGTTGTGATTTATTTTTTGATGTAATGAAACAGGTGTTCTTCCACTGTGATTCTTTTGTGCGGCAGATGATAGCTGATCTAGCGGAAGACAAACTACGGCAAGCCCATGAATCTGCGCAGAGTGACAATTTCGCTTTGATTCTACAAACAGAAAGAGATGAACTCCTGCAACAGGTGCTGACCCATATCAAACTCCAGATGTGTGCCAAAGTAATCAACTTGCTGATGAATGATCTAAAAGAGCTGAGGAGATTGTATTGCTTTTATTTTTATTTTTTCCCCCTTCGCTTTTTTTGTGGTTTCCTTTTTACACTGAATGCTGTGATTTACTGGAAAAAGCAGGGAGATCACAGGAAAGCATCAGTGGGGCTCCATTGTCTGACTCTGGAGGGTGGGCAGGGCTTTTAAAGTTCAAGAACATACAGTACACAGGCCCCATTATGTGGACACACATGGCTCTTATAGAGGAAACAGATGAGGAAGAGACGATTGTTTAGTTGTCCTGCCCAGGGGTTTACGGCCTCAGGAAACTTGAGCTCATGGTTCTACATGTCTGGTCAGCTCATGCACACGTGCTTGAGGGAAGAATCTGCCTCTACTTCATGGTCTAAGATAGCATAAAACAATTCTCTTTATCCCTGGGTCAATGTTATAGCTTGCATTTTATGATGTAATCAAGGTTTTGAAACAGCATAGTTAGCCTTGAAATATCTATTAACTGAGGTATTTATCAAAAATGCACACATTACAATATATGTGTTGGAAAGTATTTCCTTTCAGGATTTCTTTATATCGCAAATCTTTTGTATTTCCTATAAGATATTCCCACAAGTGTGGGTAATAGAATGAGATTCGTGAAGGCATACATACAAAAAGGACATTACCCACATCAATTTCAGGTTGTAAAAATTCTAATCTAAATTGGATATATGTTATACTACTTGGATGCATTTAAGTGGACACAGCATCTGGAGAAACATCGGGTTCAGTATCTTGCTCAAGGATAGTTTTACATGGCCACCAGGGCGGGGAATCAACCTTTGGGTTGAGAGACAACTAACTCTGACCACGCCGCCCAATTCACAACCCAATGACTGCAGAAGGGGGGGAACTACTATCATGATTTCCATAAAGCTTGTGCCAGTTAGATTACGAGCATTTATTTAAACATCTACAAACAGATTGGGCTTTGTATACAAAAGGCGTCTGGTTTCTGATTTGAATCTGCTAATTGTGGATGTCTGCATCAGATTAACCAATGCAATGCCGCAATTCAACAAAGTGAGGTTATTGTGTGCCCCCTTGTGGTCACAATAATAGTAGGCGTCTTGATTTACTCACCAACTCTATGTTTATATGCCCTTGTCCATCCATCCAGCTTGAAATTGAGCGAGCAGCAGTGCGGCGACTGGAGATAGCGCAGGATGAGGCCGTGATCCAGGCAGAGGACTCACTGACACAGCACCAGCAGCTTTCTTCTACTCTCAGCCTGGAGCTTCAAAAAGCCACCAGCCGAGCAGAGGAGGAGGCTCACAAGGTCTTAGAGCTCCGTAATATGTTGCAAGAGGAGACGGGAGCAGTGGAAAAGCTCCAGAAGCTCCTTGAGGAGGAAAAAAAGCGGTCAGCAGAGCACGAGGCTCAAAGTAAGAGGAAGCTTGCTGAATTTACCACTGAGCAAGAGGAATTGAAATCTAGGCTCATTAGTGAAGAATTAAAGAGTACGGAACTGAAGAGACAAGTTGAGCATCTGAAAAAGAGATTGTCTGAAACCAGTGAGCCCAAAGAGTGCCCAAATGAGGTATTGACAGTGATAAAAGAGTCGCCTTCCAAGGTGGAGGTTGCGTCCACCGTCATTCAGACGGAGCCTGATGGGAAAGTCGTTGTCCCTCCAAAAATATCATCATTGGTAAAAGTCAATGGCCATCACACTGTCAAAGAGACAGAGCCAACTCAGGATGGAAGAGAAACAGAAAATATAGGGACACAGGAAAGTGGTGCAGGAGCAAGCTTCCCTTCTCCTCTCGCTCCTCATCCTCAAAACATACCTCATTCTCCTTCAAGCACCGCCTCCTCTTCTCTCTCCTCCTCTCCTATTTCCTCACCAGTTTTGGTCAAACATCTTAACAGCCCAGGATTCCATCAGTCCTCCTACCAGGCTGGAGTCAATCAGCGCTTCCAAGCTGCCCGACACAAGTTTCAAACCCAGGCGGAGCTGGAGCAGCAACAGCATGGTGGCCCTCTTTCCCCCAGGGACCTCTCACCCACCACCTCCTCCATCTCTCCGCCACCAGAACACACTGCAGCCAAGCAGCTGGCCCGCAACACGGTCACACAGGTGCTGTCCCGGTTCACTAGCCAGCAGGCCGGTGTCAAACTGGTGCCAATGAGCAACTCTCCATTTGGTACGGACTACCGTAATGTAGCTGCATCACCTCCTGGTGGAAGGTCACCTTCTGGGCATCTATCTCCAGGTGTCCGATCACCTCTAACCCCGCGATCAGAGAGGACTCATCCTCCTCCAATTCCTCCTAAGAAGCCAGCTATTAGTCAGAGTCCAGGCTCCCCAAGTCATTCCACCCGAACCAACCTGTTCTCAGAGCTTTCGGGCAACTGTGGACCAAACAGCTGCGAACAAGATGGAACAACAGAGGCAGTCTTATCTTCTACCAGTTAATGTTTCTATTACACTGACAAACCTTTTAAAGAGCACACAATTTTCCACGTGTCACATAAAACCCTTTTTTTGCACAGTTGCCCCTCTGGTGGTCTAGTCACAAAATATAAGATACCCTTGGCATGTTTAGACTACTACAGTACAATGAATGGCACTGGAATTTGAATAAGGTGCAACATTTAAAACTGGTCAGTGATGATTAATGATGATGCCCCTCACTCTGCACATTCCTGAGATTATAATATAGTAAATCTATAAATTTGACAGCATTACACACACTGGCAGCATCTCTCACATTAATACCAAGAAATGATAAAACTACCAGCACTCACTGTAAGTTAATGCAGAACTGTTTAAGTGTAGATGTTTTTTTTAAAAAGTCCCATAGATCTTAGAATGCATGTAGTAGTTGCCACTAATCCACAAACAAATAATAAACTTTACTTTGAAGGCTGTTCAAAGACTATTGCACTGTTAATCAGATACGGTCGAGTAAATAACTGCACTTTCTCTATTACAGAGACTGCACTGAACTACTGATGTCTGTTGATCACAAAGACCTCTACTTTAACCAAATCTAAACAGATGTTTCATGTTTGTTCCTAAGAAAATTGCAACTATTTGTAGGCTGTCAAATTCATTGTTTTAATAAATTTTTCAAATGCTTTGGAAAATGTTTGCACATAATGTACCTTTTTCTTAGATTTACCACTAAGAACCAAACACCTCCAGAGGCCTCTATTGATTCACTATCATCCCCGGACATTGGTCATAAAACAGGATTAGCCAGTCAATAACCTATTTCTGACATAGAACAATTTAACATGTGCAGAAAGGAGCAATCCAATGAGAAACTACCGTGTTGTGCTCACTGTTTGTAAAATCAATCTTTTTACATTCCTTGATGCCAACTATATTTCTTGTGCGTGTGCAATCATAGCAATCCAGCAAGTTATTCTCTCCTTTAATTCACAAAACAGAATGGGGCAGTACAGGCAACACATAACTGTTCAGCACAAAGTTGGTAACAGAGGGTTGAACATAGCATCCATCCAAAAGTGTCTACATTTTAGTATTGGTATACAGTAAGTTTGAAGTTAACAGCTTGCGTGTGCATGGGCACATGGCATTGACGAACACATTGTTTTATAGTACAATATTTCATTATTCCAAAAGAAAACAGTATATTAAAATAGAAATGTGCATTTGTGGGTGGGAGAATGGAGTTCTTTACCATAGGAAAGAGATTTTGGCAAATGAATTAAGTGCTGCCAACGCAAGACCACATTATAGCTTTGAGAAGAATGCATGTCATATTTCAGTCACGATGGCTTGCATGGGTAAAGACACACAGAGGACACTTAACAACGTTCCCTTACTTGTCAGATAAACAGTACGTGAAGGTTTACATTGCAGGAGCAGAGCTATGCCAAGATTTGTGTTACTTTCAACTGCCAATATTATGAAATTCGCCAACCTTCCCTTCATCATGTCTCATTAAATACATGAATGTCGATCGTCTAACTTATTCCCCAAATTGAGCAAACCTAAATGAAATACTTTGATACAAATCCCTATACATGATGTGCTTTGTTTCACATGATAATTTAGTGCACACTGTGAATCTTTGATAATATGCTGTTCTGAAAGAATTGAACAAACTCTCTTTTTGGGATAACTGACCTAACAAGTCTCGCACATCACACAACCCCATGTAACCACTTACTGCCAACTGGTTTCCCTTAGTTCTCTCTAGATCAGACATGCATATGTATTGCAGTCTGTAAATCCTCTAATTTGATGAGTTGTTTCAATTTATTCTTTGCCCCAAACTGAAATCATTTTGCTTTGGTAAATCCATGGGTACGATTGGGTAGGACCACTGGATTATCCCTGGCCTGCACCTGATCTCCCACTAGACATTCTGCATCTCTTTTCCAATTTTGTAACTGAGTATTTTATTCCAATCGATCTTGGTACGCGTGACAGGAAGCTGACGACGGAGAGCCTTGAAAGTTGTATCAGACATGGCCTGGTAGTTCTCACTGATTGCACTCTGGTGGCAAAGGTTAGGGAACAAGTTACCTTCATACATTATATTTTAAATTCTCATTAAAAATAATGGCTACCCAAGATAGAATATAGCCATGAAAGAGAAACTTACCTGGTAGTCATTTTCAGCCTCTTCAATAATGTCAACAAAATTCTTAGCTGTCTCAATTTCACTCTGTTGAAAATACAAAATTCCAGTTATAATATTTAATACCCTCCTAAAGAAACTGATAAAACAATTACTATTCTGAAGGAAGGAAAGAATGTATTACTTACAGTCACTGGTATTGATTGCTCTATCTCCTTATGACTAACTAGCTGCACATTCCCATCTTCATAGTAGTGTACCTGGAGATGAATGAATCAAGATGCAGCTTTATCTTTTAATACCCTCTTCCCAATTTCTCAACAAATATGAAAACCTAGTTCAACCCACCTGGATCTTCAACACTCCCACAACCTGTGCAGAGGACTGGCCAAGTGTAAGTTTCCACTCGGACCTGCAGCGACCATTCCTGTTTTACAATCAAAGACAATTATATTTTTGAACCAAGAATGCAACCTATATATCCATTAATTTATTAGCATAAGCTAAGCTATTAGATATCATTGTATGAAAGGGTACCATACCAGAAGTTTTTTGGTTGAAACTGATGCCCCTCAATGCAGGCTATGATAGTTTGTTGACCATCAACAGTTTTCCCATATACCTGTGATACACAATAAGGAGAGAAACTTGTTTTTTGCGATAGTATGTATAAATACTACAATGATGCTTTGCCTCATGAGTTTTATATATTGTACGACCACTCACTGACTGAATACACTTGTACCTTTTAACATCTTGTTAATTCTAATTCTCTGGTCCATTTCAACATTTGTAGTGCGCCCTTTGGCCAACAGACATGAAAGACCTCCAGACAAAATAAGTTTAAGCAATAGTCACCACACTCATTCTTCAAAGTCTCTTGTATTATTCGTTATCTTCAAACAGGCAGTTGGGTTATTTTCATTGTTTGTACAATTCACCCAAATGTTTACTTTGACAATAAATGTCAACTGGTGTGATCTACTCAAATACTTTCTGTTAAGAAATGAATTGAGTTTGATACCACCATTTAGAAATATTTTTGTTCTCATGCAGGTCAAGGCAACAAAAATAGTTGTATCACAAAATACTCAAGTCAGGTCACTCACAAATCAGGACCACTGTCTGTTTTGGACTGCTTGTGTGAGACTCACTGTGCAGACTCCAGTCGGGTAATGCTCTTTGACATAGGCACTAAGGGCATTGTCGCAGCAATCTCTCCAAGTTTTGAGAGATGTGTCTCCTTCGTATGTCTGTACATCGCTCACTTCTTTCCTCAGGTGGTCAAAGCGGAACGACAAGTTGTTGCGAGGGTCCAGGAAGCGTCCCTGACCTAGGTCACCATGCTCTGTAATCAGTACCTACGAGTTAAAAAAAATAAAATAAAAATAATAAAAAATAAAAAAGCAAAAACAGGAAGGTTAAAAATGATTCTAAGACTGTCTTTGTGGAATAAGGAAGGAGCAATTATGGTGATCCATACCGGGTCTTCGGAGCCTTCAAGTCGAGCAGGTATGAACTGATCCATGTTGTACTGGGCAAAGGAGCTGGAAAAAAATGTATATGCAATAAAACAGTTAAGGATTTATCACGTTATGAGGTTAGGCTTGTTTAATATTAACATAGAGGTTTAATACATTCCTGCTGAAATTAATATTGAACTAAATGGTACTCACTGTGATGCTCCTTCCCTGAGAAGGGTATCATTGTTGAGAAGAAGTCGCACATCTGTAATGGAAAAATAGATTATGGTTTAATATTCTCACCCTTCTAACTGGAATGAATGACATCCAATGACAGATTGAATGCTTAGGATAATATTATGTTCAATGAGTTAAAAAATGGTTTTGTTGTATCTGTATCTTGACTCCACAAACAAA
The DNA here is from genome assembly GCF_051989625.1 of Stigmatopora argus. Lineage (NCBI taxonomy): Eukaryota > Metazoa > Chordata > Actinopteri > Syngnathiformes > Syngnathidae > Stigmatopora > Stigmatopora argus. The sequence continues at coordinate 21,169,446 of NC_135387.1, forward strand.
ATCTAATCATTTCACCAATGTCTGTGCCTTGTCACTTTATGAGGTTTGTGGGGGTGCTGTAGCCTAATTGCATTTGACTTTGAGAGTGGTTCAATTAAAGGGTATTTCCGTTTAATGTATCCTAGACAATAGTTATCTGAATGTTTCCAAAATCCCCCAAAACCTTCTGAGAGACCTCTTACCATTGAAGACCTCGTTGAACTCTCCTGGGGGTGCGCGGGTCACAAAGTTAGCTGCAATGCGAACCTTTGAGACCAAAAATAGATGGACAGCATGAACATTAAATTGAGCCGTCAGGCCAATAAAGACAAGACTCATCTTATTTGGGACTGTTACTGGTCACGATATCTGGAATAATGCTTGGGTACATGCACATTTAATTTCATATTTTTTTGTAATTTTACAACTTTTTGAAAATAAGTGGATTAGGCCAGAATTTGGCGTTTTGTCTCTCTATTCATTTAAAAAAAAAAGAGTATATAGGAGTGCCAAATGGGATTCATGAGTTCACATTCACATAAAAGGTATTCGCATCAAGGAATCAGTTTGCAACACAATTACGTTGATGACAACCGCATCAGCAAAAAAACATGCGCATGAGATGGCTCTTTTGAGATGATCGGGGGTCCTAACTTTCGCCTTGATTTTAAATTCTGTCCGGGCTTCAGCTAAACTAAACGGCTTGGAATGTCATCATGTGAGGCGACCAAATACTTGGACTGCAACTGAATCACTCTGACCCAAGCACACCATTCCATTAACGGATATGAGTACGGATCACACATTCAACACATTTTCCCATTAGCAATTGTGCATTTCATTCCCATGCACGTAGTTCGAAAATTAAAGCGCATATCACACTATTTCAATTACTTGGCAAAATTCAGCTAGCCTCTGACATAGAGAAGCCTTTATAAGCACAGGCTAATTGCTAAGCTAAAGCTATTTAGGGAAATACTATAGTTTTTTTGTCATTACAATATCACGGTCAATCCTGCAATTTCTTTCGGTTGTGTGAAATGTAATAACAAATACTATATCAAATGAATCAAAGAAGTTTACAAGATTCAAACCTTATCCTCGTCTGATAACGGTTCCTCAAAGTCAGCCATCTTGGCTCTTGTGACCCCACCTACCCAGACTCAAGGAAGGGACAAATATGATTATTATTACTACAAGTGCTAGTTTCGTTTTTACCTAAAAACAAGAATAATAACCAGCCATGTATCACAGTGACACCTATTCACATTGAGAAAGACCAAGCACCAATATTTAACAGGCAATTAAAAACACAAAGTGTGTTTCATGGGTTAACCCTATCTCACTTTAATACCATTATTTTTTCCGTTGTTACAGGAAGTACACGACTCTACAAAATAAAAGTGTAAGCATAACGCGCTTAACATATTTTTAACCATCAACACATGTTAAAATGTTTACGAATGCAATTTTGTTTAATTTCAACCGCTTTTAAACTATTTTATACCGATAATTTATGGTTCTTTGTTCATTACGGTTAAAATGTGTTTTATTGTGAATGACAGCAAAGGAGACAGTTTATCTTATTTCAATGGTAATTCCGGTCTCAGCCACCTAAAATCCAAACATGGAGTCACAGGTACATAAATTAATTTATCTTAACCTACAAATGTCACGTTAGTTTATGTGGACGTATATCGGCATATGTAGTTGTACATTCTGCTATTAAACTCGCTTCACTCTTAACGAGTATTCAAGTCAAAATAGATCGCAAATCGTAATGGCTTGGTTTCTATTTCGACTGCCAGCTGCTACAATACAGGAAGTTCTATGTTGGAAAAAATCTGAGAAAATAAAGAAGGCATTGTCCTCCTGGGGACAGTTCATGCCAACGGTGGGTAGTTTTAGCACTTCTGTTGCGTGTTGTCAGGTGGTGACCAACCCAGAAGAAATCGCCAGACTATACAGACAGCTCAGCCTCTTCCCCTCACTAAACAGGGCAGACGTGGGACCTGTTATCACCTCTCAGTATGGAGGCAAATACAGCAACATATACACAGGTTTGTGTCCATTTTAAGGATTTCAGATCCCACTATGGTCAAAGACATTGATTATTATTATTGGCTGCAGAATGGAGCCAGCGTGATCTGGAGAGGAATGAGAATGTCAAGTATTGTAAGCAGTACATTGTATTCCACGATGACAAGTCAGTGGTATTTTCCGCACCATCGGGGAACTGCACAGAAGTCCAAGGAGTGTAAGGAGAAATTTTGCAGCTGCAGTGGTGAGTGAATACGAATCGGTTCTAATAGACAATGCCTACCACTCATGACAGGTTGCTAAGTAAAGATGCACCTTCTGGAGAAATGAAGGCTGTTGTAAGAAAAAGCACTGTAAAGGGAGAGGAAAACCAGTTTTTGGAGGTTTGGGAATTTATTTATTTATACTTACAGAGGCTCTTAGACTTAAACCCCGCCCTAATGACCATGCAAGATGCTGAACTTCATATTGCTCCTGATGTTGCATCACCATTTGAGGAATATGGAGAAAGTGCTTTATTTTACAGATCTGGAGTAAAAACATAAAAATAAAATGCATGAATCTCACAGCTCTAAAGAAGCATGGAAACGTTTATGAAGATGGTGAGTTACCCCCCAAATTTCTCTAGCATTTTGAGCTCCTAATGACTTCCTTATTTAAAAAAAATACAGAATTATAATGCAGACTTTCTCTATATTTTGTTTGTTTTGTTTTTATCCTCAGAGCATTTTGGTTGCTTGGTCTGGTCCCATTCTGAGACCCACCTACTTTACGTGGCTGAGAAAAAGCGACCCAAGTCTGAGTCTTTCTTTCAGGTGGGTTAGCAAGTCGTAAATTATCATCATAATGAGGTCATTAGGTATATAAAAATGAATGTCTATGAACATTTTATACAGTGGGCATGTAGAAAACAACAAATGATGGCCATTTAATATTCTCTGAAATCAGCATTAAAATTGTGAAAATAAGTATTGTACCCCTCGTGTAATTCTTCCATTTATTTGCATTTTATATTATTTCCCCCAAAAATGCTGCTGTTTTGTTGTGTCTGAATTTCTTATTGTAGACAGAGTCTTTAACATTACCTTCTACTGTGGATGAAGATGAGACCTTGAGACCTGAGAAAAAAGTTGTTAAGGTAAAGTCAAATAGGTGTCTTTTTTTGTGTCTGTGGCTAAAGTTGTATTGTGTTTTTTACCCCTGCGGTTGACCTGAAGGGAGAGCAGTTTGTCTTCCATGAAGACTGGGGAGAGACGCTGGTCCATAAAAGCAGCCCAGTGCTTTGTGTTTTGGACATTGAGGGTGACAATGTTTCTGTTTTGGAAGGAGTGCCTGAGAACATCTCACCAGGACAGGTTGATGCACATGTGCCATAATATGCATGTTTATTTTACTTTTAACTACTACTCTAAAAGAGAAATTCCAGTTTTGATGGATTTTCTAATATATTAGATGTGTTTAAAATGTCATTATCTCAAAGGAACTTGACAAATTTAATGTCAAAAGAAGAAAATATATCCAATTTGTGTATGAAGTGTTCAATCTGGTTCTCTTAATTCAAACACTGATACATTTTTTTGTAAAAATGAAGACCTTTCTTGCTTTTTGCAGGCATTTTGGGCTCCAGGTGACACAGGAGTGGTGTTTGTTGGTTGGACGCATGAGCCTTTTAGACTCGGAATCAAGTTCTCCCCCAACAGGAGGTGATTGTTCTACCATTCTCCACAGCGTGTTGTTTAAGTTTGTTAACTATGTTTGAAATAATATAATTTAGAATGTTGCCAATATTTTGTTTCTCCTATCTTTCTTAGGTCATCTTTGTACTATGTGGATCTGACTGGGGGGAAATGTGGTGAGTAGCTAGCTCAGCCCAAATGTTCTGTACGCAAGATAAACTGGAATCAGCAGATATATATTTTTATTATTGGTATTTTGGCGTTCTCGTTTTTACTGTGTGCGCTGATGTATTTAATTTCTCAATTTGTGGCTCTCAGAACAGTTGTCATCTGGAGCGAATGCAGTCTCTTCTCCAAGGCTGAGCCCCGACCAATGCCGAATTATGTACCAAGAAAATAGTCTCTATGGGCCGCACATGCAGTGTAGCCAACTTTGTATGGTAAGCCTGTTCCACATTATTGATCTCTTCTCTTCTGCATGATGTTTTTTAAAGGTTGTTTTCAAATATTGTGAATAAACTTTATGCTAAAAAAGATGATGACTTTCTGGATGCTCTTTCTAGTATGATTGGTATACTAAGAAGACGTCAGTCGTGGTAGATGTAGTGAAGAGACCAGGAGAGGGTAAGTGCCATTTACTTAGTTGTTTATTTATTTTTTTAAACAATATGAATCTTGAATTTTTGCATTTATTTGGTGTTATACAGATGGCTTCACTGGCATCTATTGCACTCAGCTGCCTCCTAAATGTTGGTCAGCTGATAGTCAGCGAATTATTGTTGCTTGTCCTCAGCGCAGCCGCAAGGTGTTTCTCATTTTTTTTGTTAGTTTTTACTCGCGTTACATGTTTCTAATTAGTTTGTATTAATATTTTTGAAGGAGCTGCTGATGGTGGATATAAACACAGGAAGTGTTACCTCTCTCACTTCCAGTAAGTCACTATATAACTAAGGCTCATTAATGCATCAGTCATCAAACTAGTATTTATATTTGAATGTATTCATGCGTGCTGAAGAATCTGGCATGGGCGCTTGGTGTCTGCTGACTGTCGAAAGAGATCTGATAGTGGCTAGCTGCTCCTCTCCAAACTGTCCACCAAGTCTGGTAAGATCATTACCTGTTTACTCAATATTTCCCCCCCCCTAATATAAGGGCAAAATGCATATTGTATCAGGATTTTTTTTCATCTATTAAGGGTTTTTGTTGAGAATATAGAAATCTAAATGTTCAACCCTAAAATTGTATAGATCAGAGCTCTAATGCACAAAGGGTGCAAGATTTAATTGCAACTCAACTCAACATTTTTTTCTCTTAACTGTCCAGAGAGTGGGTTTCCTTCCCAGCAGGGATTCTGAAGAGGAGGTGGTTTGGATCACACTGGAGGAATCTCAAACATTGCCAGCAATTGACTGGCAGATCTTGACATTCACCCCTCCCACAGAACAAGACAACAGTCAATACCGTAAGATCAAAATGCTGATTTTAGTTATTTTCCTTTCCTTGACTTTGATTTAGTTAGTGTTTGCTTTTCTGTTGATTAATTACAAGAAAGAAAGTGACATTTCCAATAGTCAACAAACTGATCTTATTTTTTTTGGGTGATCTCAGAAATCTATAATCAAATACTCATTTGGATGTTTAAATTACATTAACATTATTATAAGGTTAAATAATATAATATTACAAAAATAAAATGACCTACTATAATTTACATTTTTTTTACTATATGTCACAGTGGGTTATAAGCCACAGCATTAAATATCAAGTTTATCTTTATACATATGATACACGTTACTATCAATGTACCACTTTTTCAGTTCTATATCTTTTAACATTTTAATTAATATTTTATTTGTTCATTGTCTACAATATTGATTGATTTGTTTTAAACTGTAAGGTGTATTGTCAATTTAGTGGAAAGATAAAGGATTTTAAATGTGCCATATAGTCTGAAAAACATGGGACTAATTTTTAGAATAATAGTCAAAAGTTAAAATTTGATTCAATGTGTTCAGTGAGCCTAACTGTGTTGAATTTTTTTCAGCTGGCCTTGACTTTGAATCTTTACTGATTAAACCAAAGGAATTAAAGGATGGAGTGAAGCTGCCTCTTATTGTGTTTCCTCATGGTTGGTACTTATCTTAATTATTATTTTTGGTTTCTTAAGATGAATTGCAGGGTTCATCCTTCACATTTGCATTGCCAAATTTGAAGGTTACTAATAATGTGTTCAAGTGTATTGTTTTTTTAATTCATTCATTAACCTCACTTACCCGCTACTTAACCTCACGAGGGTCACAGGGGTCATGTTGCTTATCTTAGCTAAACACTGGGTAGAAGGCGGGTACACCCTGAATTGGTTGGCAGCCAATCGCAGTGCCTTTTTTTGTTTTCATAGGGGGTCCACATTCTGTGATTGTTGCTGACTGGCTTCTGTCTCCTGCTGTGCTGTGCAGGGTGGGTTTTGCTGTGTTATTAGGTAAGAGTAAAAGTAAAGGTAAAGCAATAAGATATTGCACCTTGTGTGTGGCAAACTATTTCTTGAGAGAACCCCCCACTGAGCAAATGTGTATATATACTCATGTAGTGTTTTACTCAATTGATAGATAGGCTGTTAGTGACATGAGGACTTTTTGAGTGGAGGCGCCCCATTTGATACTTTTTTTTCTTAGTGATTTTGTTTCCTCTACTAAGACAGTCAAAGCCTCTCATGTTGTACATGATGTAGACTGTACTAAAACAGTTCTAATTTTACATTGTTTATAAACTTATGATGTGCATATCTACTATGATTCTTCATTTTGCTTGATTTCAGTGAACTACCGTGGATCACTTGGCTTTGGTCAGGACAATATCCTCTCATTGCCTGGCAATGTTGGCACACAGGACGTCAAAGATGTTCAAGTAATATCAATACCTTACATGCTTTTCATTAAATCAGCATTGGAAGTGCATGTTTCATTTTGTTCCTGTTGTAGAATAATACTTATGTTACAGTTTCTACAATTGATTTTGCATTAATAAAATTATTTGTGTTGTGTGGATGTTTTTTGGCTGTCAGTTTGCTGTTGAAAGTGTTCTCAAAGGTGATGAGTTTGACAAGCAGAAGTTGGCAGTTTATGGAGGTTCCCATGGTGGTTTCTTAGCCTGCCACCTCATTGGTCAATATCCCGGTTACTACAAGGCTTGTGTGGCTGTCAACCCAGTTGTCAATCTGGCATCTATGGTTTGCAGCACGGACATCCCCGATTGGTAAAATCTTTGTGTTACTGTCCTTGTTGTGTAACAAAGCATCGCTACAGTTTTCTGAAATATAAACGCTCTCGGCAAGGGAAATTGCAGTTATTCCACTCTTTATTCACTCTGATTTTTACAGGTGCATGTATGAGGCTGGCCGTGACTATCTTACTGATAGTCTTTATGAACCTGCTGTTTGGGAACAAATGTTGAACAAGTCTCCAATCAAATTTACGACACATGTAAAATCAGTAATTTTGTATTAATGATTTGAGTGAGAATGTTTGCTGGTGATAATTCTTCTGTGAACTTGTCTCAACTCTGATCTAGGTACAGACCCCGGTCTTACTCATACTCGGAGAAGAGGACAAGCGTGTGCCGCATAAGCAAGGAATTGAATATTATAGGGCTTTAAAATCAAAACAGGTGCCTGTCCGGTAAGCCAACTTTTATATCAAGTCGTTTTTACTGCATTTGTCATCGAGCTTTTCATTCACTGATGTGCTGAAATTTGGTATGTAGTTTGCTGATGTATCCAGGGAACAACCACTCCTTGTCCAAAGTGGATGCCGAGTCTGATGCCTTCATGAACACTGTCTTATGGATAATAGAGCACTTGGGCGAATGATGGTACTATATTGAAGACTTTTGCTCTAGAAGCTAAATATATTAAAATACTAACACTTTTCCTGCTTTTGGGATCATGTGAAGACAAAGCCAATAAGTGCTCTCTGTACTGAAAATACATTTTGATTCTGTCACTGGTGATCAAGTCTACAAAATGTATGGTTATTTTTAGTGTCTTAATCTAAAAAATTTGAATAAAGCTTGTTTTCAATAATTATCATTGTCACGTCCTGCTGTCAAATCATATCCTAGCATTGTCGCGGTTTTTGGGATTCTGTTTTTTTTCCCAAGAAAAAACGTGCAAACGTGAGAAAACGCTGTGTTTTTATTTGTTTTATCACTGTTACCCCATTTATCATGGTTTTTCATGGTTTCTGCCTTTTTCGTAAAAAACGTGAACTGTGAGGCCGACAGTTAGCCACTCTGCCGTCTAAGTGATTTTTTTGATTCAACAAATGTGGTGGTAGTGAAGTTTGGATGTGGCAAGTGAAACTGAATTAAACTTTGCCAAATAAGTAGTTAGTAACAGTCACTTTGCAATTTAATAGGAAGAGGGGGAACTTTTTTTGGAACATTGAGCAATGGGTGAGTAAATAATTTTGGACATTGCATTTCATGTTTCTTTTGATTATCTCTGTCTGATTTTAAAATGTGTTTAATGAACCAAAACCTTTGAGTGGGATCAATATGCAAAAACAACAACACATAAATCAAGAAGGGATACAAGCATACTGTGCGTGCGATTGAAATGTTAACAGTCGGGAATAGTTATTTATGAGAAGTTGCGATGACGATGATCATATGAAGCGCTCCAATTTGTGTATGTGGTTGGAGCAGCCGTCCTGTCGCGCACGCGCCAACAGTTGGGAGCGCGCCCACGCGATCTGTACGAGTGATGGCCGTAGAGGTCACACACTCACTCAACAGAGTGCTGATCGGATGATACCCGTGATGGAGGAGTACATAGGGAGGAGGTCCACTCCGCACAGGTGGAGGAGCCACCGCTTCGTGGGAGACAGGTGCGTGCTCTCCACAATACTTTGACACTTGATAACTACGGGGTTTGAGATTATTTATTATGTAAGGCATCGGACTCGTGTAGCATGTAGCAATTCGCATATGAGCACGAAACTAATCCCCTCATGCAGTTGTAGTAGAGTTGTGCAGCAGCGTTTTTGTGTTCAGACCCAAGCGCCCTTTTACGATCGCACGCAATTAACATAGTTGATGGCAAGGTGTCCAGACGTCTTTTTGTGACTTCACTCAGCAAGGAACTTTGCTTCTGGCAACAGCTGGTCATCACGAGATTTGGGCAACCAAAGGCAAGAATAATTGCAATGTGCTGTTTTATGTGTGTTTATTTTATTTTATTTTATATATATTTTTCTGCTTCGGTTGTTAAATTTGATTTTGCGTGTTTGTTTATAAGTCTTAGTTGTTTTCACACTGTGTGTGGTAGTATTGTGCATTTAGTGTCTTTGTCATTTTAACAACAAACCAGGCACTGTCAACAAAAATGTCACCATTTGGATGGGGCTGGTGATTTTACACAAAGCAGGCAAAATACCATTTTTATAATGTGCAACAATGACGGCTGAGGGATTGACATCTGTAATATGAGTGACGAGCAGGTTTAACCAATCACTCGGTAGTATGTGATGCAGTGACTACCAACATCCAATCCTTTTGGATTAGAGGAGGGATTATGGTTTGGATTTGACATATTAAGGCTATTTCAATATTTCCCTGTCAAAGACAGTTTTTGTGGTTTTGGGATTCTTCATGGGTGGAACACAATGAACACTAGTTTTTACTGTAGTCCATCAGAAGCTGATGATGATCATGTCTTTTTTCATATTGGCAGTGACTCCGTTGGCCTACCATGGACGGGTCGTCATGGTGGTCTATACCAGGGGTTGGGTGATTGGCCACTGCACACTGGTGTTATCGAGCACCCCGCTCAGTAGCAGTGCAGTCTCACTCACTTCAGGCCAGGGGTGGGCAAACTATTCCACAAAGGGCCGCAGTGGGTTCAGGTTTTCATTCCAACCCATAAAGAGGACACCTTTTCACCAGTCTGGTGTCCTACAAGTGCAATCAGTGGATTGCAGTCAGATGCTTCTTGTTTTCTGCAGAAATCTCATTGGTAAAAGTGCCTTTGCTGAATCAGTTGGAACAAAAACCTACACCCACAGCGGCCCTCGAGGACCGGTTTGCCCACCCCTGCTTTAGACCATCCTTACAGGTGGAACAACAGGTGTTTCTGTTAGCTGATGAAGATAAAGTCCCAAGATATTTTAGTCCTGACTTGGAAGTTGCGATGGTGCTAGAAACAGCTGTCAATGACCTACTGAAAAGCAGTACCGTCAGATCGTTGGAACCTAGCTCATGATACGAGGATAACAGCAACAAGGAAGAAGTTGAAGATTAACAGAGCTAGAAGCCGGGCCATGGCAGCCCGAGCATACATTCCAGTGTGGAAATGAATGAAATGATCTGTTATCTAGGGATAATGTAGTTAGGCTCTATTAAAGCATATTCCTGGTGTTCAGCTGAAAAAGTACTATAGACCGTTCCTGGAGCAATATTTTACAATTTGGTAAATATCTAGTTTTATTATACATGTGTTTCTTTATTAAGATTACCCTCTTGTGCAATTTTCATGTGCGCTGCTACACTAGAAATGGATGTGATGTCAAGCTGTTGTTTGGGCTTCCCTTGCAACCATTTGCTATTAAGTAGTACGCTGGTTCCTATTTATTGTCATATTTAATTAATCATCACCCTCTTTTTCTACCCCAGTGGCATGAAGAATTTATTTTCCATTAATTGTGATTCGACATTAATGTATTGCTTCTATTCATTTATTTTTTATTCCTTCTTCGTTTGATATCCAGGATCCAAGATGTCCGGCCCTGTACCTGAAACCAAGTCATGTTGGGTTGCTGAATTGTCGGAGCCCTGCTGCCAACAGCAAGCTTTTTCTGTTATAAGGACTAAATACTCAAAATCTCAGCCTCAAGCCGTATCGAATCAACAATGGCCAGGTGGAAACTAAGAGGCCAGAAATTGTCCATGTAAATCTTCTTATCCATGGTACTTCCATAAAGCAGTACAAAAATAATTGACCTTAAGAGTATCATCTCAAATGCAAATAAAAATGCCTATAAATGTTAGAGTCAAGCCGATGCAGAGTAAGCTGTCTGCTGTCTCAAAGAGCAGCACCCACGCAGAGGGCAATGCATCTCATTCACGCTTTTCAAGGTCTGCAAAACAGGGCAAAAGTAAACAGGCCAAGACCAGTTCAATACCAGGCTGCCGCTCAGGACTCGAACCTGGCTCAGTTTCTTCACCTGTTTCAAAAGTATCTGAAGGTCAAGCGTCACTGTCAAGGCTCGATCTGAAGAAACCCACTATAGTAAATACTAAACAGACCTGTGGTTCGGCAACAGCTCCAGGCGGTAAAACCTTATCAATGGAAAACCTTCAGTCTTTAAATGCAGCTTATGGCACTTCAGGCATGTATCCATGTGAGCGGGATGCTTTTGAACCCTCTGGCAGTTACCCTAAAGGCACCATGACTCTTGGAAGGAACACCAGCCGCTCCTCGTACAGTGGTCGGGGTAGTGGTGTAGCCAGCAACCCAAATATCAACAACGCTGACCTGAACCACCATTATGGGACTTCCAGTCTAAAGGGCGAGTCTGGTAGATATTCCCACGCACTGGATTCCACTGGCCACGAAGAACCTCCTTCATCTGATGTCCAAGCTCAGCTGAGAGATCTTCTGAGGGAAAATGACAACCTAAGAAGAGAACTTAATGGAGGGAAGGATGGAAGGAAAGGCCACAGTTTTAAGGACGTCAACTTCTGGAGTTCAGATATCAAGAGAGACAAAGGCATCAGGCGAGAGGATGGAGCTCGAACCACTGCCCTTAAGCACTATCACAGGGCAGACCAAGACAATATTCAGGTAAGTTAGACAGTGTTTTTTTATGGGGTAAAAATTTATCTTTTAACTCGCATGTTTGCCATCTTCTGTACTTTGTAAATCCCAAACACTTGTATTCAAAAGCCCCTGGTGTTTTTCTGTGCAATGTCGCCCCCACGAGGACAAAACGTACTCAGTTAAACACTAACACAGAAGAGACCCAAGTCTATTTTGTTGACTGTTTTCATTTTCCACAAGGCTCCATTGACAGTGCAGGAGCTCCAGGAGGAACTGAGGGCTCACAGGGAGATGAACAGCCACCTACAGAAATCCCATCAATCAGGGACACCTAGTTCCTGTCGTGACATCTACATTGGCCATGGCCAAAGAGGAGGGCTCAGTCCTAGTCACATTATCCGAGAAAGTCCCAGCAATCTCCATAGTCCTGGACCCAAGAACAGTCAAAAAGCAAGCCCATCCAACACATACAATCCTAGGCATCAGGAAGCTGATGTCATTGTTCACAGCTCTGGATATGGTATTACCAGTCCAATAGCCGCACAGCGACTAAGTCCAGTCGGCACTCTTCATCCTGGACCAAAGCACAGCCCAAATCAAGCCACTGTCCCCGTCCCTACTTTGGTCCGGCGTTGCAGTCCTTGCCAGGTGCCGGGGTGTGATGGCTTCTCTTCACCACCACCACAGCCATCACATGACAATTTCGTCCACCTGCAGTCAGAGCACGAACGGCAGGCTAAGGAACTCTTTCACCTGAAGAAAACCTTGGATGAAATGGAGATAAGAATTGACTTTCAGAAACAGACGCTGGGTGCCAGAGATGAGAGCATCCAGAGACTCATGGAGATTCTTCAGGGCCAAGGTCCATTTCACGGACAGTGGGCCCATGGGCAGAGAACAGGCATTTTAGCCATGGCTGCACAGGAGGCTGAAGCACAACTCGAAAGCATGCACATAAGAGAGGTAAGACTGAATTTTCATGCGTTGAATTTGTACAGAAAAGTATTTACTACTGTTATGTCTTACTGAATTATGGTAGCATATTTATAAGGTTGTAACTATAGATAAAATGTTTGGGGTCGCTTTTAGCTTTTAAAGCATCAACATTTACTTTCTACATTTAATTAGCGCCATTGTTTCACGGTAGTGCCATGATTGCATTTCATTTCAAATATCTAAAGGATGCAAAAAGTATATACACCCATGTCTAAATGGCAAGTTTAAGCCAAAAAATAAGACAAACATAGATTTTTCCACCCTTATTATAAACTAATCTCCAAACATCCAATTGGAAAAAAATATTCTAAATGGAAGTAAAATTAAAGCACACGAAAAAAATCTACTCAAGTATAAGTGCTGTTACATTGGTTAATTAATTAAAAGTAAGTGCTCTTGTGAATATCTACTCAAAGTAAATACCAGTTGTAGCTCATCTAAAAGGTCCTTAAAGTAATGAATAATTCGTTTTATGTGTGCCAGTAAAATATCACCAAGAATTACGTATTTCTAGTCAACTGTGTGTGTGTGTGTGTGTGTCTGTGTGTGTCTGTGTGTGTCTGTGTGTGTCTGTGTGTGTCTGTGTGTGTCTGTGTGTGTCTGTCTGTGTCTGTGTGTGTCTGTCTGTGTCTGTGTGTGTCTGTGTGTGTCTGTGTGTGTCTGTGTGTGTCTGTGTGTGTCTGTGTGTGTCTGTGTGTGTCTGTGTGTGTGTGTGTCTGTGTGTGTCTGTGTGTGTGTGTGTGTCTGTCTGTGTGTGTCTGTGTGTGTCTGTGTCTGAGTCTCTGATGGGGTTGGCTTTGTCTTCTGTACTTTTTTATTAGAGGTCATTGTTCATGAGACTGCTCTTTTAATTAACGCTTTATGTAGTCTCATTTGCGCAACAGATGATTTATAATTTTTTAATGATCAGGGGTGCCCAAACCTTTTCATACCACTGTATGTGAGTTGCATCATCTCCTTTTTAGAGAGCACCATCGATTGATTTATAAATGGAAATGCATTGTTGCACAGGTATGTATATATAGTAATCCAAGATGGCCAGGTGGATTGACTGCATGGCGCGTTGGCTTCCTGGCTCCTGCTTTGGTTATTTTTAACTCTTAAATCTTCTTAGCTCTTAATTTCACTACCTGTAAGTGAGTATGTTTCCGCATGCGTACATCCACTTTTGTTTGTACCATGCTTATTTTGCCTCCATGTTGTGCCTCTCCCTCTGCATCAGCTGCACCAAGTGACTGTGTGCGTGAGTGAACATTAGTGCACATCTGGAGCCTGTCAATTTAGCGTTTATACCAAGAGCCCACCCACTCTGGATTTGGGGAAGCAATATTCACTCTTTTTGGGTGTCTCTGGCTACTGCTGGTCTTTAATTGCAATGTTTCCTGTGCATGTGTGTGTAATAGGTGAGTACTTGTTCGTGCACACACGGAATATACAGTAGTATTCAATTTTTTAATGTTTGGCATCTTGATATTCATGTGCTTTTAGGTGGATGGCTTGTGCACAGATTGTATCAGTAAGGGAAACAAAAAATGATTGTGTATAGGGGTTTTCTTTTTCAAAGATAAGGTGAAGTAGTTTGTGTGCATGTGTATGTTGGTCTGTTCAAACATTACACACATGCGGTCAAGAAATGATTTGCTTGCTTAGAACATATTTTTTTAGTGTTGTACAGTTTATGCCACTTGTTGTCACTGCAAAATGTTATTGTTATTTTAATTGTATTCATCGCCATAGTTCACTGAGCACATCCTTTGGCGCTTTTAATAATACATGATGTGACAGCGTGTCCTAAAAGTCTTGTTTTTAATCATTATAATTGTATTTAGAATTAAAAATATCCATACTACAAAACATAATCACAAACTACACAGCACATGTTGAAAATAATGATTGGTGTAAGATGTTATTGACCAAAACATTCATTTTCAAATCAGTTTTACGCAAAGCATAAGGGTGCAAAATCAGTTAGGAGGTTGTCTGATTCTTCAGTTAGCTAGCACTTTAATCAGTTTGTGGTCTACAAAGAATTCACAATGTCAAATGCCTGGGTTAACCGCTAATTAATCAAATGATTTCTTTTCACGCATTTAACTGTGCGGTAACCTTTTTCCTGTCAAGACCTCCTGCTTATGTTGACTTGTCAGAGTGGTAATTTGGCCCCACACTTTGAAGAGACTTTGAAGGCTGCTTTGGTCGTGCTGCAAAACTCAAGCATATTTTGATTAGCTCCAGAGGAAGTCAGCAAAACCACCTTCCATTACCATGTTCATTATGCTCTTTGGAAATGACCCTGCTCATCTCACTTTAGCTAGGATATGAAACATATGTTTTGCTCTAGTTTTACGGGTATCCGTTTGTTACTGTCATTGTTGGAACAAAGCTCAATTCTTACTTTATTGAGTTTAGACTAATCGCAATTTCCATTTTTTTTTTACGGCTTGTTGATGGGCACAAACTGATCATTTTAAAGGAAGGGCAATTTTTTGGAATTTATTTGAAAATAAATCCACTAGGTAACTGTTTAAACGAACTAGTAATCTCTTATAATTCCATACGAGTTGGTAGTTTGCAGGTTTTGGGAATCTTCACCAGCTGTAAATTCACTTGAACCATCAGTCTGTGTTTATGTCTGGATGGTATGCTCATGAGGAGTTTGTGTGGATAGAGTACACGCCATCATTCACCTGCCTGTGCCTGCTCTCAGGGGACGTGCTGTGTAATAATGCACTTTTTCTGGTCAGATGAATCCACAAATTCATTTATTTAGGTATACATAGAGATACAGATTATATACTCACTGCACTACTTAACTAGAATATCACAAAAATTAGGAACGCTGAAATTACGAAATAACAAAATAATGTCTAGAGCCACCTGATGGTCTTGTGGTTCCATCGCCTGACTTGGTGCGCGGGATCGATTCCTACTCTGTAGCGATGTGATTGTGCGTGTAAATGCTTGTCTATTTGATTGTGTGCCCTACAACTAACTGACGACCAGTCTCGGCTGTAGTTCACCTTTCGCTCGAAGACAGCTGGGATAGGTTCTTGCACCCAGCGGCCTTAATGTGGACAAGCGATGTTGAAAATATATGAAAGAATAAATGTTGAATATCTGTTGGAATACCTTCAGTAGCCACAAAGAGGCAGTGCTCTATTAGGATCTGATACAACTTTGTTTGCAGTAAACCCTAATGGACTACTCTGTAGTGTGTGCTCTACCTTCAAAGTGTTCTTTTTCCCTTTCTCTCACACACCCATAATTAACTTTCCAAGTCGCTTGTCCCACTAGACATAATAAAAACAGCAACACCATTGCTCTTTTCCAGAATAGGCCTGACCTGTTGCTAAGGGCTTGCACTCATGCACATGCTCACATTTGTACTTGAAGATCTTTTCTGTTATGATCTGTACGCTGAACATCTCTAGTTCACGATTCATTGATTTTTGCCTTGAACAGTAACTAAAACTCCCATGACCACTTTTTGATGTCTACTTGGAGTCCATGTTTTTTTTTTAATCAAACCTCCCATTATCTATTTGGCACTATTCATGCATCCTATTGTATTTCTATACTATTTTCATTTTTTTTTGTGTGTTAATTTTTGCGATGCTTAGTCTTGGTAAAAAAAAGTTTTGTTTCGATGGTAAGCAGCATTACGTATATGCTTTCTTTGTCTTTTTAAAACTCACAGTCTTTGAGCTCAATGTGAACACAATTGTAGCCAATAGTTCGAAAAAGCCCCAAATTCCCCTTGAATAAATTTCCATGTACCATCAAAAGTGAAACTTCAGCACTCCCCGAAACCCACCACAACCTGGGGAACCACATGGTTGCTATGCTCTGTTGATACCCCAGAATGTTTCAGCAGGACAAAATTACACCCCTGACAATCTCACAAACAAACCCACTCCCTCACTCAGCAAGCTTGAGTCTTTACCGCTCTTTTTTTTTTTTACATTTTTTTTTTTAAATTCTAAAATCCTCTGATTTGAAAGGTTCTCACATTTCCGCATTTGTGTTTGGCTTTTCTTTCCTTTCACTGAATGACGAGGGATAAAAATGAAGTTGTCACTGTGTACTTGTTTTTTCAGTATTATGCGTGTTGTTTATGACACTAATGCCATCAGGCTCAAATTGAACTTTTTTTAGCGTATTTCTCTCAGTATGGCAGCATTCATTGCTATTCTGTTTCCTTTTTTAATTTCATATGTTCGCTGTTTTGGCACGAGGAGCGGATTGGAATATGTTGACGCTGAACTCAAATCCTTCAATAGGGAATGCTGTCAATGAGAAGTTCACTTGGAAATTGTGTAAGGCCAAAGTAATTTGAAAATGTGAATTAAGACAAGTCACAATAATGCACACATGGTCAGTGGGCACCAACAGACCTTCTCTGAAAGGGGTAATCCCTACTTATCCCTTATCCACAAGTGAATTGACGAGAGGATAAGGCTCACCTCATCTAATTTCATTGAAGAACTTTATAAGATTTTAGTTTTACTCAGTTGCCCTCCACATAGAGGTTTCCATTTACAGTTTGACTAGATTTTTTTTCCAACAGTGAATGAGTCTGTGTTTAGAAAAGAAGCATTGTGCCTTTGATTGCCTTTTGACTTTGAATGACATGTCAGTACGACTGTCAGAGTCAAAGGTCTGAATCTGCATGCTCCCAATCTGCCACAGTTTAAAGTCCGGCATCAAATTTTGTATGGAGTCCTGGGGGATTATTTTCTGATATCATTTTAGATTAAACATCAAATAGATATTCTCTCTTTAGTCACAATCTTTCACTGACTTTCATATCAAACCCAGATTCCTGTTGGCTTGGAAAATATCCAATCCCAGATGCTCGAAGTAATTAGAGGAAACATAATACGAGTTGATGTTTTGTGTCTGAAATCTGTCAAATGTAATTTTCAGACCATCCTTATAGTATTGGTTGCACAAACTACATATAGTATTCTCAGGATTGAATATCTATTGCAAAATGGATAGATTACTCGTGTTGGGATACCGTGTGACGAGGGTGAAGGGTGTAATTTAATGTGCAGTAATACTTCACACTTTTGAACTGTGCAGCGTTGGATGTACTACAAATGTTGTGCTCTTAAGGAAGAAAAAGGGGCATTGAGTGGCGTTATACTCAGATTTCCCACGATCTTGATCAAGATAAGGTGAATTTGGAGATGAATAACCTATGAATGCATTGACTTACATTGAGCAGTGGAAAATTTGTATTTAAAAACAAATTAATGAGGCTTTTTCTATTGTACTTTAAGTATGTATTGTTTACCCAAACAGTAGGTTGATGTATTCAATACTGTTTCACGAGGAATTCCATTCAGTGTGGACCTCACAAATGGTTTAACTAATTCCTCTTCATCAATATCACAAGTAGTAATTAATTGAATGGATGTACAAATGTAGTTATGAGTAAAAGTCATTAATTATTGATAAGGGAAGTTAAGCGCATGCGTGGACAGACTGTGTTGCTCCTGCAGTGTTAACATTCAAGAGTGGGAACAATTGAGAAGAGACTGAGGTAAAAGAAAAAAAAGGGTGAGAATATCATACAGTACTTTGGTTGTACGAACATCTGACGAATTTGTGGAAGGACTGAGTTGGTGAGATCATTGTGGAGCGGTAAGACTACCTGCTCTTAGAGACACAATATATATTAGGGTGGTACCAAACCAGGAAGTCGCTAAAATATAAAAACAACTCTTCCTTTCATGGGCAGAAATTGAATTGCTTCAAAATAATTACCTGAAGCTATAGACATTCAAGAAGACTAAAGATGATGAGCCGCCAAGCATATTTCTATCGGGTTCCTCCTCAAGAGCTCCATCGGCGGAGTCAGCAAGCAGACCCAGCAAAGTCGAGGGCTCTGCAGACTGTAATTGATATGAAGGTAGGACTTTACAGAATATGATACTTGAAGTGAAGACTTGCAATATTTCTTCCTGTGATAGTTTCAGTTCATACGTAAACTAACATGCTGTAGTTCTATAACGTGGAAACGTTTATTTCAGCAACATTTAATCACCTAATTTGGATATCATCTGTAACAGTAATTTAATTTATTGATGAGCCCATGCTGTAATGTGAGCTAAATTAGCCACTGTCATGGGACAGCTAGTGATTATAGTATGAATTTATAATTCACACATGGAGAGTAATGCACTTAATGAATTAGTTTTTAATGCCACATATGGAAGCTTTCATTTGCACCTCACGTCTTTGAAGTCATTAGCGTGGAAATAAAATTGCAGTCACCTTTCCATATGTGCAGGTGTGCACAACCGTTAGTTAATTTAACATATGGCATATATTGTATGCAGGACTGGCATCCTAATGATACACATTTTAAAAGGCAAAACAAACACAGTTAAAATTACCAGTCAATAGGAATAATGAGTTTCTGAAAACATTCATTGCATTAGTAATGCGTACTGGGAATTTTCCTTTTGTCCCTACAGAACACACCACCTTTCTGTTTTGATCCTGACATTATCTGGCAGGTATGGTGATGAGTGCTAGTTTCTTTCTGTTTCCATCTTCAGCTTAAGTCTTCAAAGAATTTCTTGCATTCTTTATTTTGGGTGTCTTTTGTGTCTTTCCCTTAAGCTGCTTTACAGAAATACAGATCACATTAAAAATATTTTCTTACAGAGAGGATATAACATTGTTATATCTGTTATGATCAATTTTTCAACAGCAGCAACAGAAGATACATTATTAATAAACAAAATGTATAGGAAAAGTGCTATCCTTGTCCTTCAGAGTACAGAGATTTTCATGGTCTCAATGCCTTTTTAAAAAGAATTTGCAGGACCGTGTTCTGGACAGCATTGACGTCAGAGATAGTAATGGAGGTCAGATGCTTCCATGTTACTTCTGGCATGTGCTGATGGCATCATGCAATCTGCTTCCATTTATTCAATTCTCATTCTTTTGTCGTCCAAGGTTTAGCATTCAACGTATGTATGAACACATTCACGGGACGTGTCCACAGCGTCAAGTACACTGGCTTGCCAGCCTTGACTTGCTCAGTACCTTACTCAAATAACAGGATTTGGAGAGAAATTTGGCATTTCTTTTATGATATTTTGTATTAAATCTCAAATCTTCCGTGCCTGTTTCGGTCATTGTGACACAGGTTAGATTTTTTCTAGTGTTCGAGTGGTAGCAGTTGGGTTTCTATTAGTTTCATGAGAGGACGCCCCTCTGTTCAATAGTTTTCAGTTTGCGTACAGCAAGTAGCATCATATCAAAATCAATACAATAGCACGTAACAGTAACTTCGTTTTGTGTGAGGGTGAATGATGAATTGATGGCTTAAAAGAAATATAGTAGCTTAAGTGCAAACGTGTGGCAGAAAATCTCTTATAAAAATGAAATCTGCCTGCCGTTGCTGGTGCAGGACACCAAGATGTCTTCATTGGAGAGGAACATACGAGACCTAGAAGATGAGGTCCAGATGTTAAAGACCAGTGGTTTGCTACATCCTGATGACAGGCATGATGAGTTCAAACAGGTGGAGGTTTATCAAAGCCATTCGAAATTCCTGAAGAACAAGGTACAATATCTTAGAAAGACACCTGCATGTTGAGAGTGATGCATGCTAGAACCATGATGTTAATAACTTTCTTAAAAAAAGAGCATGACTCCAGTGCATCCTAATGTGTTTGGCATAATAACATTCCCACTCCTTTTACTAGTGGCCTTTTATTCAGGCCAGGCCTTTGGAAGCTTGCCTGAATAGCCTCACATACTCTTCACTTCTCACTATGACTGTTTGACCCTGGCTGGAATGGGAAATGGGTAGTCCATGCCAAGGTCCCATAGAGACCTCCTTTTAGTCTCTTGCCCCAATCTTCGTCTCCTCTGTCACAGCGGCTTGCTTGGGCTCCAGCGGTGGGCTGTGCGCTGCCTCCAGAGAGGATTAGGGCTGTCATTCTCCTCTAGTAGGGAGTCCCCTCTGCACTCCCGATTGGGTGGGTGGGGGAGTTCTTGGGTTCCCTGTACGTTGTGTGGGTTTGCTGTTGATGGTGGGTTTGTGGGTCAGGGTCGATCGTGCGCTCCCCCATCCTATTACCAAATGCGAGTTGGTGGCCACTCGGGTGGCCCTGGGTGACCTTCCTGGGTCTGGGAACATGGATGGTCCCCCATCGATTTGTCCTACAGCTGAAGTGCGGCAATGGGGTGTGGTGCCAGAATTAGTGATCACATAAAAAAGTAGGACGTTGACTCATTAATATTGGGTTCCCCACTAGTAAAAAAAAAAACATACTTTTTAAAAATGAACATTTCAGCTTCTTTGCATATTGACGGTGAAACCTTTGCCTACCCATTCTTCTCTAGACTAAAACAAAAGCCAACTGAACTATGGCTTTTCCTTGATTCATTTATTTTGCCTTTTTCTCTACTTGACAAATATTTTTAAGCTGGCACTAGTCCAGTCTTCATTCTCCGTTAATGAGGTGAATAAAATCAGAGAAAAATGTTCTTCAATCAGCTTTATGCATTTTTGGGGAAAGCAACAGTCAGATGATAATCATGTATGCCTAGCTGGTCTGAGGAGAGAAAGCGTTCTCTTTTAAAGGTTTTCTTTTTCTTCAGCGTCTCCTCCTTTTATGCAATTTATCTCAGAACATAATGCTAATTCTAAATTACACTTCCCAGATTGAAAAGCATTCCTGTGTGTATTTTGACTCCCAACCTAAAGGTTTTCCATATTCATTTAAAATTGTACAACACACCTTGGAATTGTGTTATCTTTATACATATGTTCAGGGCACATTTAGATTTACATTTTATAAGATATATTTGTTTCGTTGCTGATAACGTACAGGCATGACCTCCTCCTGTAGCAGGACTGCAGAAGAGGTAACATTTTTGATGTTAGAAAACAAACATTTTCCATAATGTCACAGCCCCCTGAATGTTCTCATTGGACTTGTGACTATAATGACTCAGTAGGACAGAATTCTAATATGCATACATAAATCCTTGTTTCAATGGTTCTCTGTATTGAATCTTGCATTCAGTTGCTTGTGCCAAAAAATGCATGCACAATTCACTTACGCTTATAAGAATGTGTTTTTTACATTTGTTATATGTTATTTGCACCAGTGCCCTTAAGAATGACTAACAAATGTGTTTTGTATGCTATTCCCAGATAGAACAGCAGAAGCAAGAGCTGAACAGGAAAGAGTCTGAGATGCAGGCTCTGCAGACCAAACTGGAAACACTGACCAATCAAAATTCAGACTGCAAACAACACATTGAGGTGCTTAAGGAATCTCTCAACGCGAAGGAGCAACGTTCCAATACTCTACAGACAGAGGTTAGTTTACATATAAGCACAGGTGCAAATAATGATGAAAAAAAACCTTCTAAAGACACATTCTCACAATGTGACACTGATTAAGTTTCCAAATCGCTACAATAGGCCACCTTTGAAGTTTGTAAACTTTATGGCCATAATGATTTTATCTGTGCTATGAGCGATGGAGTCCTGTTGTATGTTTAGCAATGGTGTGTATGTGTATGCATGGAGCATTTAACATTTTTCTCCATCACTCTTTCTCCATCAAGACTTGGAACTGATACCTTAGATCTCTCTGTGTTCCCAAGTTGAGAGTGGCCTGCTAACTTTGGCCACTCATCATTACAGGAAGCAATTTGGGTCAAAATGAGGCGTAATTGTCCATACATGCGAAAGGAATTTTGGCTCTTGCTGTGAATACATCATACTTATGGGGACTGGTTTCAGTGGGTGGTTTTGATTTCAGTGGGTGGTTTTGTGAGAGCATTTATTAACCTCCACCACCCCATCGCCACCCGCTGACAGTGGGCTGGAGGGGGCAATGACAGTGTCAAAATTTTAAATTCTCACTCAAATTTGTTACTAATTCATGCAGCACGACCACATTTTTAAAAATGTCCATCAATTCACACTTCCGATGCAAGTGTTTGGCTACTTTGAGTTTATGTTACTTATGAGTATTATACGTGTTTGATGGGTTTGACATCAAGGTGCATTGGTCAATAATGTTGCCGAATTACACTCATGTGAGGACAAAAATAGCCATCCTCAAACGGTTCTTTCAGAGTTAGAGCATTTCTTTTGGTATTACTTGTTTTAATTACTGATGGAGAATGAATAACAAAGTATATCCCTTGAGCATACTACCGGTTAAATTAAGTCTGCTATAATCGGAATAAGTCACTTTTTTCTAATCACCGTACGAGTCATTATATTTAAGGTTGATGTGTGAATATT
Source organism: Stigmatopora argus (assembly GCF_051989625.1). Lineage (NCBI taxonomy): Eukaryota > Metazoa > Chordata > Actinopteri > Syngnathiformes > Syngnathidae > Stigmatopora > Stigmatopora argus. The sequence continues at coordinate 21,192,244 of NC_135387.1, forward strand.
GTTAATGATTTTGTAGGTTCATACTTAGGTGTAGTGATATTAAATCCATGATGGTTGATGCTTAGACTCGTGACATGTAATTGGATCTGATACTATCACCAAACATGCATGCCGTTAAGCATAAACATATAAAACACACCCACTCTTAGGGCTGATTGCATGCCTCTCATCGCTACCCGGTCTCAGAAGGTCACTAGTGAAGTAGCATTTTCCCTGCTTGAGAAAGTCTTGAGTTTCTTAGGCAAACCTCTGGATGAGTAAAGCTTTTTGGGATTTTTTAGGCCAAGCAAGTGCTCCCCTGCATTTATCTGTTACCTGTCGATCACTCAACCTTTGCGCAGAGCCATTCTCACAGGACTTCCCATTTAGCTTCATCTGATCATTTTATGCTATTCATTCATCTCTGCTTTTTCACTTCTTTTTTGTCCCAGTCGATACTCCTGCCAAGGCTATCAGATCCACACCAGTGCACTGCTTATGCGTTAGTAACTTCGCCAATTGTGGTTCATTTGACTGACAGTAATTGGCAGACAATGTCTCATGGGAGCAACACTTAAAGAGGCAATCCAAGAAGTAACACTGTCTCTAAAAGTAGTGGATGTATTTGTCAGTCAATGTTGAGGACAGCTTCCACATGGCCCTGTTTGAATTTGAATTCATCTGCAGATAAGTGTTATTGCCTGTCTGTCTTGAAAACCAAAGCATAATACAGGTGTGCATGTCCTTCCTGCTCACATTATGGCCATGCATGGTTGAAACTATACTCCCGCAGATCAGGTGACCTGACAGAAAGCCTTTTCCATATTTAAACAACACAAGAAAGCTTGTGACTGTAAAAAATGGTGTTTCCACATGTTAAAATAATGATCATACGTTAAAAACAAATCTCTTCCCTGCAACGCTCATAATTGCATGAAAGAGCCCTTAGATGTTTTCACACACTTTATGACTCTTATGAACTTGGCACACTTTTCCCAGAAACATTGCAGCCCACAAGTAGATACGACTACTATTCGGTATACGTAGTTATCATTCATCATCGATTTTGCCTGATTTAACTGGCAATTAAGAATGTAAATAAAAAATCTTAAATGGATAGGATATTCATGTATGAGTGTGCATATATTTAGAAACAAATGCAGGTCTATCTGTCTCAATCCATATGAACATAAGCACCCACATATGTGACATGACTTTTCTGTAATGAATCTTAATTTATTAACAAAATCAAGGTGCAGTATTACACATAATTATAACACAGATAAAGACTTAAATATTTAGCTGAAATCTACTAAACCAAGGTAATAAAAGATCACCATAAGATCCTTGATATAACCTCATATGAACATAACTAACCGTGGTTACTATTCTCACCCCCTGGTTCTTTAGTTTGTGTGGTTTGGGATTTAGTGTATAAGCTGCAATGCTTTTGTGCTCCCCAGAACAAACATGGTTATGTCCAAAATAAACCCCCTGTAGATGCCACGTGAAAAAACCATATAAACCGGAGTTATAGAGGTCATGATTTGGAAGAGATGTTTAATTTGATTTTTTTTTTCAGGGATCAAGGTAAATACTGTTTATGTTTAAGGGAGTGTTAATATACATGAACATATCCACAAAATCTGAATTCTGCTTTTTTGTTTAGCGCAAATGGAATGCCATTTCAGCTTTATACCGTCCCCTTTCTGAAGATGTATCGCACATGTGTCCTTTTGTGGAACATTTTCAGTGTTTAAACACACTGAAGATCAATAAAAAACACATGCACACTAACAGTGACCTGGCTGGGTCTGCTATCAAATTGAGGCTGCCGATCTAGCCGGGAAAAAAAACCACATGGTGTTCTTTTCTCTCAAAATTTCTCACTTCAGGCTAACACCGTTTTACTTTTACCACTTATTTGCAGATTTTAAAGCATGCAAAAACGCAAAATGGCAAACATAAAAATACAATAGTACAGCACTTCAGATGTTCAGTCACTTCGGAGTAGTTTTAACTCGTTTTCTTCATAGCGGTGAAAACACACACGGTTTGACATAAAACAGTTATTGGGAAGAATTGCTGACTTTTGCTTTTTAGTGTTTTTTTGGGGTGTTCACATGAATATGCAGTGAACATGATTACAGACAGGAAACCATTAGAATTTGAACATGTATGGTTTAGTGGTGGTTATTCTCTTTCACTAATACACTGTGGACCAAAAGGTGAAATACAAACATTAAAGTATGCTGGATATGGGGTATGTTATTAGCCATACATAGGCTTGTTTCAATCCATGTGCTGACCTTATTATACTTTGAATCACATCTACTTGGATAAACCTGCATTTAACTACATTGGGTACTGATTAGGATGAATGTTTAATAGACAAAATGAGGACTCCATAGGAACTACCAATTGATTTTCCCTAACTGTGATGATCAAGATTAATATTGAAATAAGGAACGGTCTGTAAATCAGGGCAAAATTATATGCTTATGTTCCATTGAGTGAGTGGAGTATGTTTTATATGATAATAGATGGAGAGTGCACACACGGTGACAGCATGGTTCTACTTGTTTCCTCTACTCCGTGCAATAATTCCACCTACTTTTATAATACACTAAGCCTTACAAAAGACATCTAAGTTACTTTATTTTCAAATTATCACATTTCTTTTGGTGGGTGTGCTTGTGTGTGCGGGATGTCGTTACATCTGTGTTTTTCGTTGTTACTTTGTAGCCTGTGGGCAAACAGCTGCGTTGCCATGATTCTAAATGACACAACAAACTTTAGGGTGGCCTAGGATCCCCCTTACTCCACCCTGTTTGACTCAACATGTGGCCCTTGCAGGCAATCTGTTGTAGTTTACTGGTCTAAAGTATGGTATAAATGCAGTGTGCAACAGCATTTGAGAAGTTTTGCGGGAAAAAAAGGAGGATACTATTTAGTCATATGTTTTAATAGATGGAGACAAATTCCAGCACTGGATTATCTGAATCAAAAAGAATTAACTCCCCATAAATAAGATTAAAATTGAGGAATCATCCTGCTATAGTTGTTATAATTCAAAACTGTTTGGTGAGTTAGATATTGCAATTTAACTTTTTTTTTTAGCTAGGTGGGAAAATGCTCCTTAATTCATAGATTTAATGTCACACTGCAATTAAAAAGAAGAAACAAAGACTTATACAGAGATACTTTTTTTCTTCCTCAATTTTCTCCCCTAAAGGTTTCCAGTTTGTTTGAATAGGCCTGTTTTCACAATGATGTGGAAAGAGTAATGAAACATTTTATCTTGGGGTCATTTTTTTTGTATAATAAAACATGAAAATTTACAGAGGGTATTGCCATTTCATATCCAGTGTAGATATTATGTTGTATCATTTTACACTGATTTTAAGGTCGCAGACAATTTAAATATTACATCAGGATATTTGTGGTGCATGAGGAATGTTTTTCATCTCAATGGCCTAACTAAATTCCCACAGTGAGTTTGTATCCTCAAGGGAATGCAACAGTTACTATGTAAACTTGTCTAAGTGTTCACGAGACTCAGTCTGCCGTGATCTTCTCATCGTCTCTGATTCTGCCGTCCTGACTGTGGTCGACTAATATTGTCCCTGGGTTGTTTATTGCGGTCCAGAGCCCGCTTTGGGCCCGATACCTTTGCCGATTTTGCTGCCAAAAAAACTTTTATGATGAAATGTGAGGCAGAAAAAGGGAGGTGAGGACAAACAGAGAAGATGTTTTCCTGGAGCCTCTGTTTCACTTTGCTAACCAGCGTCCAGAATACACATTTGGCGAACTTTGAAAGAAATAGGAAGTCAGCTCAAATGGATGTGTTTTTATGTAGTGTGCTTGTGTGTGGGGATTTTTTGCATTGAGCAAAATACCTAGAAATGTTCACTACAAATAGTGAAGATTGCAATTTGAATGCATATTCAAAAAATAATTTTTAACTTATCTGAATGAATTTCATGGTTTTTCCGTCAGTGTTGTTTAGGTGTGTCAATAAAGTCAATGAAAAGATGGTAAAGCTGTACCATTTTTAGATGTTCAGAGTGACTGCATCTTTCTGCTGGTAATGGAGTGAGTGATTGATACAGCTGATGTTTCACATATTTTTGTTGAACCTTCCTTCTGTTTCTTTGGGATCCTTAAAGCTCCTTCCTCGTCCCCCCATTTTCTGTCTGGCCGCACTCGGTGCTTTTAGAGGGTATTAGCTCGGTGTCCTTATTGTACTATCCCAGCTTAGTGGGCCTGTGCAGGTGAGAGTAGGGATTTCCTGCTCAGCCTTTCCAGGACATTCTTGCTAAATTGCTCCTTTCCAGGTGGAATTGGAGGGTAGCTGTGCTCTTTGTACTCATGTTGCAGAACCCAAACTTCATCTTGTGTTGATGTGAACACACTAACATACCAAAGGTGCAAGGATTAGTCGGTGTCACCTGGTTTATGTGAGTGGTTGTGTGTGTTTTTGTACATGTGTGAGTACTGCAGGGGCAGGACAGAACATGGCTCAGTTGTCTGACTCTGGTTGTCTGCCAGCAGAGCAATATAAAACAAGCTGCGCCATCTTACACCGGGGGGTCCTGGCCTGCTTATAATGCAAGTCCTTGAGAGGAAACCTTTGTGTGCTTGTGACCTGTTCGCTGCCTTCTGCACACCCAGAAACTCCAATGCAAAAGAGATATATTATTAAAAAAAATCTGGCCTTATCATTCCTGTCAAAATACTGAAAAAATGCAAGTGTTCATATAAATATACAGTATATATATGTATGTCTATATAGGTTCTAGGGAGAGTGAGTAACGTACATTTGATTAATGGACAAGCGTGTAGTTTTATCCCAGAGAGATGCATATAATACCCATGACAGCCAGATACATTTTTATGTGTGTTTGTGTGGGATCCTCTCAGCAGGCAGTCAAGCAGAACATTGATATATGTCTAAGGGAGACTTTAATGTGTGTGCTTGTGTGTTTCTCGACAGTAAGATATTTGGCAGCTGTGGCCACAATCATATTTTGCATACTTAGACACACTTTTACTTTACTAGCGCAAAGCTGAACGTGTCCGACTTCCAAAAGCCCAAAATTAGATCTAAGTGAAACATTAGTTTCACCACAAATTCCATGTGAGCAAGGTGGGGTTAAAAATATCACACTCCCATTTGATAATAAAGGTCTATTTTTTTGTTTTTTCAATCCTTAACGCGGTTACTTATTTTTTACTATTAGCATACTACCTGTAAAATGTTTGATTTTCCACAATCTACTTAGTTTTTGTGATTTTGACTACTTTAGGTAGATGCCCTAAGGGTGCGTTTGGAAGAAAAAGAGCAGTTCCTGACGAAGAAAAACAAACAGCTTCAGGACCTGACTGATGAAAAAAGCACTCTAACAGGAGAAATCAGAGACATGAAGGATATGTTGGATGTCAAGGAAAGAAAGGTCAATGTCCTCCAGAAGAAGGTATGTGTATTTACTGTACTTAAGGTATCAAAGAATCACTTAACAACTAGTCTTCTGTCACATCTTTACCTTTTGATACAGACAGGTTTTAGTAGTCTAGCTCCATAATTATGTTGAACACCAATTAGTGGCATTCAGTGTCTTCAATTCAAATGCATTTGAAAGGTTTGGTTTGCTCATTTATCCCGGGCTTGCGTGGGTTTTCTCTGGGTACTCCGGCTTCCTCCCCGTGTGCGTTCGATTGGTTGCGGTCTTTTGGTCGCCCGGACCGCGACAACGGGCGACCAAAAGACCGGCGACAAAACAAGGTAAAACAACAAGGGAAGGCTGTTTGAATACTCTATATTGCCCCTAGGTATGAGTGTGAGCGTGAATGCTTGTCCGACTCCTTGTGCGATTGGCTGGCCACCAACTCAGGGTGTCCCCCGCTTGGTGCCCGAAGTTAGCTGGGATAGGCTCCAGCACCCCCGCAACCCTTGCGAGAAAACATTTTGAGAAGTTTGATGTGAAGACAGATCAAGAGATGATAATTTGTGTGTATAGTAGTTATTTTAATTGCTGTTTCTGTGTGCCCCCTTATTCTTTCAAGCATTTGTGGATATTTCTCTCGTCCTCTTTTAAAAATCGCTCTGCTATATTTGGGGTGCGTTGCTTTGTGCTCTTGGTTCTCTTTCATTTTGTGTCTGTGACAGACAATTACAGTTTGTATGATGGTTGATATAAGAGGAGAACTAACAAAATGTCAACCAGCAATAGTAATTAGTAGAGTTTGTCTTTAATTATTTGTCATCTTTAAGCTGCAGCATTTGATTTGTATAGTACCAGTGTAGGATTTTTCTATTCATTAAGCTGATCTAGACTGTACTCTTTAATTTTCAGACCCAATTTTACTCAGTAAGTAAGCATTGACAGTGAGTGTGCTGTAATGTCCTTTATAAGAAGGATATGGGTGCCTCTGGGTAAGATATAGTCAAATATAAATTTTAAACGACCCCAAAATTATTAGAGCGTCAAGGATAGCGGGAGGTTTATCTTGGTCAGTTATCCCACATGCAATAACAGTCCTATTTCAAAAGAAAATGTCCTTTTAATTCAAAACACCAACAACAATACCAAACAATAGTTAACCTCCCCCCTGATATTATTCATTCCATTTTTTGGGGGGTTGGATTCAAACAGTCACTTCTGACATGTTTTTTTCCTCCTTCCATTTTTTTTCTGGATCTGATATAGTCTTCTTGAGCCAGCTTAAAACCCACACCAATCAAATATGCAACCTGTAGCTATTCTTGTTTGTTGACCAAACCAACAAAAAACCATGCTGCAACTTCTAAAGAAAACATTTTAACCAAAAGCAGTATGCGGATAGACATCTGTAGAAGTAAAAGCAGTTGGAACATTTATGTGGCTATAAAAGTCATGGGTGAATGGATAGATCTAAAAATAAATAAAAATAAAAGTAAAAAAAGTTTGTTTTGAGCTCTTCAAAGCCCCCCCTCCTTTTTCCTGGTAGTTTACCATTGTATGTTAGCATTAATCGCAGGCAAACCGTGAGTACAGATTTTTATTCTGACCGATCTAGCACAGACAGTTCAACCAATGAGGTTTCTGTTGAAACAAGAAGCACTGATAGCACCAGATTGGTGAAAAGGTGTTCTTTTGATGGGTTGGGATTTAAAAAAAACGCAGCCACTGTGGCCATTTGTGGAAAAGTTCGCCCACCGCTGATCTAGAAGTTGTCTAGCCCAGCAGAGAAACTTAGGCGACTCAAAATATATGATACTAATTACTGCTTTTCTGTGACAGTGGTTCATGTTTAAAAAAATGGCAGTGTTGTTTGTTTGGTACTGAATCATACTTTCTGCTTTTTGACTACCTCTTCTAACTATAGTGTACCAGCATTTTGAGTACCTCACTTCATCTGTTAAAACTTGAGTTCTAAAGATCTTTGACATGTGGAACATTAGAGTGGTAAGGACCACTACTTTAACCCCTCATTTGTGCTGTGCCAGTTCTTTAATTGAGAAAATGATACTTGACTTGCTTGTATGTATTTCTTGTCTCAGATGACGATGACCAATGTTTCTCCCAGGCCTCTCCAGGGCCAGTGTGACTTATAGCGTGGCACCATGATGGCACTGATGTAGTATCCTGAGGTCGATTCTAATAGTTATAGGCAAAATGTAATGAAGAGTAATGAGCAACTGCTATTTAGTGAACAAACCAATGTGACTGCAAGCTTTTGACGTTTTTCTTTTTTTTTTTGATTTCCCATATCGCAGTGTGGAACAGTTGGAGCTCTGTTTGAAATTCGCTTCGTCCTTGCGACCATGACCAATGCATAAAGATGAATTTATTTATTTACTTTGATTTTTTTTTCTTTCCCTTTCCACTCTTTTTCACTAGGAGTGGGTTTGTGGAAGGCACAGAGGCAGAAACGTTTGTGGTGCAGTTTTGGCATGCATGTGTTATTCATGATCAAACATTGTGGTCATCCCAATCCATATTCATGCTTTTAAAAAGCCAAGCTTTGTGTATGGAAGTATAGTATCCACTATCATGTTCTCTCCCTATGGCAACCACAGACGAGCAGCTTTAGTTACCTCTGCCTGAGCGCCACATACAATGTACTGTCTACACATCCCTACATATGTGTATGTGTGTGTATATATATATATATATATATATATATATATATATATATATATATATATATATATATATATATATATATATATATATATATATATATATATATATATATATATATATATATATATATATATATATACACACACAGACATATATATGCACATATATACACACACATATATATGGTCTAGCTCAGGGTAAAAAAAACTGGCATTAGGTATTTAAAAAAAAAAAAAAAAAAAAAAAAAAAAGTTCCATTTTGCAAATGGCTAAGTATTGAATCTCATTGAAATGCTGTGGCATGCCCTTAAAAAAGCTAGTTATGCACGAAGGTTTTGAAGTATTGCTAAATTAAAACAATCCTGAAAGGAAAACTGGGTCAAAATCTCCCAAGTGAGATGTGAACTATTCAATGCAAATATTAGAACGTACTTGATTTCTGTTGTTGCCGCTACGGGTGGTCCAACCAGCTATTCGGTTTTGGGAGTAATCAGTTTAGTACTTGTTCACAGAGCCAAAGGTAGCTTCGAATTCTATGGAGTACACCCGCTACATCAGAATTCATTAAAAAAACACTTTAATAGCTGCATTTTATATTTGATAAGGTTATCATTACCTGTTATTTAGACGTATCAGCATGGATGTCCCTTATCATATTATTTCACACTCTTTCAGACTCTTACGGCACGGTGTCGTCCCTTGCCTTAAGCTTGTGTAACACACAGAGAAATGCTCCTGGTTTCTATACCTCCTTTTTCACACTCTTTTCTTTGCTCTATTTAAAACAACAAATTTTCTTTTGGACAATTCTCCTAACTTATGAGTTGTTGCACAAAAAGGTTTTCTTGTCCCTTGTTCGAATACACGGATGCAGACACATAGGTCATAGGCAAAAAATGTTACTAATTTGTGGGATGTACTGTACCCTTACTTTCCTGAAGCAACTCACTTTGACCCTCTACTCCCGTTTCTACTGCTTGTTTTACACACTGGGTTGAAACAACAGTGACCCTGTTGAATGAGATGCATATGGATATTGAGAGAAGGTGCTGCATTTTGATCGAAAGGAAAATATTACTCCAACATTGGCACTGTGTTTATTATGAGTTGAATATACATACACTGAGCCTGAGTCAATGCATCCCTTGCTGTGATGTGATGCTTTGTTTGAGTGGAGATGGGAATTTTAACTGAATGGGTTTATTTTGCATATTTTGCGAAACAAATAGGCATTGAGGACTAACGCCTGACTTTGACTAACTACACAATTTTTCTTGGTCTTTTCCGACAATCGCAGTGTCATATTACGGCATTTGGTCATGTTGTCACAGTGTGTGTTGGAACAGACAAGTTGTCACACTACAAAGAAAAGCCTGCCGTAAAGAGCACGGTACGATACTTGATGTTGTCAGACGGCGGGACAAGCAGATTTCAATCTGTAGTGGCAATGGAGGCAAGTGTACATTTCTTGTGATATGTATTGAGCTGAATCTGCATCCACAGGTCTGATTTTCTCAATCTATTTCATATAAAAGCAAAAAAACAAAAACAACAACAACAACAACAGAAAACTGGATTTTTATATGTTTTGCAAAGGACATGCACAGAAAGGGGGTTATCCACAGAGCCAGATATATGTTGGGCTGGCCTGGAGGAATTCCAGCTAACTGATTGAATGTGTATATCAGCTGTACTTCTTAGATCATCTGAGATAATTCTGAAATATACGCATACATTCCTGCTGCTGTGAAGTCCACCAATGTCTTTCATCTTAATGGATTCCATCTGACCAATCAGAGCATGAACACATGGCTGGAGATAAGCCTGTTGCAGTTGGATGTTCGGGTAAAAAAGCCGGTGTTAGATCACCGCTCTCTTGTAACCCTCCACTGCTCCGATCAGCAATCAAACAGGGTTAATGTTAAGAGCTCGACTGATTGGAGACATGCAGGCTACACATCAGTCAGGACAAACCTATTGTTAGAACGGGGTCTTGCTATTCAAACCCATCTTCGGCCTGAGCACAACACCTGCACCTCAGTCCACCAAATCACATTCATTTGAATGACCTAAACATACACGTTAATGAACTTATCCCGATAATGACAAACCTCATATCAAGCTTAGCAGCCACATCCCAACTGGCCACAAATTTTGAACTTCATATCAGACTCAGACAGTTTCTTGGGAGGGGACCCTTTGACCTCAATTATCCCAGATCTAGCAAAACATGAAGTTGAGAAGCTAAAACTGTCGTGGCCCATCGGTGGGTAAATTTTTCTGGTTTCCATCCTCTCTCAAACTAAAAGAAAAAAAATACTAATGGGACTGGGAGCAGTAGAATCAAGCAACAAGGTAATTACACAGCAATTACCATAGCATTCTGCAGCTGAAGGGGTGGGGGGCGCTCGAGATATGGTCTTGAGCCTAAAGAGCAGAGACGTGACTCAACTTAGCCAAAACACACGGACACACACGGTCAGGTAGAGCTTGTCTCACACAAGTACAATCTGTCTTTATTCAAAAGCTGAAGCTTTACCTCCCTGATCGTTTTTCTCAACAGAAGAAATTCCCTCCATGTCTAGCTGTTACTCTGTGTGTGTGTGTGTGTGTGTGTGTGTGTGTGTGTGTGTGTGTGTGTGTGTCCACATGTGTCTCAGTTGGTAATTAGTATGTATGGATACAGCAGCGTGCCTGAAGAGGAGGGGCATGACATTCCGCTATGTACAGTAGTTGTGCTGGGTATGTCACATATTTTTGACCGAAAGACAAACATTTATCACAGCTTCACTTGTTTTCACTAAGGACTATATACATCCGTCCCCATCCATCAGACTGGATGTACAGTAGTTATAGGTTAGGAGTATATTATAGTGTAAAGTTTTTGACAATGTAGTTGAGGCTGTCAGTGGTTCTTTTATTCTTGAAAGTCAAATTATATGAATTTAATGTCTGTTTCGCATTTAACCACATCTTAACAAACTCTGAGAAGCTTTGATGTTGTCAAGAAATAAAATATATATTTTGGTACACTCACCTGACTTCAAAACAAACAGTAGTTCATTCCTTATTGAGTGATGGTGTAAATGTGAGCGAGATTGGTTGGCTCAATATTTGCTCTGTAATTGACTGGTGACCAGTCCAGGGTGTACCCTCCATTAGGTTACTTTTTAACTGGGGTAGGCACTACTGAAACTTTTGATGCTGTTTTTTTGTGGGCAACATTCCTCAAACATTACAAAACATGTATAAAAGAGGAAAACAAGAACTATTATTTTGTGCAAGGTATTGAATGTTCAATTCGAGAGTTGTCACCAGATATTGGCCACAAGGGGGCATCCATTTACATAATATCACAGGCTCAATAATCGGCCATTCCTTGGTTAAATATTCCAGACACACTAGCAGTTAAATGAGATGGAGGAACAACGCTAAATTAAGTCTATCCTGAAAAGATTTTCTCTGAGCGTCATGAGTCCACTCTTAATCCCTTAAACTCACACTTTTTTTTCCTGTATTTCTTGCCGGAAGACATTTGTCATCAGTGATTTATTAAAGTAAGTGAGAATTAAGAGGAGATATGGACATTTTGACTATAAAAAATGAATGTCTATTGTTTGCTTTAATTTTATCACAACATGTAGGATTATTTTTCACTGTGTTGTCTCCAAATTAACGTGCTTGATTCTGAACTATATTTTTTTCCCCAAGAACTAATGAATATTGAATTTTTAGTCATTTATTTGTATGAGAAAGTTTGTGTAACTGTGTGCATGACAATAAATGCAGCCTTCAAAGTTTTTACAAAAGGAGAATATATTGATACACAATTACAACGGAAGAAAAAGCAAAATGAAAAAAGAAGGTTGACTTTTACTCAGAGAAAGTGAAAGACAAATTTGGGCATTTTAATAGTCCAAAAGTCTTTCAAAAATACTGCACAAACAATTGTAACACTGTAGTCGTCACAATCCATCCAGGGCTCTTCAATGTTCTGCAGAAAGTATTCTTGCGAGGCCACTGAGTTCTTGTTTCTTTGAATGGAAGACATATGGGTCAACCAAGTTTGTGGTTCTTCTCTGGAGTATTTTGCTTTTCACTGTGTTTTAGCCAGAAACATATTTTTGACAGCTTTTCACTCATCACATCAAACTGAGCTCTAATATAATTATAACTAACAAACTGTAACCACATTGCAATAGCAAACCAACTGGTGATCAGATTTGCAGATTACCGTTTGGTTAACCTTAATTTTGTATTACAAGATTACACTATTTGGGAGTAAATACTCAAAAATATTTGAAAGCTGCACCTATGCATAGCAGTTTTTGCATTACATATTTTTCTAGTTGACCCGACCATTATTTTTTTTAAGCAATCTGTAGAACTCTTGGAATCTTTGTTGTACTGACGTTACACCAACACTCCATATTTCAAGTGTAGTCTAGCCTGGTTCTATCCTCTTGTAGATAAAGTTATCAGTAACACCATAAACATTTGAGGGTTGTAAGTTTTGGGGAGTGAGGAAGATGTCAAGCTTTTTGAAAATAAAGTGTAAGACACATACAGGGAGTTATATACAATTGTCTTGTCTGAAGGACCATGACAGCAACACAATTTAGGCATGCTTTTTCAGAAACATATGTGTATGGTTTAGGGAAGGGGCCATACACAGCAATGTGATAGTAACATTCTGTGACTTGACTCGGTAATGGCTTGGCTGCTGTGCTCATCTTCAACACGCAGACACATAAAGGAAGGCTCTACATCCCAGAGAGGCATAAAGCCAAGTCCATTTTAACCCACAAAAAGCTTCTCTCCTCAACAATTCCGGGCATCTGACATTTTGGGCAAAATGTCACATTTTCTCTCTGACAAATGTGACTCCAGTGACAAGTTTTTTGGAGCCGAGACCTTAGTTGGGTTTTACGAGATAGTTCCACAGTAGGCTGAATGTCAAGGTCAATATTTCTCTGACTAGTGGTTATTTTATATTAAGAGGCCAAAGCAAACATCAGCCTCATGAAGAGCCTAATGATTTATCTAAGAGCAGGGGTGATATGCTCAATTTGAAATGAAATAGTGCTCTGTGCTGTCTATAGGAGCCAAAAGCAATGCTATGCATGGCTATGCATGACAGTGTTTGGGACATATAGTATTTTGAAGAGGGTTACATTAAAATGTTTTCTCGGTATTCGAAATTATTTCTGGAAGCATTTTTTTTTTTTATGGAAATAAATAGCAGCTATCTTTTGACATTTCAAAGCCTTTTTGATTTCCGGCATCTTGAAGAGTGTTTATGAAAATGTAGACTCTGAAACTGAAAATGTGTTCTATCCCTTCAAATGTGGGAATTCTATCAGTGGTAGTGTGAAATGTTCTCATCATTTACTGAAGGGTTTACTGCCCCCACTACTTCTGTGCTGGCCAATCCACATACTTAGCTTTAAGTGCCATTAACGATCAAGATTTAACTGTAAGTACAAGCCTGTTTGTTTTCCCTATTTCCTTTTGCTACTTTCCGACCGTCGATTGCTAAACTCAAAATGACCCCGTAAAAGCTTGCTACTTATTCTGTAGACTAAAGAGCAAAGAAACTCAAAAGCCTGCAGTGTTGTTGGATTCAATTCTGCAACAACTGTGGAGATTTCAACATAATGTAAATACTATTGAGCAGAATGTGGCTTCCTTTTTTATTTTTGTGGGGTTCTCTCCCTGGCAGTTTTTAGTATTATCATTTTTGGAGTGTTTTCTTTATATGTACATAGTAAAAAAATATGGACAAATTAAAAATAACATTTCTAAAGGAAAAAAAATCGAACTAGGTTTTCATAAGAACCTAAGTAATACTTTGTATCACTGAGGATAACCAGCGAAAGAGCCTGAGATGGAAAAAAAAAACCACATTCAACTTGGATTGATATTATTATTCTTATTTTTTGTCTCAGAGAAGCAGTCAGGATAAGTAAGTGAGATTTGGTTTCAATCTGCCAAGTTTGGAGACTTTTTATTATTATTTTTCCCCCCAGCGCTTTGTTAGTTGACTACAAACGTTAAGAGCACGCTGATTATTTTTTGGTCATATCTGGGTTCATTTCCGGGAACATTCCTTTTTGCATATATTTGTTGTTCTCATGAACAAAATATATTAAACTCATCCTCACAAGCACACATTTCAGTCTTAATCAAAATCTGTTATTGTTATGCATGCTGTCAATTGTAAAAATAAAAAAAAGCCAAAACACAATGTGTGATTGTTCAAACAACAAGCACATGATTCAATCTTTTAATAAGGAAATTAAAAAGGGCTTTTGTTAATTGAACATTTCTTAAGCAAAGCTCTCTCAGATAATAATTTTGGGATTGTTTAAAATAAAAAATACATTTTATGAACTAAAACACTAATTTTAATCCCAAAATAGAATTCCCGCCCTTGTTGTCGTTAAACTTATAATTTTCATATAAAATTAGTCGTTCAAATTTAGTAAAACCTCTGCTGGATCTTTAACATTCTCATTTTACTTTATCTGATCTTTTTTCCCCCAGATTGAGAACCTCTTGGATCAGTTAAAGGACAAGGACAAACAGCTGACTGGTTTGAGGGATCGGGTCCAAGGTCTTCAAACAGATTCTAGCAACACAGAGACAGCCCTAGCCACACTGGAGGAAGCCCTGTCTGACAAGGTATAAGGATTCAGTGTGCACATTTTAGTAATTGTAAAACTCTCGATGCAGACATTTGTGACAATTCCTGAATATAAAAAAAGATCACATTTTTTCCCCACATCATCCAATTTCAATTGTATATTTCTATCCAAGTCTACAATAAAATATAAATAAATAAATCAAATGGTAAACTATCAAAAATAAAATCTTCAAAATGCAATAATGTAAACAAAAAAAGTGGCTCACAAATAGCGGCATTTTTCTAGATGTGCTGTAAATGTCATTTTAATTCGTTTTCAGCATTCATCCAATGTTTTTCAGCACTTTAAATTTGCAATTGTATGTTAAAAGAATAAGACAACAAGGGGACATACCATTAGTATAGATAGGGGGGAAAAACCATCAAATTTACCATATTTGAACCAACAGGTTTTCTGACCAAATGTGCCGTTAGCCCATCTGTTTCATCAAACCGTCTTCGAAATTCACCTGTGCTGACTAGAGCATTGGCATCTTGTTCTTTGTGGCTAACAACATATGTGGAATGTGTTTACAAGAGTGAACATGTGTATTGCTAATCACAAACTTGCTTACCGCAGTACTGTGGCTCTAATTTACGTGCTGAGTTTTGTGGCCCTACCAAAACTCTTGACCCTTTGCCTGACTCTGTCGTGCATTTAATGTTGCAATTGAGTGCCTCACATTCTATCTCATTTTTTCTTTTTCCCACATCCTTGTCTCCATCCCAAAACACTCAACATCCTTGAGATAGGTCAATATATATAGGAAAACACCCAGGACTCATTAACTATTTTCTTGCGTCTTTTCTCTCTAGTGCCTCTAAAAGCTGCTCTGCATGCATTTCTCTGCCAGGTGTAGTGAGAGGATGTATTTGTCCAATTTACCCGTGGGTTTAAAGCTGCCAATCAAGCGGCAGTGCCACATCGTAAAGCTCCAATTTTCAACTGCACTGTGTGCCTAAATAAACACCTGAATAAACACCTTGATAATCGCTTCAATCCACACACCTACTATACACACCTTGTATGCACTCCCACCCATGCCCTGGACATGCTTTTGGGCCACTGCCCAAAGCCTTTCTGGTGTGATTAGAGAATAGGAAGAATTATGATATAAACATTCCTACTTAGTTTATCGGGAGTCAGTGTGGAGCTGTAAGGAAGTGATCTCCAGTACTGTATTATCCATTTTCAATAAATCTGTCTCTATACTCCGTCTTGCTCTGATCTCCCTGTTTCCCCACTAATATTTATGGTGGTCTTATTTAAGACTTGTCTTTATGAGTTTGGCTGCCCTTTGCAAAACAGGCTGCTGGGTCCATTCACTAAGACGCTATGATACAATAATGATAGATAGCATAGAGATAATTAGACACCCAACACGGTCCACCATTTGGAAGTGGCTCCATTTGTAACTTTGATGGGAATGAGTATAACTAGATAATAGTTTTAAAGTCTTTACCACATTTAGTTTCATGCCTCTCAATTTTCCCCACTTCTCAGGAGCGAGTTATTGAGAACCTTCGGGAGCAAAAAGAGCAGGCGGACAGGGTTCACCTGGAGGAGTTGGAGCGACTAAGGAAGGACAACCAGGAATTGAAGGACAAGCTCTCTGCCCTTCAACCACAAAAACAGTCCCCCAGCCAACCTGCTATCGTGGGCCCAAACCAAGTTCAGAGGCCTGATGGAGAGGTTTGTACGGAGTGAGCACTGGGAGGAGGGAGGTTCAAAAGTGGAAATGTTAGCATGCATGTGTTTAACAAATTTCGATCCTCAAAAGCACCCGAGAGAAGCAATTGAAACAAATAATTTGGGGGGAGATTACACTATAAAGTGTCAATGTCAGCGCTGTTTAACTTTTTGTTGTTTTTCTATTCATTTCTTACAAAAATACAAAATCCAAATAATTCCACACCAACAAAACAAATTGTCCAACGACTTGCTAGTTTATTCAAGCGCTGTTCACCCAGTAAATTGTTTGTGGTTATTTATGCACATTGCAGACACAGTGGCATCAAGTTTCAGTGTGCAAATATTGAGTCTCATTTCTTGCACATAAAACAATAACCCCTCAATCACACACCCCTTCCCCCACAAAAAAATCTTTGGCACTACATCAAACATGCCATTTTATGTTCAGTTAAATTGAAATTTAAACGTGTTGTAAATTTATTCCATTGAAATTATTATATGCATTGTTCTGAACAACTAATATTCTGAAAAACTTCACAGTGGTTATAATTTTGCACTGGCTTGTAATAAATCAAATCTAGAATGTTCAGATGAGCAGCTTTACATGGAGATCCTTCATGTTGAAACTCTGCCAACAATCCAAACGTAACTTAAGTCAGCTTATCACCAAATATGTGTTTGATGTTTAATCACCACAATGGCTTAAAAGACCACACAGTTTACCACTGAAGGAACCGGTAAATCCAAATATTCCTTGCTTCTGACTTCATCCAAAAATGCATCATTAATTCTTCTGTGCTACCTCCCTGTGAGCATCAGCAATAATTTTAATAACTCTCTATTAAGGGGACAGCCTGTATCAGATATAAAAAGAGTATGCGGCAGTGATGTCAAAATGATATAGTTTTATAGATAAATTAAAATCCTTCTTTCCCATATGGGGCGCCAAATTTGCACACCAGCATCTCTAGTATGTATCCTCTGGCCGGGATCTATATGACACCTTTTTTCAATAGTCATAAAAAGTATAAAGAAGTCTCGTTCCTCTAAAATGCTATCGTATTGAGTCTTGGGTCACAAAGAAAAGACAGCAGCTTCATGACTGTTGGAGCCAGCACATTTACAATCTCACAGAAGTGTTGCCAATTGTGCATTATTTAGTATCATTGGCAGCAGCCAAAGTTGTTGCGCAAACTTGCAAATTCTTCACAGCGTCTTATGATGTCTGTTTTTCTGAGCGGGCATGTGTTCCTCGATATGTTGATGAGCTTGTGCAATGAACGCAAAACAGGCTCCTCCGTAAGCGTGTACACTTACAATCCATGTTTTTGAGTAGAATGATGCCCAATCTGACATGCTACAATTATTTATTACACCATAAATGAGAGGAAAATAACACTTTTGTTCTTTTGCAAATGAACATTCACTCTTATGTGCATAGTTACCACGTGATCATGTCAACACAAACAGTGCAATGTGCAATGATGTCTACAAAGATTGAAACATGACGTGACTCTCTAAATTCAAGACACTTCAATGAAGTGCTTCATTTGTCAGTAATTATTAAAATTTAAAAAGTCCATTGTAATATTTGTTTTGAGCTATTGTTAGGCTAATTCTCCTTCAATCTCTTGCAGTTACTGTCCACATTCAAATGCTGCAGGCACATTCACCGCAGATGTTAGGTATCCCTTTTAGTGTAGATGTTAGACGAGCCTTTTCATCTCTAAGTTGTTTAAAACACCACATCCGACTCCCATGAAGCCGTATTTACTCATTCCAGGAAGTAAATGCTTGGTTTTTATAGAGCTAAATATTGAAAGAAGCTCTTGGAAGAAAGGCTGATCTTCTTATAAATGGCTGACTGGTTAGCATGACACCTCATACTTCCGAGATCAAAGGTTCAATTGTGGGCTCCGGCCTTCCTGTCTGGGTCTGAATGTCTTCCACATCCCAGTGTCGCTTTTCTTTGGGTTCCTCAGTTTCATCCCACCTCCCAAACACATGCGTGGTAGGTGGGTTAAATACTCTAAATTTCCCATAGGTGGGACTGGGAATTCTTTGCCTATATGTGCTGGGTTGGCTGACGAGCAGTTCAAGGTAAACTCCTCCAGTTGCCCTTAGGTTTGGTGGGATAAGCATTTATGGAAAGTGAGACTCAGGCCTCAGATGTGACTATGCTGCATTGTGTAATATAGTACTACCTTCCTGTTGTAGACTGACACAATAATCTTCTCCTACTCATCTTCTAGATGCCAGCCAAAATAAGTGCACAATCAGCTGTAAACTCCACGGTATGTTCCATATCATTATGTTCCTTTATTTTTTTCCCTTATCTCAAACATTAAAGAAAAAATCTCAATAAGATTATTTTCAAAAACTAATCTCTACATTCATTTTTTTATTCCACCCCCAAGGCAAAAAACCCAGAGGACATAAAACGTAATTATCCAGACATCGGAGATCGTCTGAAGCTTCTAGAACAGGAAGTGGCTCGCTACAGGGGGGAATCTGGAAAGTCACAAGCGGAGGTCACAAGGTTAATGGTGGCACTGAGAGACGCTGAGGTGGACAAATCTGGCAGAGAGAAAAGAATAAATGATCTTGAGAGGTGAGCGAGTGTTGTAAAAATATAAGCGTGATTTTTTTTCTTCTTCATTTTTTGCTGTTTTTATGCATATCCAATATGCATGTACATATATATATATATATATATATATATATATATATATATATATATATATATACATATACAAGTACTGTATTTTTGCTATAGTGTGAGTTTGAATATGTATTTCTAGGTGTGAAGTTGCAGTTGAAATTATATCTATTCATAGACTCTTTGCCAAAAGCTGGCCATCACAGCTGGGCATTATAGTTCATATATTTAGATATCTTATTTTTTTTGCTTTTGGAGAATAATATATTGAAGTACAGTGCTAAATAACTGCAATGGGTCTTTTTCTATTCCCAGTTTCAGCAGTTGTACTGTACACGACAGGGCAGCGGTCTTGTTTTTTGTTTTTTTACTACGATAAGATGCGTTAGCATCACGAATAATCTCTAAATAATAAACACTCTTGTCCTGTTTGGATCTTTCAGCTCTGCAGAAAGACTAATGTCTCAGATAAAACTTCAGTGTTGACCTAACTGACTCACTCTAAACTCTCTGAGGTCCTGTTTCCTCCCCTTCGCCTCACCGGTTGTGCAGTTTTTTTTTCTTCCCTTCAGAATTAAAACGGTACATAATTTAAATGTCATCTTTCTCTTTTTCCTCAAACTCCACAAACTTAAGGTTACGTGAACACTGCAGGTCAATTCCTATTTCATTGCCAAACACATTTTTTTTTCCAAATCAGTCCTATAATCATTTGTATAGGAATGTGGGTAATGATTTGGCATTCTTTCGACAAATGTACACGATGAACGCATATCCACACGAATACAACACGTACATCATTAAAATGAGAAACACCTTGGACCTGTTTGCTATGGGTGACCCTTTTGCGGTCACAAAGCCCAGACAGCATAACTCCTGGGGTCACCGGGACACATGAATTCCTCTACCATGATAAGGCAACAGCTCAAAGAGGGCCCTTCAATTATACCATTATTATGTACTTTTTGCACTACCATGCTTTGCCAGAAAAAGTTTTCTTTTTATTCTTCAACTTCTATAATTAGATTAGGACTTCCAAATTGTAGACTTTCAGGAAACAAAATGACTTTGAATGTCTTTTCTGGTATCCCAAATCTGTTGCCACATAATGGAACTCATAAAACTTTTGGAACTCAAAAGCTTAGTCATTTTATTAATTCGTAATGATTTCAAGATTGTTTTATTTTTTATATTTCTCTTTGTATTTGACAACTAAAAAGAAGTTCAGACCATCCTAACAAAAACTGTAATAGATAATATTGATGGGATAATATGCTTAAAAAAGTTAAAAACACAGCTGCTCTCCAGGCCAGGAATAAATTGGAGCTGCTTATGTTGGAGCATGGATGTGTCGAGGGTTCCAGGTGGAAGAAGCATAGGGACATGTGAAAAATGACTTACAAATGTATCAGCTTTCATAAACAGTGCTTTCTTTCATTCTCCTATCATTTTATTCCAGTCTTAGACATCTTGCTGCACTAAATTATTATTCTCAATGATAATGCTGTTCTCATACTGCCATCCACCCTTTTATACGCCATCAACCATACCCAGATAGTTTAATGGAAGTATGTTAGCTAAATCATGGCCAAGCCAGCATGTCTGCTAGTTTACACACCTGTGCGGGTAGCAGTGTGAGAGCCCTCATGGCCTGTTAGTTTTCAGTGGATATGCTTCTGAGCTTATACAAACACACAAAGGGACACAGCAGTTTAAACAGATTCTGTCCCTCATGCACTGCAAATGTGTATAAGGGTTTAAAAACACAGAATTAAAAGAGATACAGTGGAAAGATAAACGAGTGACCCCACTCAAAAGTTTTCCGTAATGTGAGCTACCGTTTGGTCTTTTTCTGCCTTGACTACCGTGCAAAATATGTTGGGATACCAAAGCTGTATGGAACCAATAAACTCAACCCATTTCAAAGTGCCTTGGTGAACAATTTCCACATAGTAATTTTCAAGATGCATATTAGTACTCCCAGTTGAGCTTTACTGTAATATAAATTTTAAACGGAAGGAGGAATAGTTTAAGTATTTACAATCAAATTAATTTGTCATATTCTATATTTTCTTAAACATTTTTTTAGTTTATGAAAAATGGGTGGGGCTGCAAAAGATGAATAGCATTCATTTTAATGGTAAAATATGTTTTTACATTTAATGTTTTGAGTTATGAGCGTGGCTTCAGAACCCATTAACACCTGGCACACCAGAGCATATTCTGTATAAGGGAGATACAATACATATCAGGGAAATCTTAAGACACTGTATCTGTTCTTTAAGCTGTTGCTGTATGTTAGTGGTTTTTTTTTCTGCATTCAACAAAATGTTGCGTTCAGAGGCCCTGACTTAAGGTCACTTTTATTGTTTATCCAAAGGTGTTTGATGGGGATGAGGTCAGAGCTCTCAAGTTCTTGCATGTGAAACTCATTTAACTTTTGCGTGGCTAATGATAGACCTGCAATGAATTAGAAAAGGGACTTCCCTACAAACCACCAAGCTCCAACCACCAGAATTTATCATTCCACCGGTCAATCATATAAATATGCTTTGGGTCCACGTGCAATGAATTTGTGTAGTTTCTGTGTCTGTGCCTGGTGAGTCTGTGTATAATGTGTCTATCCTTTTTTTAAGCCTGTTTAAATGATATTGCTCACCAACATAACTTACATGTCCGGCACACACAAACAACATTTTGAGAGAAATGTGACAGCAAATATTTGCCCACATGTGAGTGCAGCTTGTAGCACTGACCCAAAATAAACACACCACCATGGATGTGGAATAATAATGTGGCACGTTTTACCAGCTGCTTTCACACAGGTTGTTTACAGTACCAGAAAGTTCTCTTTCGCTAATTTGTCACTGTCAGCTTACTTGCATTTTCACATTTTATGGCTTAAAATTGTGCGACGACCAACATTTTTATAAGACATCAGTTTGGCATGTGTACTTTTTGTCTGGCTGTATTATATCAGTAGATTTACATGGGCATCTTAACACAAACACTCCTCTTGTCTGTCATGAGTCACACACATTTTGAATACTTTTAAGTATTGTGGCACATTGTTCATGTTATTACACATCTAACAGTAGTTTTATACAAATATCTATTGTGCTTCAGCGCAATCATGTTAAGAAATACACTAGCAACTCTTGACAAGTAATGAGCTAATGAGCTATTAGTAACTCCTTGGCTGCCAGTTATGGCGATAGACTTCAAGTACATTGAGAGGTCCCAGTCTGAATGGATTGGACATCTGTCACTGTCAATGACAATGTAGCATGGTTGACCAATGCCAGTTAATGTGATGTCACTTGCTGTCAATTGCACTAAATCAGTTAATCTTATTTACTGTTTTTTTTTATTCCCAAGGGAAGTCAAGTCCCCTCATATTCAAAAACAGATGATGCCTAGTGAAATAAGGAAAGATGCCCAGCCTGATGGACATGCACACTCTTTATCGCAGGTTTGAAATAATTTTAATTTTAATTATGATCCCGGGTGGTTAGCGCATCAGCCTCACAGTGGGGCACCTGGGTTCAAATCCAGGTCTTTCCACCTGTGGAGTTTCCATGTTCTCACAGTTTATGCCTTAAAATTGGGCCTGCATGGGTTTTCTCCGGGTACTCCGGTTTCCTTCCACATTCCAAAGACATGCATGGTAGGCTGATTGGTCACTCTAAATTGCCCCTAGGTATGAGTGTGAGCGTGAATGGTTGTCTTTCTCCTTGTGCCCTGCAATTGGCTGGCCATCAATTCAGGGTGTCCCCCGCCTCTGGCCCGTAGTCAGCTGGGGTTAGGCTCCAGCACCCCCCGCGACCCTAGTGAGGATAAAGCGGTTCAGAAAATGAGATTAGAGATGAGATGAGATTGAGCCCTAGGCTAGACTAAAAACTTGCATCCACTGTGGCCCTATGTGGGCTAATTGTCCATTCCTGCTTTACACTATTGCATTTTATTTTGCTATTCTTTTTTTTACTTTTTTCTTCCTTTTTTTTTCAGTAAATTGTGTGTACTGGGTAGTGTTTTTTCTTTCTATCTCTCAAACCCGTTTCGCTCTCTATTCACTCCTGCCCGTCTACATTTATCTCTGCATTCATGGGGAACAAAACATGCCCCAGGGATAAACACAAACAAATAAGACTGCACTTCCACATTCCCATACCCCATCCTTGGAAGAAAGTTTATGTGGGATCAAGAGATAGCATCTTTTCACTTCATCATCTCCATCACACCGTGTTGCACAGTGCACCAACATAAAGGAAACACACTTTCGGAAATGTTCACATTATGTTCTCAAAGTGGCCAGTTAATATTATTATTTCTTTACCGTAACAGATAACACACATCAACCACCCCCTCCTTACAGTTGTGATTGAGGCTATGTTTTAGTGAATCCGTGTTTGCATTCAGATAGTTTTCTTACAAAAATGCACCAATAAGAGTGCATAAATAACAATTTGATGTGTTCGAGTGTTTGTGTGTATGTGTGCGGGGGAGAATTATCAGGGGTACACAGCTGCTCTAACTTTGCTTTTCTCTTTCCCTGTTAGTTATAATCCCTCCATCCTACCAGGAAGGGTCAGACTGCAGAATGACCTTTCCTTGGGGAGAAGGGTGATGACTGTTTCTATAGAGGCAATTATACCTCCATATCCTCTGACTTGGTTTCTTGGTCTCATTCACACACTTTTATGTGATTTTGCGTTTCTTTGAAATGTCCATAAAAGTCACGCAATACACATAGGATGTATGTACATAGTACATATGTTCACATTGCTATCCGATCAATTTTCAGTCAGAATCCCAACAGCAGCAACATCGTAGGGGGTGAGCAGGTAGGGTCATTTCATATGTGTAAATGTGTGTGCACATGCATATATCTCTGTTGGGCGGAGTCACAGCAGTACTTGTTGATTCTGGTGCATCGAATTACTGGCCGTCTGTCACATCCAATTACAGCGCTGGAAAGCTGATGCACACAGCCTTCCTCTGTGAGTGTGCACGGGGGTTTACAGCTCACCTCCAGCTGTGTGGTGCTGACGTGACGAGCAACAAGTTTCCGCTTGTGATTTGCACTGCTTGGCACTGTTCTCATCACCTGCGGGGAGAATCTCATTGCTGCTGTCAGTATCACTGTATGACTTATTTGCTTCATGTCCTACCATTTGAATCTTAAGAATCCCTATGTTGCAAAGGAGTGTCTGCAAGTCGATGTATTGACTGTGACCCCTTACTACATCAGTCAACTTCTGCTATTGGTGCGATCGCACACGTTTTGCACCAAGCTTTAAAGCTGAAGTTTGGCCCAGCAGTGCCTTCATGCGCCGTTTGACCCAAAAATGACTACGCAGCTAATCTGCAGTGTGAACGTGTGAACTTGAATCTGAGTCCCCCACCAACCCCAGAATGAAAGAGGCCAAGAGAAGCGGTGGGTTTATTATTTCTGCTCAGTGTTTTCTTTCACAGTTCCATCAGCCAATGTGGAGAGTGATCCCTTTCCGACTCAACACGGGTGCTGTAGAGGCCACACGCATGAACAACATACACACCTGCGCTGCCTTTGAATACACATTTACATTTTCACCCAAGTCCACCACAAAGAAAAACATTTTCTACTCTTTTAACCTAATTCTTTTTAAGATATGGCTTGAAGTCGTCAGTCTAGCCCTGCATTAACTCGATCCTTTAGAGTTCATTTCTTTCACCCATCTATCCACTCACTAAAATAGTGTGAAATGTTTAAAAGTAAAACTCTCTCCCTGTCATCATTTTATTCCCTAAACCCTTGAAATTAAAATGCTATTGCTCCTCAGCTTCCTCTCACAGCTTCCCAGGATGCCATGCAGGAGACAGCTGAACGGATAGGGGTGTTGGAGAAGGCCTTGAGGGAGAGCTTGAATACTTCTGCACGTAGGGAGGTGCTCTGGGCTCAAGACGAGATGACCCGTGCTCAGGCCCACAAACAGGTGTACCTAGCACCTTGTGCACACACTCGTTCAAATGTTCAAGACTGTGTAAATAGTAGGGCAACTCATTCCTAGTAGCCCAAGGAGTATGGGATACACCCTCGTGTGGCTAAAGTGCTTAACTGCAGACTGGTTGGAGTTAAACCTAATCACGACTCCAATAATAGTAGGATGTAAACTCAGAAATCAGTAAATAATTATAATAACTAAAAAAGTTAGATGCATACACCTTTTCAAAAGAGCTTGGCATGAAGAAACGATCCCAAACTCACTAAATCATTTTTTTAAGACAAATGTCCGAGGACTTTTGCCTTTGTGACAAAGTTTAGATTTTAAGATCCTGTGTTCTTTATTCTTTGTGATTGATGGCTGGTTGCTTGGTAAGTGCCTTAAGTGTGTTTTGCAGATGTGTCTGCATTGCTGTGTCTGCTGGGAAGTTAAAAAATTGGTTGAATGAGTGTTTCCCCTTCGTGTGTGTTTGGGTGCGTGCGCGTATGGGTTTGTGTGAGTGCATTTGAATGAGAATGACCTCCCATTAGTTATAAGTGCCATGAGAAGATGGGAGCCACCAGTGGTTTTAACTACTAACATTTCTGTGGCAGAGTAGAATACCATTTCACTCACACACAAAGAAAGACAAACATTGACAAGAGGAATCTAAGAGTCTGGGTGGTTTGAAAAGAAGAAAAGAAGGTCAAATTTGGTTTACTAAACCCCAAAGTAATTGATACTCCTTTCATGCTTGATTTTTACTCAGTATTTGCGACACCAGTCCAATAAGAACACTAATAATATAAGACGCTATAAGTTTATTCACATGTCAACAAGCAGTGCAAATGCACACAAATCAGCACCAGAGCATACCAAAGTATCTATACCCCACAAGATGGGAAAATAGGCTGAAACTGTATAAATAGAAAATGAATGTCTTCTCAGTTTGCCACCATGTGAAAGACTGTTAATAACAGCCCTGGAAATTTTGAATGATCGTAAATTTAGCAGAAGAAAAAAAGGGTAATTAAAAATCAAGACCTCTGCTCTGAAATATCTTGTGTATCCACTGAGTTACAAATGACCCTTATTTGAATTTGTAATGCCTAAAGTATGATGATAGTGGTGGAATTTAATTGTCAACTTAATATGGAAGGTCTTGGAAAGTTGCAAATGTAATATTAGAAATAAACTACCATGTAATAACAATATACCATTCTGTCATAATATAAAAATAAGCATCTTTTCCATCTGGACAAAACAAGGACTTGATCAACCGCAAGCAATCTTAGTCTTGGCAGTTGTTGTCAAAGAGAAAATGCTGATTGATTAACCACAGTACATGCTCAAGCATGGAAACTGATATCAAACTTCTAAAAAACGTCATTGATTTGGCCATAGCTTTATGACACATCACCGATTTTAGTGTTGTGTAATTCTGAACCTTTCCTCATGTTTATTGCTGTAAAGCAATTAGTAGCAAACATTCATAATACAGTGGTACCTCGAGATACGAGCTTAATCCGTTCCGGGACTGAGCTCGTATGACAAGTTACTCGTAACTCGAGGTAAAGTTTCCCATTGAAATGAATGGGAAACAAATTAATTCGTTCCAACTCTCTGAAAAAAACACCAGAAACAGGATATTGGATTGAAAAAAAATGTTTTATTTCTTATAATTCGCCATATATTGACAAAGTAATAAATAACGAGTGGTTTAATAGAAATAAAGTGTTTAATCTAACTAAAATTGGCCGGATTTCGCCGAGGGGAGAGGGGCTTCGGTTTTTTTTTCTTCCACACAACGCACTCGTAAACAGAACAAACACTCCATCCTCACGTTCGCTATCGATGGGCTGTTTGCTGTCGTACTATTCCCTTCAAAATATTCCGAAAATGATGCACACAAATGTCCTCACAATCGGAGAACGCACGACCACTTGCCAGCGAGCAGCAAGCAGTCTTATCAGCGATCGCACCACTGCTCATGGGAGCTTCGGGGCGCTGGCTAGCGGCTCATTTTAGCTTGTAGCATCTGTGTTCGCATCCCCTCGAACGGCGACTATGATAGAGTTGCTACCGGGGATGCTGTTGCGAGCCAGTGCCCCTGATGTTCTTATGAGCAGCCAACGAGCAGAGTCTTTTATCAGCGATCGCCCCGCTGCTCATGGGAGCTTCAGGGGCGCTGGCTAGCGGCTCCTTTTAGCTTGTAGCATCTGTGTTCGCATCCCCTCGAACGGCGCCTATGATAGAGTTGCTACCGGGGATACTTTTGCGAGCACGAGTATACTTCATTACCCAGAAAGCCCTCTTTTCACCGCGCATGCGCGTTGTGCGTTTCCTGGTCTGAATAGCTCATCCGGTGCTCGTAAATATTGTTATACACGAAAGATATGCCAAAAAAAATGCCATGGCAACCTGGCTTGGTCGCATCACGAAACTTTGACCGCATCACGGGCGAATTATTCGATCGAAATTTCCCCCGTTAGACGAGCATTCCGTATGACGAACGGTCGTATGACGAGGTACCACTGTATATGAATTCAGTCCAAAGGGTCTTGAAAAGCTTCCAAATCAAAAAGAAATCGGACATTGATCTACGTCAATAGACTGAAATACTTGTTGGCATGTGAACTTGTTACAATACATACAATTGTATATAATGTTTCGAAAAATAACCCAGAACCAGTAACTTGAAAGCTTTTTCTCTTTTCACCTAGTGTTATGTACATGTAACCGAGTTGAGCTGAGTGTTTGGGATTTTTATTGTTTACTGTAGAGTCATGCTGATAAATATTGAGGTTGTATCTTTTCTGTTAGCAGTTCCCAACTTTAAATCATATAAGTGTGGCTGTGAAACTCTTTACATGCAAAAAAAGCGTGAATTGAAGAACGCCTCCAAAACGGTCGGGCCCCTACGTGCATTGAACATACTGAGCCATTGTGCTGTCATGCTAATGAATGGACATGGTGCATACTGTGCCAGAATCTAGCAGTCATGCTGTCTCCCCAACAAAAGATAACCATTTGGCTCTGTGCTCATGATGCTCACCGCTTGCTCCTGTCAACGCATTGAACTGTGAGCCAACATGACATCATACATGCACGACGGAGGCTACATGTGAGGCATGCAGTTTCACCGTTGTCAACTTGCCACCCATAGCCTAGACTTGGAAGGAAAAAAAAGTCAAAGAAACATCACCTGATCTTGGCACTGTTCCCAGCATTCTTACATATGCCCTCCTCTTAAAAATAAGCTGTTTCTTCTCCTCTGTCTCAAAGTAATCAGTCTCATGATTTATAATGCGCTGAAACTCTTCCATCAGCTTGACTGGCTGAAATGGTCTTCCATCAGCTTGACTGTCTGAAATGGAGCATGGGTAATGTTCCTGGTCACTTTTCTTCACACCCACTGTGTTGGTTCCTTTCTGTCTCTTGAGCCCCCTTGTAAACCATCTGTCTTCTTAACTTATTTTGTCCAATGATTTCCACAGGTTTTCTACCTTTGTCCCACTATCTGTCCAAATCTCTTGCACCCCACCGCCCCCTTGGCATTTGAACTAGGCCTTTGAACCAGCAACACCGACGCAAATGGACAAGGGGGATTTGGCCCTTACCTCTGAGCCCGCAATCAGCTTAGACAGTCTTAGTAAGCCTTAGGCAGGCTGTGAGGCTTTCCCTTGAAGTTGAGCTAAATTAGCACGCAAAGGCTCGTTGCTAAGATGATTAGTCCCCTAATTTCACTAAAATGCATTGTATTCCTTATTAATGATGTGATTGTGACACAAGGGCTAGTCTGGGTGGTGGACCAATGTTTGGCTGACAGATCCATATGTTCTGTAGGTGACCCCTGACTTTCTAAATGGAGGGATTAGCTTTTCAAACAAAACATCAAACAATGAAAAATAATTCCAAGCCATCCATTTATCAGCACGCCTAAGTATCACGTGCAGGGAGACTTAGATGTGATTTGAGACGTTCTCATGTATTGTTTTCTGGGTGAATTAGCAGTGAGATTAATTGTGGTTGCCAGGGATGTTGGAGCCGTTCAGTTTTATAGCGATGTTTCCCCTCCTTTTCCAGGCATCCATGAATCAAAATCGCATTTCAAAGTTCTGTACGCTGCATTGATAACCCTACTGCCTCTCACTTGTGTGAGCGGGATCTGTAAGAACAGCTAGCAGACTGTCTGACATCTGTGAAACACACCTTCTAAAAAGGCGGAGATTGAGAGCGTCCTGAAAATGTGCGAACGATTTGGCCCCATCATAAAAGAGGCCAGCTCCTTCTTTTATGTCGTACCCCATGGAGTGCTTTCCACTTTGTCTTTCATTTCAATTTCCCCTTTACGTTAGATCCAACAATCATTTGTCTTATTTAATCTTAACTCTAAAATCAAACATTTTCAAATTTGACCAGAGCTGAATTGTTTGTTGTAGTTTTCCAGTGACGTCACCGTAATGAGCTACTACAATGCTGCATCCTTTTGTAAAGTGCTTGCTGTTAGACAATTACCTACTTCCTGTGTTCGAATAATGATCCCCTAAGGTCACATCCTGTCTGTCAGACGCTCAGGTGGAACAAGCGGGACTGAATGGTTGGAGGGCATGTGTTTTCATTGATCTCACCTGTTCTCAAGTAGACAAACACTCCAGCGTGTAAAAAGAATTAGCAAGCCAAAGGAAGAGGAGGAGAAAAGAGACTTTCTTCTACCACAGCAGACTGGTCATTTGACCTGACCCTAGCTTTAAAGCAGCCGTACATTCCATTCATTCATTTAGTCTAATTTCAACCATTTCATACAAATGATGCTGATTATTTATACCTTCACAAAGTAACAAAAACTGCCCTTTATTCGAAAAGTAAGATTTTTTTAAAACATTTTTAGGATTACAATCAACAGCTAGTGAATCACATGGGAAAAATTATGGTGATGAACCTAGCTACACTGTCGTTCAAAGTGGTAAATAAATGTGTGCAAGCATACAGTACAAATATTCTGAAGCAATCATTGTCTTTTATGATGTATGATTTGTTTACTGTTTATATTAAAAGTTGGGTCTCCCCTTAACTAGCTGGAAGAGCTGATGGTGGCCCTAGAGAAGACGCGCCAAGAACTGGATACGACAAAGATGCATCTATCCTCCACTCAGCAGACTTTACATGAACGAGATGGACATCTCAGCAACCTGCGTCAGGAAAAATGCAAACAGCTGGAAGAGATTCTGGAAATGAAGTGAGTTTCCCCTCTACCTACAAATACCTTCCATAACTACCTTTTTTTTTCTTCATTCTTCTACTTACCTACCGTAAGTGTTCCTTCAGATGCAATTTTTACTCAACTGCTATACATTTGAGCAACAATATATATCAAGCTGCATGAAAACAAGAGTTATTTAATTAATTATTGTGATCGGCATTCTGGAAATGTTGTAGGGTCACACTATGTGAAAAGCCCAGCAGCTGTTCGTAACACAATGGTGGACTCCAATTCGGTATCACAAATGAATAGATGTTTCTTGCAATGCATGGTCTTTTTTGGAGGAAATTTGTTTGAACGACGATGTGAAAGATATTGTGGAGGAGCAGCGAGAGAAATGTGTTTGTTAGCCCCCAGTGTTAAACAAAAGTATCACAGTTGAGAATTGGAACCATTTAATTCCATGATGTCTTCTAAAGAGAATGTGTGTGTACGCATGTGGATCTGTTTGATGCACTATGTTTATAAACAACAAGGAAAAAGAGTACTCGGCCTGTGACAAACATGGCAAAAACTATCATACTTTCTGTTCTGTTTTCCCCATCTAAGCAGTGGTTTCCAGCAAGACAAATGTGTTACACATCAGACAGTCACAAGCTGTGTCTCTTTTTAAGATGCAAAATTGCAAACACTCACAGAACATTTGCTTGGCAAAGTGAATTATTCTTGTATAGTCTGCTAATCCTAGTCTTAAATCATTATTATATTACCATTACAGTGACATTTGGGAAGAATGTCAGTGTGATGGTTGGCTGGCATAAACATCAAAATTACACTACATGTGCTGTATGTGTGCAATCCCTTGAAATGCATGCAGCTCTACAGTGACACAACCGAATGGGAGAGGGGCTCACAATGTGGTGTGTGTGGTCTGCTGTGTATCCAATGCATGAGGTCACAAGCATGGGTTTGGGGTCACAGACGATGAGGATTAAAGGACTGTTGAACTGAGTGGGGCGAAGCTCTGTGAGAAATCACTTGCATCTTTACAAGCCTTGGAGATGTATCGAAATGTGCACACACTTTCATGTGATCACTCTCTTCTGGAGATACTGTATACACACAAGCACAGACCATATTCCCACAGCTCAGCTCTGGTTCAACTTAGATCAGACACAAGCAAATAGGACAGGTAGGTTAGAGAATGTGAAGTAATGGGAGAATGTGAGAGGCAAGGAGCAGAGTAGGCTGCATTCAGATTTGGTCTGCACACATTGAACCATTTAAATCCTAGAAATCAGCAGAGAAGTTTGGGTGTGTGCCAAGTTTCTTTTTCATTCAACGGGTTTTTGGCATTTGAATCCCCCCCCCCCCCCCCCACACACACACACCCCAACCAAAGAAAAAGAAAGAAAAAGGGGGGTAAAAAAGAGCAGCTGTACCAAACTATGTAAAAATGTCTCTAAATGTGCAAGTCAGTGCCAGAAAAAGAGACTTCTGGTAATTCTGTGTTGTCAGTGAAAGAGAATAACCGCATAGTATTCATCTTTGTCGTGGTGGACACAAAATTTACTTATACAACAATTAGACAAGGGTATACTTGTATTGCGCTCAAGATAGGATCAACACTTACTAAAAACCAGAAATTTGAGACCGGGTTGATGTTAAAGCTATTGGGAGTCAGGTCCGAAAAGAACACCATGTGTTTCGAGAGTCGATTGTGAGACCAATCCAAGATCCAAAATTTGACTGGTCTAGAATGTAGAACACAAACATTAGTAGTTGAATATGTCGAGAGCCTGAGTGTTTAAGAACATTAAGATAAAAAGAAATGATTTAATTTATCGTCATCACATCTGCAGACTATTTTATTTTAAGAAGCTGACCACCTCCTTCCATTGTCCTTCTGCACCCACTTGTTTCTTAAAGAGGAGCAGGAGAGGTTTGAAGCGTGATACAATGTACTACACATGAAAGTAGACATTTTTTCTGAAGTAGAGCTGTTGTTTGAACGTTTGAAAGATGAGCCATCGATCACACTTACATTAGTCAACAGACAGAGTAATTACAAGAGAGGCAAAAGCAGATTTCGGGAGAGAATTGGAAATGATGGAAGAAAGATGACAGATGACAGAGTGTTGGATGACGATGGTGGTTGATGAGAAATATGAGTAAGGGAATGATGGAAGGAGTGAAACAAGAAAGACCAAAGAAAGGAGTAGAGCTGCAAATAACATGTCGAAAAATAGCATTTGGTGCGTCTGTAAGCCCTCTGTGTACCACAATGTCAATAAAGATTCACTACATCAATGTTTTGGAACATCACTTTTATGTTAAGTTACAAACTAATTCATAGCTAAAACGCTTCATATAGCAAGTCACTTTGGGAAGGTATAACAGCTCTTAAGACACCTGTGGAAATATTTGTACAATGAAAAAAAGAAATGCTTTTGTAATTTCCATCCAACTTTGTTGCAGTTTCCCATAAATGTGTGCCACTAAAGATGCCTTTCCTTCATTTTCAGTCTCATTCATTCTAAAACAGCTTGATGAGATTTAAATCTGAAAATGATTCCAAATTGTATATTGTTGTTTTCAGTTTTACCTTACCCTTTCTTGTTTGGTGGTCTTTTTTACTGAAACCTAAATTTAGACTACTAGTTGACTTGGGGGTGATGTCGTTTATTTTAACAATAGTGTACTTATACATTCAGATGCATTTCTCTTAATGACTGAATTAGATTTCATTCGGCTAATTAAATAAAATTGTTATGCCTTAGGTTTTAGATTTGCTTGAATTCCAATATCACATATACTAGTATAGTAATTTTTCTGACAAGTTGGCGCTATCTGTGGCATAACTCAGAGCGACATCATGACTTTCAAATCCCTGATGGAGACATCTTCTCTCTGTAGAGCCTTTACCGTGGTTACTCCACCAAAACACTAAAGAGTCCAGCTGTAGAGGCAAGGTTATGTCCCTCACATATCTGTCTGTCTAACAAGCTGAGACACACTCAAGAACATAATTAATGAATGGAAAGTACACGTACTTGACAACGGTCACGCAGACGTTTGGTGTTTTGCTGTTGTTCTTATACTGCTAGTGTAGACAAATTATTGTAAAGTTGGTCACTCCTGCAAAACCTTATGTACAGTACACAGACAAGAACAAGCACAGTCGATGCTTTGTGTGAGCGGATTGACACACATTTCAATTCAAGCGGGCACAAGTGCGGTGTTCAAGTGCGATTGTTGTGTTAAGGCAACGATGAGACATTGATGGTGGCTGAAAGGGATTCTCTGTGTTGCAGTGATGAGGTGGAGCTGACCACACATCACCTTCCTCTTCCTGAGCAGGTTTGTGTGTGTGCCGCCTCGTGGGAACTCGTGGCCATTCATCATGTCTGTCTGTGCTCCTGTGCCCTCTGACACCCGTGTTTACCTTCAGCATGTGTGTCGGCTGTCAGCTTGGTCGGTGTGTTATTATGTCAGGGCGCAGATCCGCCCTACTTCACTACCTCCTCCATTTGGTCAGTGGGAGGCCACATCGCTGAAGGAATTTTAGAGATAAATGGAAGGTCAAAACAAACTTGGACTGAAATAAGAACACATCTGTTTTGGAAACAATAGAGTATACGTATATGAGTATGTAACAAATTTTACTTGCGTGTTACCCAATGTAACACTGATACGTTTTGGTCGCTTGACCCCAAAGCAGTCGTACAACATGCAGTAGCTTTGAGAGTTTTTATTTGAAAACTCTGAAATGAGAATAATAAATCAAACTAAATGAGAGAAGATGAAAAAGGGGTACTAAAGGAGCTAGCAAACAGTCAGGAAAGGGCCTACAAACGGGTATAATTTGACAACATTATCCACCAGTAATGGAGACATAATGCATTGTACCAGGGCAAAAAGAATGGACCAAGAAGAACTGAAAATAGGAGGCCTTTCTATAAGAGACTGTGAATTTTAGACCTTACAAATGTTCATCTTGCTTGAGTTAGATTTTATGACCAAGCAGTTTTTTTACAGGAGATATTTGTGAGTCGTTATTACTTTAGTACTGTAATAGCTCTACAGTGCCAGAACCACTTGGCTTCTTTGATGACCAATGTATTTAAAACCCCAAAACGGCATGTTTTGTAATAATATACCCCATGAGTTATGCTTTCAGATTGTATAAATACAGGTTATGTGATATTCCAACAGAGGTAAACAAAGGAAGACTTCTAATATAAATATATATTTATTTTTGAAATCATTCCAAAGTATGCACATGCAGTAAATATGAACTATGTTGGAAGAAAGTGTATTGCTATTTTGAGTCCAGCATGGCGGCTGAGGTAAAGAAAGAATGTAACATAAAAAATACTGAGTCACAAACAAATCAAATGATGGAAAGGGCCACAATAAAGATAGTGTTAGATACTGCATTGCAAGTTAAAAACTAACTCTAATTAAGTACTGTCCATTGTTTCGCCATTATTTTACTTCCTATTCTCACGAATTCAGCTTTGATCATTTATGTATTAAATCCTTTGCTATTTATACCCCACACTCTCACTCTCCTGCTCTAGCTATCTCTTGAAGAGGGAGAGAAGGCCTGGAATTTATCACATGTACCTAATAATTACTATCCCAGGAAATGGTCTTGAGGAAGTAGGGAAGTATGTGCACTAGCCCTGCTAATTAGTATTCCTCACAAATGCGCAGACACACACAAACACACACCCTTACCCTCACACAAAAAGCTAATTAGTGTCATTTGGCATGAGTACAAGTCTAGGTTTAATCTGATTGGCTTTCGGGAGACTAACACCCCCAAGTTTGCATGCTTGTATAAATCTCAGGGCTAATTACCTGAAAGCCTTGTGTTTGTGTGTGCACATAAGTACACGATTGATTAGGCAAACCCCCCGTAGCCATAAAGATCCAGCGTAGGACACGGCACCAAATGGTGACCAGTGATCGCCTCCTAAACTACAGACCAGCCCTCGGGGTCAGTAATGGAATGAGGAGAAGGAAGTTGGGGGTAATTTTAGCGGTTGGTGCAGTCAAAGGGGGGTTGATCTGATCTATCACTTGGTTTCTTTAATGCTTTCAAAACTTTTTAAAGGCTACATAGTGAGTTAGTAGTGCCAATGCCTTTGTAAGACTTTCATACAGCTGGGTGTGTAATCTTGTAGAATGTGCTGAGTTGTAAAACAGCACTTTAAAATGGTGGGTTACTGAAATGCCCTCTTGGTTTACCATAATGGGAGGATAAAATGTTTCTATGCCCATCCAAAGGGAGCCAGTAGAGCTTACTGGCACATATTCACACACTGTAAACACCTCTTGGGCTCTGTGGTTTGTACGTACACTTGCACACGCACACGCATGTGCGCAAACCACACATACACATTCACCTGATTTCCAACTTAGTTTTCTCTGATTTGACTTGCTACATGTCTGGCTTTATCGTTTAGTCTCTGACTCATTCTGTGTTTTTCTCACCATACATTTGTCTCCACCCCCCCAAACAAATATCTAATTAACTCCTCATCAGCTTTGCTATTACATGTTCTCACCCTGCTGTTGAGATTTTTTCCAATGTCTCTTCTGTGAATCTCACTTTCAAATTGTGTTTGTTTATGAAGTGGGTGATTTTCTCTTAGTCAATCGATTCCTCTGATCTAAAAGTGGTCCTTTCATAAATAACACTGTGGAAGTACATTTATTATGAGATGAGTTAGTGACATGGTAATCAGAACCTAGTTGGAGCACATTTGTATATAGTTTGGGTGTGAGAGGTCAGAAGTTCAACAGTATATGTTAGCGCTAAGCTATAAAAAGCCTCAAGGTGCTTAGAAGTATCGGAAATTATTTTAAGGTGTACTATTTAGTTTTCTCATCTCTCATCTCATTTTCTGAGCCGCTTTATCCTCATAAGGGTCGGGGGAGGTGCTGGAGCCTATCCCAGCTGACTTCGGGCCAGAGGCAGGGGACACCCTGAATCGGTGGCCAGCCAATCACAGGACACAAGGGGAAAAACATCCATGCACATTCACACCCAAACCTAGGGGCAATTTCAAGTGTCCAATCAGCCTACCATGCATGTTTTTGGAATGTGGGAGGAAACCGGAGTACCCGGAGGAAACCCACACAGGCCCGGGGAGAACATGCCAACTCCACACAGATGGATATGACCTGGATTTGAGCCCAGGACCCCAGAGCTGCGAGGCCGACGCGCTAACCACTCGCACCACCGGGCCGCCACTATTTAGTTTTGATACCCTTTAATGATTGTTTGATCTTGGAAAAGTTCTACTCTAGATTGAGTGCTTCAAAACCTTTTATAGTTACCTGAATATTAGTGTTCTCCAAATATTGTACTATGGAATCTGTTTCCACAACAGCTTTCCTTGCTGCATCTTGCCAGGAGCCTCTAATCGCGAAGAGTTGTGGAGCAGACCTCTTCTTTTTTACCCCTATTTCATGACTGCTGGCATCTCTGGATCGCGAACGTGTATCTTATTTGGTTAATTTATGGATGCTGACCCAAACTGTAATTTTCATTATGCGCTTCTCGGCAAACGTAGGACAAGGCCCAAGCAAGTTCAGATGAGTGTAGATATTCTTTGATGCACATTAAATGTTTATTTGCGCATAAAACAAGTGTGGACATGTGTTTATTTTTCTGTGTAGACATGTCAGGTTGAAGGAACACAAAAGCACCATGTGAAGAGCTTGAGCATACTTGCAATACTGAGATGTGTGTCACAATTCGCAATATCATTCTTTTACCTTACTCTGTTTCTGTTAAAAAATAAATTTAAAAAAAATTGAACCATGTACACGATATATTTAATGTGAGGGTGGTCCGGCGGACGAGTGGTTATCGTGTCGGCCTCACAACTTTGTCTTTTCATCTTAAAAATATAATTGGAA
The DNA here is from genome assembly GCF_051989625.1 of Stigmatopora argus. NCBI lineage: Eukaryota > Metazoa > Chordata > Actinopteri > Syngnathiformes > Syngnathidae > Stigmatopora > Stigmatopora argus. The sequence goes on from NC_135387.1 coordinate 21,229,491, forward strand.
TGCACTTTTTTTTCTTAGCACATACACATACACAAATTCAAATTCACTGAATTTGACGATATGTATTGGATTACAACACAACGCTCCCTGGCACTCACTGCCCCATTCTAAACACAGACACAGGTCCCTGAGTTCAGCATTGACAAAAGTCAAATGTGTGTATTTGGTTTGGGTTACACATGATTAAATTAGAAGAAATGGTACACACATGTCCATGGACATGCACACTCTTATGCACACACACTCACAGCAGCTCTCACAAAATACAACCTCAAAAAGCACACTGATTTCTATTAAGTTAAAAAAAAAGTTGAGTGTCTTCTTCCATTGCAAGGGCTTTTATGTGATAAGATCGGGTCAGAGTACTCTCCTATGCTGGATTCCTGAGCACATCAAACAACAGTAAACCACATCACAGGGGCAGGACGAGCATAACTCCATTAGCTAGCCCATAAAGAACACGTGTGTATGTGCATGCTTGTGCGTGTGTGTAGTGCGAGAGCTACAAAAGGTTTATGGATACTACAAACATATTGAGGTATGCAGACCTGACATATTTACAAATTGCAAGTTCCTATAATTGAATGTGCAACAAGGCTGTTGTCTGTAATTTGGTGCAATTGGTTACCGTACACTTGCTGTCAGCACTACCATCTGGGTCCATTCTATAATCCATTTCAGCTTTGATTGTAGTTTAGCACAATGGTCTGGTCTCAGAAGTATCATGACAGAATAACTAAGTACCACAAAAAAACAAGAAAGAAATAAGAAATCTGTTTGTTGGCCAGATGGCTATTGTTAACTTTAATCGTATACAAGTGATACAGGCCTACACTCAGACAACAGACCTTCCAACTCCATATCCAAATGTGGCCTTTAAGTCTCAGTCATGTCTTTAATGTCTTGCACACCTCCAAAATGTCACTGTCATAGGTGTTGGGGAACATTCTAAATTAATCGAGAGATATGGAGGGAACAAGAGTGGACGCAGTTAAATGTGGGACCCAGTTTAGATTTATGAGTTTTCATTTTATTTTATTTTTTTCTGTGTCTCATATAGAGGCCAAGCAACATGTACTGAAATACTGTCACTCTTCATTTGGCCTTGGGATGTAGCATATATAAACTAGATTTTCATCCATGTAGACAGGGGACATAAGAAAAACATCCACTGATTATAAGCAACTAAACAACTTAAGCCAATTACTGAACAAGGAGGCTAATGAAGGAAATGTGGCTTCAGACAAATGAATCCCGATGGCAGAATGGAATGAGGCCCTTGTAGCTCTAACCTAATTTTTTGCTAATTTATTTTTATTCAGTAGCGTAGAATACCTAGGTAAGATTTCAAGTTTTTGGCTCACAGACTGATTTTCTACCCATCAAAGTATTTTGTGTTATGCAAACGATGCGTGCAAAGAAAAACCAATAGCTACCCCCTTAAATGGTCAAAACTGTGGAAGAGAGGGACGCAAACTTGATGTTGATACAGTCATATACGATGGTAGACCCTAATTACTACTTGCTTTTCCTGGCTTTGTTTGAGCATGTCCAATGTAACCAGTCACAAGGGAGTCTCTGCCAGAGCAAACACACACACATTCAGTGTTGGTAAAGTCTTTCATGACGCTGTCGTCTCCAGTAACTTGACACCTAGGGGAAACACTATGTAATAAAGCAAATTAAGCACATTGTTTAGGTCGTCCTCCTGACACGGTTTGTTTTTAAGACTCTCAGGGCCTTAGTATCCCAATATCAGTGTCTCGACAAGTCACTGAGGCAGATTAGTACACATTAAACACAAACTGTGATGCATGCAAACAGACAATTAGCTGAGATGTAAATACAAACACTAATACGTAATATTTTGATAACATCCAACGGATGTCTTACCCAAAAATTATTTATTAAAACGTGCTTTAATTTTGAGTGACTTAACTGTGTGAAAAAAGACAGTACCCGAAACCAAAAGTATAAAGAAAACCTAAGTAGGAGTCATTGTTAAAATAACTATTACATAACCCACCCAGGGAGCTAGCTTGAATGTGCATGGGTGTGTTATCTAGTTAAAAATCAATGGTTCTGTCGGTAGCGTGTTACTGCAAACTACCTGTCTCTCTACTAAAAACCAGACATGGGCTGCAACAAGTGTGTGGGTGTCTGAGGACTTAATAGTTGAGTCACCCCTGTATTTATGCCGTTTATGGCTACCAAAGCTCTACCGTGGACATTGTGGTATCATGAAATGAAGGTTCAAACTGTCAAATAGCTTAAGTCATTTTAACTCTAGTGATTGGAAGGTCTATCATCTTGCTCTTTAATGCTTTAGTGGACAAATACACATTGCTTTAGATGTAAATTTTTATTTGCTCGTAAAATAATATTAAAAAAATACTACACCATCATCCAGCAACTAAAGATTTAGGTCTTGAATGAATAAATCCTACTTATTATAACTCTACTTAAAACTACCATTATGTCTCTCTTGGGAATTCATACCAAATCAGTACAATGCAATTACAAGACCGAGTGCACCAGAGGCAAGATCTGTCTGCACTACCTACAATTACCCAGATTATAGAGCAGTATGTGCTGTATGTTTCCGTAAATGAGATTTTGTTGTTGTTGTTCATGTTCTTTATCTAGTTATGCCGATACTAGCGCTTACAGATGTCCCTCTCCAAGTGTGATTCAGATTGCTGTAATGTTGAAATCAGTCATTTTCGTTACAAGACCAAGCGCTAGTCATGTTACTCTTTTATCCTCTCTGATCTGTTTAGATATACAACAGAGCTGTCCAAACCTGGTTAGCTCCTTTAATCATCACACTGATCTCATCCTGTGTGTATCTTTAAGCGTGTGTGGGCATGTGTGAGACCTTCCTTCAACCTTTTCACATCTGTATATTTATTGCAGCATTTTTTTTGGAGGGGGGGCTTAAATGTTCATGCTGTGAAGCTGATTTAATGAAGTCTATCCAAGTCAGTATGTGGTCAGAGTTTTTGTGTCTCACTCTATAAAGCTGTTGAGTTGTTCTTACTGTCTGATCTCAAAGCAGAACTGGTAAAGATTTTTTTGCCTTGCAAACATTTGACTCCATGGCCTTAGATTTAGTTAACAATTCCATTTGTGCAATGTGAAATACCATGTATGTAATATTAAATACCAAACACAAAATATATTTTAAGCGCATTTTCTGTGGGCACAAGAATGTGTTTTGTGTTCAGAAACGCATAGTTTTAGATGTAAAGTCGCAATTATCTTCTCGCTAAACCATATTTTCTTCTGTAACTTATTCAAAATAAACTGTCATGCACACAAAAGCGCATTCTTGTACATCCCAAAAACATTTTTGTGCTTGGTATTTAAGCACAAAAGTACTGATGAAAAATTATTATTTTTTAAGTTCATAAAAATGTGAAAATTCACGCTGAAACTCGTAAGCGGAAGCCACTCCCCTGCCTTCCGCCTGCTACTAGAAAAAAATGACGTAGTTATAATAGGGGTTTTCAATTATCGCAGCCCTGTCTGGTCTACATTAACCGCAATACTCGAGGGATTACTGTATTCTCTTTTCCCATTTAGATACATTTCTTAAAGGGCACTTTTACAATGCATAAAATTTAACCATAGTGTATTATCATAATATTTTTTCCTTGAAATCATTCTTTATCAGCTATTGAACTCCACTTGTGTTTATTTTAGTATGCATGTTGAGTTGGTAAAACTTTATTTAACATTACAGATAACCAATAATACAGGCCAAATTGGACTCGTAGGTTCTCTGGGGTTAAACTCTTAAAGTTTGTCTGACCCCGAAATAAAACAATTATTGTTTAGATTAAAGGGATTTCTGCTGGTCAGTTCTGAGGAGTAACTGTAAGAGAAACAACGCCAAATGGCCGTGACTACGATTGACAGAGTGTGGGTTGAACATTAGTGCAAATTTGGTTATCCTTTACTCTCTGACGGGAAAGTTGCTATTCCAACCTCCAAGGAAAACACTCAGACTGAGGCTTACTCAGGCCAAAAGACTGTGCACAGATGTTGTCTCAAGCAAGCATCTATTCCATTTACATTGAGCAAAGAACTAGCCTGTGTTCTGGTGACCACATTTGTAGGTTACATAATTGTCTGAGATGTTTGTCATACTGTGGGACACAGATACTGATCTGTCCTTGTTTCTCAAACCACATTTTCAACTAAACAAGCATCACATCCAAAGGACAGTGTTATGTAGGAAATTGGTGAACATGCGGCTATAACTTAGAACCCATGTTATTTTCTGTGTCACTATGGCTGCTGGAAATAAGTGTGGTGGCCACTCATTCCATCACATGTCGGTTGTGGCTCTACTGTGGTCCACTGCCAGGTCCTACAATTGGACCTCAGACAACACACTGAATCAGTCTTTCATCATCTTTGTGCAAATGAGGTTTTTTAGTCTACGAAGGTCTGCATTCTTCTACATTAGCACCACAGCAGCTTGTACTCTTTCTGCATGATATTTTTGGGCTTTCTGGACCCATGTCAAGATTGTTCTGCATACTTCTCAGCTGCAGTTAAATGAACAATGTGAGCATTACAGTTAAGCGGACAGGAAAGGCTAGAGGAATGGGGAGAGAGAAAAGCAAGGAGGGTAATTGAAGGGTTCAGGGTAATACTTAGACCATGGGTTTCTGTTTCAACGTGTTTGCATAACCTCTGTGAATGTAATATTTTACCCCACTCAAATATATGTACTATGGATCTGGATAAAGAGTAATTGGATAACTTTATTCATCCCGTATTCGGGAAATTTCGTTGTCACAGTAGTAAGAGGGTGAGGATGCAGGAATAGGAAAGGCATTTTAGACATAAATAGATAGGTAATAAGTAAGTTAATAAATAAATACATGAATAAATGTATAAATAAATAAGTGTGTTGCTTAGCACATATATACATACATACATACATACACAAAAATGTACATGCATGCATACGGTAGGCCTTAACACTCAGCCATTTTTTTGTTAAAGAGCCTGACAGCTGATGGGAGGAAGGATCGGCGGAAGGGGGGCAAAGCAAAGCCCCAAAGCACAGAATTACGCTGTTACTTTGTTTGTTGGTTCTTTCCATCAATAACATAGTTGTGTACAGAGATTTGATTGCATGGTGATTGAGACTGATCTGAATAGTCTCGTACCACTGGGTGTACTGTTGATCTTTTTTTTTAATCATTTGAATCAGGGATGGGGGCGATCCAGTATTGGGTGCTACTACCAATTTAACTCGCAGATCGGATTGATCCAACCAGTAAATATTTCCCAGCCATCCATAAACGGAATTCAAAATTGAAAATTCTAAATTGTCCATTGGTATGAGTGTGAGCATCAATGCTTTGTCTCAGTTTGTTGCAGTCTCCTTAATTCCCTATGTTGTGATTTTTCAATATCTTAAATTCAAATGGGGTTTTCCCCTCATCTACCTATAAAATAATGACAAAATTGTCTTGTTTCTTTCTTGTGTGTTTTTACAATAGTCTGCTATCCATGTTACTCATTTTTAGTGTGTGTCTGTGTGTGTGTGTGTGTCTGGTTGGAGGCTCCCCACTACGTGTGGTTCTTTGGGAAGAAAACCTGGGAGACACTAAAGATGGAAAAGAAACCCCTCTTTAAGAAATTACAAACTGCTGTTTTTCCCAAGCTTTTGGGTCCTATTTCATCTTTGAACTTGTGTTAGGGGCCTGTACCAGTACATGTCAGACACTTTCACAAACCTATTTTGGCATATGTTATGATTGAGTTGATGTGCAGTGTTTCTACAGGAAGTTTTGGGAGGGAGGGGAACTGCCAATCACATCACAAGTTTCATTTCCCAAGTACTTTATCAAGGTATCTTTATTTTATGTAGGCTTACAGCACAGATCCACCCGAGCCTTTGGTGATCCCATAAGGGTGATACAATGGACATGGAAGCGATAACGCGTGTATTTTAAAAGCACCAGGGGTTGTATGCTTATTTACTTTTCAAGATTTGCTGTTTCAGTCTTGGTGCTGCAGGATGTGTTCAACATAAAGACAAGAAACAGCATTGCTTTGTGCTTAATGTAAAAGTAATCTTACCAAAACTTTTGCACTTTAATAATTGACAACTTAATTGTCATTACCCATGAGAAACGAGATTCCTTACTTTCCTTCCTTTTTCAAAATTCTTACTTGGATGGGAAGTTTGTTTTTTGTCTCATTTTTTTCAACCTTCAGCTTTCCTGGACTGCCTTTTGGACATTGTTTTTCATTTTACTTGTCTTCAGCTTCAATAATTAGAAATAAAAATAATTATGTATTGTGGAATTGTGGTGTGAAGGCTTTTAGCCAATTAATCACATGCAAGGGTTAAACATCTTCTTTTAGTACATCTGTATATCTTGTTGTGCATGATAAATATTGCCAAAACTTGAACCCAATAGTTTAATTTAGTACAAATGTTAGACCGCTGAGCCTGCCTCGTTAATCTACATTGATACACACAAGGCCACCTGGTCCTGCTCTGTGTTTGTGCCTCTCTATCTTGCTTCCTGTCCGGAATGCACCAGTGGCCCGTCTGGTCTTGCTCATCTCTGAGAGTAGTCAGCCACCTCTCTTCGTCCCTGCTCCCACTCTAAACATTTGGCTACTTTTGGCAGATTTGTTGTTTTTTTGTCCCCTCATGTTTTCCCTCTTATTGCTGTAAAACTGATACATACCCTTTCAATTAGACTAGTCGACCAGGGCACCGGTGAGGGAGTGGGAGTGAGCAGAGTAAGTGGGTTGTATATTTTTTTTTACTGAAGTGAAAACACACACAAACTGGCCTAGTTCTGGGAGAAACAGCTGTTCACTTCTTGTGATCTAACGTTCGTGCAATTTGGCCTGAAACGAATGATTACAATATATTGATGTAATAATTTATCCTGTACAATATTTACTGTATAATTGGAAGACACCAGTTCAAATTGAATCATGCATTGCGACCTTAGTCAGGTAGGATAGGCTTCGGGACAACTACAACCTGCTGGTATAAGCGGTATCAATCATGTGTGCATGGCTGTACTTTATTGTCATTTATGTTTGGATTTGTATCTCTGTTTAGTGTTTTTATTTTATTATATTTGTATGACATTATTATTACGTCATTATTTGGTTTTAATTGTAATGATTATAGTGGCATATAGGGACAGGCATATCATAAAAGCACTTAACATAGTTCAATATATAGAAATATCTTCATTTTACATTCCACAGGGGGTGCTGGAGCTTATCCCAGCCAACTTTACGCAGTATGCGGGGTACACCCCTAGTTGGTTGCCAGCCAATTACAGGGCACAATGAGCTTGCCCCTGGCTGCTTGAATGCATTCCGGAAGGCGTTCTTAGTTCTTTCTTTCTTTAATTTGATTAGATTTGGGTGATGTTGTTTGTAGAGTTATTTATATATCTGTGTAGTGATTATACATTTTCACTACCTCCTTTGACTTTCTCATGTCCTCTGCTTGCTCTCAGCACAGGAAGGCTGACTAGTTAGCCCCCCACGCAATCGGAACATTAAACCACCAGCAGCCCTTTGTGCAGCGTCACAATTGTAATCAAGGAATGGCTATAAAATATCCATAGAATGTCTCTGCAGATCTGGACTGTTAAACAGTGAAGTCTTGATCACAAACTAACGGAACTTGTAATAAATGTCTTGGGAACCGGTATTAACAGGCTCCCCTTATGTAGCTCAAGAAGTACTATATCATGCTTTCATTGAAGACATGAAAGTGCAAACGTGCACACATCCAGGCAAAAGTGTGCTGTTCTTCGGGGCAGTATTGATAGTTCCCTGGGGCATCCCATGTACGCATCTGTTTCTGTCCAGCTGAGTCTCCACTCTCATAATTTCAAGTAAGTCATAACACAAATTATAAACACATCTTGCTCAACGGTGACACCAAGGAATAACAATGTTAAGTGTGCTGAGCTGATTTAAGAGTCAGACTCTTAAATCTTTATTTTTTTTCTCTAATTTTCCACCTTTAAATTATCTTGTGCAGTTCAGCTAGTTTTCTTTTCATTACCTTTACTTTTTTGTGTTTTTGTCCAATTAGCTATGTCTTGACTCTCTCAATATCCTATTCTGTCAACTTTAGTTTCATTGCTAGGGTGTCTTCATCCTGTCTTTGTCCTATCTCCTCATTTGTCATCCTTTTCTTCTCAATACCACCCCGACTAACATCACCCCTGCCCCCTTTGTGTCGTCTTTTTTTCCATTTCTGACCAATCGTCCTCCTTTTACTTTCACCTCCTATCACACGGTCATGTACTCTAGCCATCAATCTCCCAGCAATGTAAAGGCAAGGGTCTCAATATGTCCTGGGTCCATGAAGGTTCAATTGGAATCACATGTTGTACTTGAGCTAATATATCCAACCCTCTATAAATAAGATGTCAGTCCAAGCTACAGTATATACTCACCATTTTGGAGGCTTAACAATCTTAGAGCCAATTGTTATATGTCCTTGGAGACTAAGCTATTTCTTATGTATACTGTAGTATAATGTTAAGCTGTTATCTAGTAGATGAAAAGGGTTCTGTAGTTCTGGAAACAATAGGATTTATCTACTCACTTATTACAGTGCCTTTTGACTTTTAAGTGCAGAGGGTCTGACTTTTATGAAGATCGATCACACACTTGTCATGAAATCGATATTTCATTGTCACCCTCACGACCGTACAGGAAATGAAGATAATACTTTGGTCAACAATACGCCAAGTATAAGATAAGCGATGTGTGAGACCAGAGGGTAGGAAAGCAAAATTCTTCACTTTTATGAAAAAATATGCATATTTTTCTTGTCTCTGCCGGTCTCAAGATGAATAATTGTTTTACATTAAAAGCCAAACAATCATTCAAATTAGTCTGTTTTACAGAGAGCAAATCATCACCTGCAGACACATAATATGCAACCATTGGATGCAATGTCTTTGAGAATATGGGAGACAGAGATTATTGGCTGTCTAAACATCACAACAATTCTTTTAATTGTTTTAGGAAGACATCAGTCTACAAATTGCAGTACAGTACGACTGCAACTGTACCCCATAGGCAGAAAGTACTATAATCTGATGAGTTCATTCACAAACTGAATGGGGACACGGCAGTTGTTACTTCTGGGTTTCGTCTGAGCTGGTGTTAAGTGTCAATCAATAACAGAAATGCTGAGAAATGAGAGTTATGTATGTTAAAATATAAGGGGTAGGAACTTGTCACGATAAATCTCCACGGGCTCCAGATGTGTGACATCAAAGCTTTAACCCACCAAGTATGACATCATGATTATTTTATTTTTTGAATGTTTCAATCTTCTACAGGTGCCAAAGAAATATTTTATTTTAGTTTTCACAAGAGATACAAAACACATCTTGAGCTATGGGTGTGTAGCAGCATTTGATAAAGTGACTGTGGAGGTCAGGAAGATGGATCTCTGTTTTCCAGATGAGTTTTCAGATAAACTTTTCTTTCAAAAATGCTACTTTGACCTCACGTTTTTCTCCCGCCGTACATGACACGAATCACTTCACAGGATTGCTGATTTGGTCTGGAAAGATTTCCTCCCAATTGTTAAGCTTTTTTTAAACATATATATTCACAGATAAGCCTCTTAAATTACATATTTGAATGTAGATAATACAGACAGCAACAAGTTGTATGGAGATACTTGGGTGGGAATTTATGCTTGAGAGGGAAAATCTGACGGGTTGCTGTAAATTTGGCTGAAGTCTGTTGAAGCTGCATTCAAATGAAGTTGGGACTAACTTAAAAACAGTATACAACGATTTTCAAATCATTTTCAACCTATATTTCAGTATATACACTACAAAGACAAGATATTTATTTTTTGCCAAATACTTAATCTACTCACAATCCTATTGTGAGCATGAATGAATCTAGTTTTACACATTGCACTTCAGCATTACACCTTGTGTCTACTTTCTTCACTATTGGATTGTTAGATGTATATTTTTAGAGATTTTCAGACTGTAAAAAGTTTTATGACACCAACACTCTACTGAAATGTGGGTTAGTGGTGTCTAGGTTCATTTTCAAGCACATACTCTGGGTCTGTGTGGTTCTGGTTGTGCATGTGTTTGTATGCGTTCCCATTACAGTGAGCATTAAAATAAATAACAGCGGAGGTGTGTGGAGACAAAAAGTGTCATGTCAGACCCACTGCGTGATTAATGGTGTGATTAGCTGCTTCGATCCACTTGTCAGAACACACACCCAAGCACACACAAATACCGACACGAATGGCAGTTACCATGTGAGCGCACAAACACAGCGACCTATTAATGGTCTTGAATGGGAGAATCCAGATGCGGTGCAAGGATAATTGTACTAAAAACACTAAATCTAAAGTCCCAGGCCAGCGAGACTTTAGTCGGGCCTCAGTGTGTTTATTTTTGCAATTGAGTTATTACTGCAGGGACTTGAATCATGGAATAAAAACACTCCAATGCAGGTCAATTTTTAATTGAGCCCAAAGTGCAATTTCACTGTGCCCTCTCTCTTCCTTTTCCACTAAACTCAACCAACACATTACCTTGCACTGACATGCTCCTGATGACTTCCGCCAACGAGGTTATGGCTTCATCATCAACAGATGCATTTTTTTTCTCTTTTAGCATATATAATTTAGAACTATTACGTGAGTGTTGGATTGCAGGAAAAGCCACAATTTACCTCCTTGAAATGCAAGTGAAATTAAAAAAACAAATAATTGAGACACACTTGCAGAAGCAATAACACGGATCATTCCGATGCCCTTGTCAGCTCCCGCAATAACATTTTTACAATGATATCATTTGTTTCTAACACTTAATTAAACTAGGCAGAGTCCCTCCTGAATTTTAAAAGATTGTCTTAATTTAATATTTTATTGTAGCATTAACATATTACACGGTCATTGTTTTCTCAAGTCATCCGTTCCCACTAGTACACCAATCTATTCAATTCAGTCCGCCATCGTTATGAAGTCATGCGTTTCCATTAGTGTACATTACTGATGTCTTTGTCACTCCTGGATTTACTACATTCTGTTTAGTCATCGCCGATTTGATAAGGATATTGTTTAGCTAGATGTCTGAGTGTGTGTATGACTAAGTTTGTTCCCTCTGCACCTGTAGCCACTTACAGTATTTTTACAAAGTTAGCGTTGACCAGCAGTGACACAGGAAAGATGTCATTGCCCCCTTAGGCTACTCTATTACACTTCATTACATTATTACCTGACCATGAGTCACTCTGTGGTATTAGACCACTTAGCACACCACTTGAATAACATGTCTGGAATGGCAAAGTGGAAAAATGCCTGTAACATCGGTATACTTAAAAGGACTTGGTAAATGTTCATCATGTCATGTCAACCATGAAAATAAAATCTGAGGCCATTTTTTTTACTAATTCTGACTGTCTTCCTCAGGCAGCAAGCTTTACTAGCAGCTATCAGTGAGAAGGATGCAAACATAGCCCTTCTGGAGTTGTCTCCTTCAAAGCGGAGAAACCCCCAAGCGGAGGTTATGGCTTTAAAGCGGGAGAAGGACCGGCTCATGCACCAACTCAAACAACAGGTACATCCGGCCCACTAAGCGCACCAGGCTCTAAAGAATGTATTGGACATACAATGATTTGGAGGTTTGCATAGTGGTCACAATTCACGACATTGTGACTTTGTGAATCAAAGCAAGATGACAAATTCAAACCTGCTGCAGATTGCCAGGCCTTGCCAGCAACGCAGGCCCATGGGAAAAGGTTGTACTTTAAAACTAAGTAAAGGCAGAAGGTAATAATTTCTTGTAAATAGAATTGGATTCCTCACCTCAGACTACATTTTGTGCTCAGTTTTCATGCAGCAAACCCATTAAGCATGGCCTGTGGTTCACAATAAAATAAAATAAAATATATTAAGTTGATATGAGTGTAAGTGTCTCTCCCACTAGTTCTATGTACATTTGACAAATGTCATCTACTATTTCCCAAATTTACCTTTTTGTTCGATGTAAACAAATACCAACTAAGGTATGCCATTTATTAGGTACTCTTCAGACCATATAACTGATAGAACCAAAATGAAACCTTACGATAATGATTCAACAGCAGGCAGTCTGCCTGTATTTTGAATCAGAGCGGATTCCGGGAAACTTGTGCATTTTAAAGTCAAAGATGCAGCGGTAAATGTCCACCTACCTGCATGTTTGTATCTGCCTCATAAACATTTCCCAGGCGCTGTAGTTGTTTTAAAAGGATTTCAGGGAAAGCTTATTATCTGTCACCAATGAATTCATTATGTTTTCCAGTTGGACAACCAATGTTTACTGTAATAACTGACTATTTCATGGATGCTAATTACGACAATGACAATATGAGAAAAAATGTGACATAAGGGATACATATGCATCCTTTGAAGAATCACATTTAAGGACATAAGATTACCAAGCAATGCTTTAAGCGCCTATCAACAAGGCCCTAAAACCATAAGACATGGCTAAATAAAGTTTTAAAAGTAGAGTGGGTGACTCCTGAAAGTACATCTTACAATGCTTTTTGCCTTCCTGATCTCTCATCATGTCTCTCCAACATGACCCACATTTTCATCCACTGTCTTCAGACCCACTGACATCTTTAAAGGATTGCCCACCTCATATTGTCAACAGTCACCAGTAGAAAAAAAACTCACCAGGAAATGCCAAAGAATTATGGGAGTTGCGGACTCTGAGGAGAAAATGATCTGGCGAAGCAGATAGATTTACAGATAGCAGCGCCCTGTCTGACCTCTCCATTAACCACTTTCAGTGTGTCTTTGTGTGTGCGAGAGTCTGTGTGAGTAAGGTTCAAAGATCAACCATGCTTTCTTACACTTCCAAATAGCCTTTGATATTCAAAGACATTAACACACTCCAAACAGTTTCATTTCTAGGCTTTGTCAGGAGATTCAAAACAAATATACCCATCCGAATGGTTTCTCACCTATGTCCAAACCTACAACTAGATGATACAGCTGCGTTCTAGACGCTTCCCTGATGAGGTGTTTCAGCCATGTTCCACTGGGAGGTGGACCCGGGGACAGCGCAGGAAATGCTCCTGACTGGCCTGGGAACACCACAGGGTTTCCGCAGAAGAGCTGAACGAAACAGCTTGTGGAAAGGGAAGTTCACACTTCTTTACTGAAGCTGCTGCCCCCAGGACCCTACCTCAGAGAAATGAATGAAGCTGGCTGGATGGATGGGTTTCAGCATGGTGAAAGATGGCCAAGCATCAGGAAATCACATGATAAATGTACTTCCCATTTTGGGTTCAAGAGACTTAAGACTCATTCGCAAGAAATGCCCCTCTTCACCGTGAGAGATAAATTTTGTGTTTTCAGAGGTGTGCAATATGCACGGACCCATGTAATACAATCAGTTTGCTTATAGCTGGGTCACTACATCTTACTCATTCATACCAGAAAGTAAATGTGTAATGCTGGACAAGAATGCATGCACACACAGACTGCTGAACCAAGCAGTGCCGGACTGCATTCAACTGATTACATTTGTACAATAGCTGATCGGTAAAAATGACAAAACGTAGGATTGTTCAGCCTTTGCAAAACAACATTCCCATCTTAACAAGGACAGACACTGCATGATCTTCAATGTTTTGGGAGGTGCGGGGGTGCTTTAGAACAGTAAAGTGCCTGGTATGGAATTGTCCCCATGTCAATGACAGGTGTCTTCTATGTAACAGTTGCTCCACCTAGAGACACCTGGGAGTGTCAGTGCCTGAGGTTATGAAATTGGGCAATTTCAATGTACTCTTTAACTGCTCTGGTGTCTGTCTGAGCACTCCCACCTCTAACCATAGTGTCAAGGTTGTTACCTTATCTAAGTAGCCCTTTCCAGTTAAATACCTCAGCTCTTTAATATGAACCACATCCTCTCTTGTTATCCTTCCCTCCTATTTCCTCAATCATTAGGCCCTTGCTGCTTATTTCAGTGGCTGTTTCCCCGGGGTGTATCTATCTTGTCTCTATTGATGCTGACCATAACTTGGCATGGTCTCGTCATGCCAAGCCGAGTAAACAAATGTCACATGGTAATGGATGAATCATCTTCTCCCTGAACAAAATTGCACCAAATTCTTAGAAGTCCAGCTATGGGGAAAATATTTGCAGCAAAGTAAGAGCTAAACTTGCCAATATAGTTGCAGTTTCTCAATCTATTGCGTTTCCTGCAAATATTCTAGGTTATTCAGCGTACAATTGATATTTGTGTTTTACATTATGTTGACTTTGTTCATGCTACGATTCATTCTCCTCCTTCCTGCTTACAGTCTTCTCTCAACCAAGGTCGTCTTTTTATTTGTTATTTATTTTGCTGGTGACAAAAAGTGAGAAAGAAGCTGGAGGAAAAAACAACTATCCTCTATTTTATTCATTTTGTTGGAAGTTTCTTCCACTTAATATGATACCATAGTTCTACAACATACCCCATTTACAGACAATGTCACCTACCCAAATATCAAACCTTTGGTGTTGGAAATGCACCGCATATTAGGGTATGGTACAGAAATGTTATACCATCTTGTGCAAACCATACCAGTCCACTCAGTGGAAACGTGGTTTACGTCTATCTTCTAGACAGCTGGCCTCACACAAGTCAGCCTAATGTCCATTTTTGTGGGCTGTTATCGCTATTCTATGAAAAAATGTTAGCAGTATGACAGTCTATTTTACATACACACTCTTACACAAACATACAAGGAATGCCATTTTTGGGCATCTTGGACGACCGATATTTGAGCATAACTTTAGTCTAGGGAATTAAAATGCAAGTGTGAGAACGTCTGAAGCCTCAGGCATCATGCAACACTTACTAACCTTTCTTAATGCCATTTGTCTTATTCTTTTAAGTGGGGTTCCGTGAATTGGATAATATTTGACAGACTTATGGCGTTTCCATCAGACACTCCGACTTACCCAATTTATCACCTGTCAAATGGTGTCAGCACTGCTGCTTTGAACATCGCTGATGGCTTTCAACATGTTCTACCCCATGAGAAAGGCCATCGGCTTTCTAATAAACTTTTGTTTTGTTGTTCTTTTTTTCAGACTCAGAGCAGAATGAAAATGATGTCTGATAACTATGAGGAAGATCGCATTCACCCTCAAAATAATCCCCACCATTCCCACCACTTGCCCTCAGCAAATGTACATCACCGAAGCCTCCCTAGAGGACACATCCATGCCAACCACAGACACCATATGGACCAGGTTGGTTTGAATATTTACTCAAACACATATAGGTGGCTGGTTCAGGTTGTTATCCTATACGGAAATATGATGGCCTTTTACATATTTAAAGATATATATTTTTAGTTATACTGTTAATCAGGGCTGCACAATACATACTATCAGTAGCTTCCATGACAAAAAGATCTGATCCAGTCTGTTGCTTTCCTTAGCTAGACTGTTATGAACTTGGCTTGATTGCAACCAATCAACTCACGCCGTAAAGGCCTCTTATTAGTGGTTTTGTTGGTCGTCCTGCCAATTTTAGTAATTGAATGAATTACAAGTGTACGAATGTGTCATTTTGTGTTCTTTTTAAACCCAGGTTAATGGGTGTTACATATATGTAATACATAACCCTGTTTCAATTCTTGACGGATATCTTGGCTGTAGATCTCAAAAATTGGTTATGTTCTACTGAAAACTTGTTTATCCTGTATCTTTTGAAAATTTACAAGTTACTTGGAATCAGCTTTGTGTCTTGTCGTCAGGTTTTAATGAACATTGGCTTTTGATTACCACTTATTCTTATTTTTTCTTGTTCCTAGCAGACTTTAAAAAGTGTTTAAAAAAACGAATAACAAATTATACACCATTGAAGAATTTTTCTACCATCCTAATCCTGTGGATTTAGGAGTGTATTGATTGATATTTCTACTTTAGTCAAAAAGGAGCTTAACTTATTCAACCTCACTTAATGTAGACAATATGTAAAATTCAAAATAGATGGAAGCAAAGTGTCCTGACATTTGGTACTGTATATTTCTTTGATAATGTCATCGTGTTTGTAGTCATTGTCCTCTACTCCTAACTCGGGGTCACACAGCTTGTTATTTAGGCAACTTGTTATCATTTAGCACTTCCTATTTTCTCAAGCACACATGTTAAAAACAAAAGCATGTTTTGACAGAGGTCAGCCTATCACTACGTGACTTTTACTTATAACTGCTCTCTGAACATCCCCCCAAGGTTACAACAAAGCCCCCAAGGAGTAACTGTTGTGTGCGTGCGTGGGTGTGTGCGTGCGTGTGTGTGCATGCATGTGTGTGTGCGTGTGTATGTGTGCGTGTGTGTATGTGTGCGTGTGTGTGTGTGTGTGTGTGTGTGTGTGTGTGTGTGTGTGTTTGGTGTTAGGGGTACTCAATATACACAGTGCTGATGGGGTATGTCAGGTCACACAGTCTGAATGTCACAGAAATGCCCTCACTGGGACTGTTTTCCCTTCAAACACACGACTCCACACCTCTTTCTATTTTTCTCTTTCATCTAACCATGATTAATTACTCTGTTTTTCTTTCATATGATCTCCTCTCTCTCTTCCTATGATTCATTCCTGTTCCCAGCATCAGTTTTTAGTGACATAAACAGATTTATTGATCTGTTCATTAAGGAATTATATGTCTACTGTATATCTAGGCCTGTTGTTTACACAACTGCTATAAACTAAATCATGGTGAAAACTGCCTCCCCCCTTTGTTGTGAGTAATAAATGTCTCTTCAGAAGGTTGTCTCCAAAAGTACCGTCAGTAGTCAGTATACTGCAATTATACCGTGATTTTTTTAAAGATATAAGTGAAATATAATTGAATGAGACAGGTACTGGAAGTTCTTTTATCCTCCTGAGATGTACCCCAACTTTGTGGCTCAGCATGAAGTATGTGCACTTTGACAGCCGTATTTGTATTCATGTTGTTCACATTTAGCAATGCCAGCTACAGTACAAGACATTTGGCAGAATGCCCCAAATGAAATGGAAAACATCCTTATTGTGTTTATCAAAATCAGACTTAAACAACCTTTTATTTTAGATATGTGCTGTTTTTGTAGGTCCTAACAGATTGGTTTCCTTAGATCTGTGAGAAATTGCACTTGGCACTTGTGATTGTTTTTCTGTGCGTATGTGTCTGGCTGTGTGTATTACCTGGCAAAATGAGTATTTATGGGTCTGGTTCTGTTTAGAGGATATGTCACAGCCAGTTGCTGCATGCAAACGCTTAGCATCATGACTAGCTAGCATGTCTCATACAAAAGAGTATTTTAGTCAATGTCAAGTTGCGGTCCAATGAGATTACCAAGGTCAAAAAGAATGTCACGAACAAGGTCGGAGTTTTAAGTCTGAGATTGGTGGGGTAACTAAAGTGACCCATAGCGACTACTTGCACACATTCAGGGAAAAATATTGAGGACAGAGGTGTGAGGTTCGAGCAGAGAACCACGTTTGGTTTAGAGTTTTATGACTAAACACACCTGTTATAAAGGCAAAAACTATATATACATTAGTGGCTAAATATTGGTAGGGGTGTTTAATCGGCATTCTACACCAGTCGTCACAATTTGGACAAGGGGCTTTTTAAATTGTCTACATTTTTCTTTACCCTTTTTGCCTTGAACATTCATTCATTCATTTTCTGTACCGCTTATCCTGACACGGGTCGTTGAGGGGTGCTGGAGACTATCCCAGCTAACTACAGCCACCAGGCGGGGGACATCCTGAATCGGTGGTCAGCCAATCTCAGGGCACAAGGAGACGGACAACCATTCACCCTCACACTCATACCCAGGAGCAATTTAGAGTGTTCAACCAGCCTACTCTGCATGTTTTTGGAATCTGCCCGCTGGGCAGCATTACATTGAATAAATGCTTTCAAAATGCTAAAGTGACAGTGGTCTTTCTTTCTTGTTTTGTGTCTCAGGAGGATGAAGAAGGGATTTGGGCATGATTCGACATCATCATTGGAGCGTTGTGAGTACCTGTGCTTGAGTGTAATCACTTGCCAGAAAAACCGAGCACCATTACCCAACTCTGACAAAACCAATATAACAGCGCCTTTCCCATTGCTTATGAATTTCCGGGGACTAAATAGCATTCAGTGCTTTATTGCTACCTTTATGGTTAAAAGACATGTGCTGGTTCTTTAAAGTGCTTTCCATTCACTGTCTGCATGGGTATATAGTCGACTTTGCACTATTAGATCTAAACGCACCGAGCAGTCTAATGTGGGTCTACCAGGGTCGAATGGCGATAAAAACGACACATTGACACAAACCAGAGATGGACAAGTCAGTCTCCCCAAGCCTTTTATTTAAGTTATAGTAAAATTTTACCATAGTACCCTACCCTGTTATGTTTCGTGTGTGGGGTAATTATAATACAAGACTGAACAGTCAAGATGTTTTTTAAGACTGCAAGCTGAAAAAGCATAAAATGAAGAATGTAGTCATAAAGTGTAATTCCTGTTGTGGGAGTTTTATATTAAAGCAACCCCCCCATAGACTCAACAACATGACTTCCAACACAGACGTGATGAAAGAGGCCTGTGCTATGATTTGCTTGGCGTTAATACATGTGTGTTTAAAATAAAAAAGTCAGGCGGAAAGGAAACATGGATGAAGAGATACAGGGCTGAGTGGCCCTAAAAAGAAGGGTGCCTGTGTTTTTATGTGGCAAGTGAAGTGAATAGCAGGCGGCATTGTATGCTCATACTTTCCAATGAATCTCATTAATTCCCCCCAATAATCCACAGGTGGACCATCACAAGCGGATTGTCTTTCTAACCTCAGTGACTTAGTCATTATGCACTTTGCCATGGCTGTGCTTTAAGGATTACAGTTCTGTTGGTGTATTGGAGAAAATGGTTTGTCTTTCCACTGTGTAGCCATGATAAGTTTAGTTTTGTGTGTGTTAGTGCACATGAGCATTACCATGCACGGTGTACAATATTGGAGCAGTGTGCATAGTCTGTAATGTAGTCCATGTGTGCTGTGAAGGCAGTAGTGTCAAGATTCACCGTCATGAACAACCACACTACTCCAATTCTCTT
This sequence comes from Stigmatopora argus, assembly GCF_051989625.1. NCBI lineage: Eukaryota > Metazoa > Chordata > Actinopteri > Syngnathiformes > Syngnathidae > Stigmatopora > Stigmatopora argus. The sequence goes on from NC_135387.1 coordinate 21,248,640, forward strand.
TCTTCCCACTGTTCCATCGTTGCTTTTTTCCATCATGTTCTTTCCACCTCAATTCTTTATATATATATATATATATATATATATATATATATATATATATATATACATATATACATATGTACATATATACATACATACATATATTTTTCTTCAAGGTAAAACCCAAGACTCAGAGTCTTGACTGCTCCTACGCTATTTTCTATCAGATATGCCCATGGTGTGTCTATGCGTGCATTAACGTATGTGTATTGGTTCTTCTTATCCCAATCTAATACAATAAGCCAGCCACATTAGCCTTTAGCGCAGAGTGGTGTTGTGGCTACCAATATCAGTGGAGTTCATCTATCCACTGCAGTTGTTCTGGCAGTGTGCAATGCGAGCACTGCTAACGTGAGTTAACCACCCTTTATGGAAGAACAGATGGGAGCTATTTAGTGGTGTGTAGCTACAGCGCAATAAGGCCAGATCTAATCCCCATATCCTGTCCCTGAGTGAGCGCTCCCTAATATGAACAAACAGAGATGACAGCACAGATAGCCAAATAGACAGAAGAATAGCCGGAGATCTGTGTGTCGGTCCGAACATCAAAGTGTTTACTGCAAGCAAAAATGCTTTCTTTGACTGATGCTTGCTTGACTCCCAATGCGAGGCCACGCTTTGTACTCCTTGTTGAAAATTAAGGTCTACCTGAGCGTCATAACCCCAAATGTGGCCCAAGGAACTCATGTTAATTTTACCTTCTTAAAATTAACTTTATTTCCTGTGATTGGAAGATGAAAATGCAGTGATGAAGACCTCAGACACAGACTGCAATTTCTTCCGATTGAAGAGTTATTGAAAAAGCACAAAACAGGTCTGGGCTGATATTACCTCGACCAGTTTAAAGCCTAGATCAGTATTGTTCCTGAGCCAAATGTATAAACTTCAAAGGCGTGGCATTTCAAATGTCTTATGGTGTGGTGCAGTAATCAAACACAGAGATTCATTTTAGGCAAAGTTGTAATGACCCATCCAGCCATTCTTTCGATGTCCATATCTGGCTGTCACGTTCCTCTGTCGGTTCCAGTTGACACATTGATCAACTAACTAAGCTTTCGTTACTGCTGACAATTCATGTTTGCAAAAACAGCACATCTCTGCATTCTTCCCCGTACAGATATGTTCTCCTACGCATTGGCCCAAGGACCCCGTCTGACTGTCTGAGATCTTCTTGTTGTATGATCCTGTTAGTAATATGCAAGGACACATTTTGTAGACTGTGCTGAACTGAAGTTATTCTTTTGCCAGAAATATGCTCTTCATTTATTTTGTTAGTATTTTACTCAACTCATAACCCAGAAATGTACAATTCCTTCTTCATAATTGAGTTTTGAAATTGTATTTGGCAAAGTTGGTTTGAGCAATTCAGGTATAGACATGAATGTTTGTCAGAACACTGGTTGTTGATTGACTTGTTGGTTGCATGTACCTTGCTTAGTGATTGCAGAGGTTTTGTTTACCTTTTTGGCCTCCAAGACACCCCCCAACTCTAATGAAATAAGAATGCCCTTTTTGGCAGAGAGCACACTAAAGGAGGGGGGTGAAGGAGAACTTGGGGCCACAAAATGAAGCAGTATGGGGGAAGACGTTCTTTGGAAAATTGTGTATTTTATTACACCGTGAAGTTGTTTGTACTGAATGGGGAGAAAAGAAGCTCAGGGGCATTCCTCGCGTTGTTCCAGCCAAAACAAGTCAAAAAGATAATGCATGTTTGTCCATGCTGTTCGTTTTTGTTGTTGTTGTTTTTTTTATTCCCCAACTGAATGCTCTATTTGTGTCCACATTATGTACATCTGTAAGTATTTCACTCGGGTGAATGTGTGTGTGTGTGTGTGTGTTTAAGGAGGCCAGGAAGCACATTCATTACAAAAGTGACTGTCAGTGCTGTTTAATATTCTGGAATGCACTCACTGTAAATTGGTGTCAAGGAAATAGTTTTGCCTGTCTCAAGCCTGAATCAGATTGGCTCGTACCAAGGCCAAGCGTTCTTATTTATCAAAACTGGTGTGAAGGAGTGCTAAACCAGTCAACACATCCTGAAAGATGTTCGTAATCAAGCTCGTCATTGTCTCTTATTACAATTTTAAAATGACTTGACAACTGAATGGCACTGCTTATTCTACCACTGACTCTTAATTTGGACTTGGAAACAGATGCCTTGGATTCTATTGTTTAAGTTTATGAGGTAATTGGGTGTTTTAAATCTTTAAAGACAGAAAATACAGTTAGCATGATTGGTAAGATGCGAGAGTAAACAAAAAAGTTAAATAGACAGTTTTGCACATTACTGTATTACTGGTCTCTGAAGATGTGATGTGGCCTTGTATTCAGAAATGTAGTCCTTAAAAAGTGTTAGATGTCTTTTGTTCAGTGTGTGGGGGTGATATGCGTGTGTATGTAAGAAATCTCAAGGAAGAGAGGAAGATAGAGAAATCCTGACTGGATTACAAATGTATTTTGTGAGCTTATGGAGATGGCAGCACACAAAAGCTCTTCCCTGAGGAGATCCTCACACCTGTGGAGGCACTACAAGGAAGCCAGTGTTGGTGTGTGTGTGTGTGTGTGCGCGTGCGCGTGCGCGTGCGTGTGTAAATGGTGGGATGAGGTAGGGAGGGGAAAAAAAATGTAAAATTTCCAAAGAAGAATATAATTCTGGCCAGTGTCAGGGGCTTCCTTATTAAATTGTTTTATTCTTTCATCTTCTGAGTAGCTTAAAAACACAATGGTCGCAAGGGTGTTGGAGCCTCTCCCTTAAGTTTGAAAAAGAAACAATATTGACTAAAAGACGACCGATTAATTGAGGATTTAGAGGCAAAAAAATGATATACCAGTCATTTTCATCATCATCCCATATCATTTTCTGAATCGCTTTATGCTCATTAGGGTCGTGGGGGGTGATGGAGCCTATCTCAGCCTAACCAACCATGTACACTCACCCATACCTAGGGGCAATTTAGAGTGTCCAATCAGCCTACCATGCCTCTTTTTGGAATGTGGGAGGAAACTGGAGTACCTGGGGGAAACCCACGCAGGCACGGGGAGAACATGCAAACTCCACACAGGTGGACATGACCTGGATTTGAACCCAGAACCCCAGAGCTGTGAGGCTGACGCGCTAACCACTCGCCTCACTGGGCCGCCTCATTTTCAGCATAAGTATTGTTATTTTATTATTCTAACCCTTGCTGGCTAAGTTTTGAAGACATCACAGTATGGGAATTTTCTTTCCCTCTTCCCACAAAGGTCAGAGATGCTGTTCAATTGTCTTTGTAGAAGTCATCAGGATCACCTATAGTCATCCTAGTCCAAAGTAAAGTTAGCGGTGCTCACAGATTAGGCTACTGTACTCCAATAACAAGAGCAACCTGGACTGCCACTCATTTTTGTCACTTGCTACAAAGTATGAAGTTGCTGTGTAGTCACAATACTACAATATCCCCCAAAAGCTATGTACAAAAGTTAAAGAGCATAAATATGACAAAGGACGATATGTGATACTTTCCAATCTTGCCCTATATCTATATCTCAGGTGGACAGAGGTGGGTATGGCAGATTCAAATCTTAAAGCACTTATCAATAGGTACCATTGTGCCCCATTTTCTACTTCAATGTTCTAACTGGCCGAGGTCTTGCCTGTCAGAGTGCATCCGCTGCAAAGCTTCATCCCTGCAGCAAAACTGGATTCACTGCTGGGTGGTCTTCCACCTACTCCTCACAGAACTCACTTTAGAACAGCATCAGTCATTGTAGGTATCAGGCTTTGGGATGGTGTCTAATGGTCCTAGTCAGTTGGAGCTTAGAGAGAGGATTTATTAATATTTCATTAATCGTAACAAAGAGATTTTTCCAACTCTGACTTTTTTACAATACATTCCAAAATATGCTGTTTTGCATCTTGGGTGCCAATAGTAGTGGACAAAATCAAATTCCTACTAATATTTTTTAAATAAAGAACTGACGACAAATGGTGGTCAAAAGAATTGTTGTTGTGGGCTCCAGTCAGAAGTCGGCGGAGTGTCAAGCAGGATGCAGGACAATTTCAAAATAAAATAACGGATACAGGAAATGTGTTTACGTTTTGGGGGATTTTGTAACGTGGATCTTGTTTTCGTATATTGAAGTGGTCATTTGCATATGAAAGTGTTTTGTAACCTGAAAATTTTGTCTTTAGAGGCACTCGTGAGTAGAGGTACTACTGTATATATCATTATATCATACAGAACTAACAACTTTATTTACCACATAAGACAAGGTAGTATATATAAATCAATATATAATGTTTGCTACCTAGTCCCATCTTACTTTTACTGCAAAGCATAGTGTTTGAAAAAAAAATCAAAAGAAATGACACAACAAACTTAATACTATTTTTTGTCACAGCAATCAGGGATTGCCTAGTAGTTTTTTTTTCTTTTCAAAATTGTAGTAGAAACTGTCAGAGGCCCGGTGTGCTCCCGTTCTGATGGGATGGGAATGGAAGACAATGTAAACATTCTGTCACACATATAAACAAGGCCCCACTCAAGTTTCACTGCACAGTTAGGGAATGCTTAGCTACTCTTTTACAGAGAAAGTATTTTTATAATTTGTTTATGTGAGATTCCAGAGACCTAATGTAGGGAATGGCTTTGTCTGCATTTCACTACACCTGGGTGTAATTTTAAGAGGTTTCTCATAGACAGATTGTCAAAATGGCTTACCAAAAGTGTGTGTGTGTGTGTGTATATTGTGTATGTGTGTGTATGTATATTGATCACAAAAATCTCTCCTCTTTTAGGAAATTAAAACTAAAATGTCATTGTAAACAAATGTCACTTTAATGATTTATCCAAAAATTGTCAGTTTATCACACCTTTCAAATAAATGAGCTAATCTATGGCATCCCCAAAAATTTGTTTGAGTAGTAAAAACAATGACTTGGAGAACTAACTGTCTGCTCAAAGTGCAAATGAAGTGAGGACCTAAACATGTGTTTAACCTTCTAATTATTGTATTTTTACGTGGTTATTTATGTCTCGGAGCCTTTGTGAGTTTGTATATTCCATTTTTTCAACCCTTTTTTCCCTCCTCTTGTCGTAATGCAAAGCTTGTGTCTGGAACTAGTTTTTTTCACAGCAGGCATTCCTTTCGGACTACTCTGTTTGCTTAGGTAATAACTGGCTTAGCTATAATTTGTTTGTGTTCATGTGTGCATGCCCCTGCATTTTACACATGTACACAGCTGAGCATGTTTCTTTGAACTAGGGAACAAACCGTGCCCAGATGATTGCTAGTATGTCTGTTTCAATGTTTCCTTTTTTCTCACGTCATTTCAGACTAAGCTCCGCATTGTTGTCCTACTGATAGCTGTTTAATTGTAATCTAAAGGGTAACAGTAGCATGAAGATGGTCAGAAGGAAAAGATCAAATAGGGTAGCAAACTTTTATTGTCACCAAGAAGAAACTATATTAAACACTTCTAAAAGATGTTTTGTGGATAGTGCTTGCATTCCCTTTGAATGACGGCTGAGAGGGACAGGTTTAGAAAAAAAACGTCAGGCATCAACATGATAATGAATAGCTAAATATTTTTCCTTGCCTTTTAAGATATAGGTGCTTCGGAATATCCTGGTGCTCTTATTCGGTCATCACTTGCTTACTCATGCACACAGACACAAACGTATACACACACGTATGCACGCGTGCACACATGCATGTACACGCACACACCCCTGGACCCATCTACAAACACTAGTCGGGTAACATGACATGGTCTGAAAGACAAGAAAGCATTTTTGTCTCTCAAGAAAAACAAATAATTAAACTTTGTGTGCGTGTGTTTGTGCGTGTTTGCGTGTCTGTGTGTCAATAGAGAGAGTGAACTAGTGGTAAACCAAGTTCTTTGCCTGAAACGTGCTACAAAGGCCTAGATTGACAGATAGGATTGAGAGTGTCATCCTAAGGATTAAGTGTAACAAACTCGATTGACAGATTGAACAACAAAGGGAATTTACACACACGCATGCACACGAAACATTGGTCCAAAAATGTACACAGGCAATTACAGGGAGGTGTATCAAAGTACCGAGGTAAATCCTATATATTGCGTGCGACGAGGTCCCACCAGAATTACCTGCACGTCTCAACTAGGATTATCCCTTCCCTCTCCCTGTGTCTTTTTCTTGTGGTCATGTTTGTTTATGTACATGTGGTGCAAACTGAACCATGAAAAAAGATAATTAGCTATTGTTCACTTTAGAATACCGTATCGTTTCTTCAAATGTTTGATGCTAAAGGGTGGCAATCTTTTTTTTTGCTTTTTGACCTCGGGTTCTACGTATGTTCTCCTGGCATCTGCCTGTATTCTCTTCAGATTATTCAATTCCTTAATTATCCTAAAACTGTTTTATAGTAAATCATTTAACATATGTTTTTACGCATTTTTTAAATAGTATAAAGGAATTATTCACAGCATATTCACAATATAAAAAAAGTAAAACATCAATGCTACTGTAGCAACACAATTTATTCACAGTGCACTATGTACAGATCACTTTCAAATCCTCACAAGATCATGCAATTGATATACAAGAGCTGAACAAACTTCATCAATCAAAAAAGATAGTAATGTTATTGTGGATACAATGTCTTGGCGGCAGTCACTTGAAAATCTTTATTACATTTTGCAGACAAAAACCCACACAACAAATTGCCATCTTGTCAGGGTGTAATCCCATGTTGTTGTTGCTATGCCAGACAGATCATTGATAAGTGTCTTCTTAATATTGGCTGACTAATAGTGTGCATTTGAAGTTTTGCACATTTTTTGATAGGGACGATCACTTCTAATCTTCTCATTACACTTAGCACTTGTGACATTAAGTGTCAAGTCATTTATATTGGCGCTCTGTTTTTGTGCACATTTACTACCAGCACATTCCAAAAAAGTACTTTCAGGCTTGTGTTTAATAAAGCTAAGGGTCCCACATCAAAGAGCTCATGCACACACAGCATACCTCTTCTGTCTGGCTATGAACATTTACAAGATGGCACAAGTGCTCAATTAATTGCAAACATTTGCCATAGTAGCATTAAATGAACCATATAAAGCATGTGGAGCAAAGTGAAAATTAAAAACATGTTAAACATGACTTTTGGGTTCGATATTGTCTCTGTAGTGGATTGTGTTAGTACTTGTCTCACAAAATTAAATGTAGCATGTCTCGATGACAGACAACATTACGCAGGTAATCTGATAATTGTGGGATATTTACTATACAAAGCACATACTTCATTGTGCATAATCCTCCTCTATATTAGTACAATTATGTCATACACTGCGGAATCCAGCTGTTATCTTAATAGTTAAAGGCCGTATTTTCCTACAAAAAGCAATCTAGTACTTTCATTTAGCTTTGTGAAAAAAAACGATAGAAAAACTGAACTTTATGAAAGGGGTTTATCGCCGTCTGGTATATTACCAGCCCTGGAATTGACTTTGACCTTAGTTGGAAATTTTTCAAACTTTATGAGAGAGCATATGGTTTACTGTGGATGTTTTAATATGGTGTATGTTTATGTCTTTAATGTTAGGGTTTGTAGAACGGATTGGTTTTACTGTCCGTGTATATAGAGGTATGCCGGTATGCTTGTGTCTGTCGGCCAGCCCAGTGAATGTGGTTCACCTTGCGCTGGCCACCTGTAAGCCATCAACAAAAATTAGCGTCTTTCGCCTTGATGGCTCGCAGAACAGTAGAGGGCGGTGAGAATGTGGTGGGCAGGCTGCTGGTTTGGCTTTTTGGAAAGCTGTTTGTGTATGTTGTGTGAGGGCATGGCACCAAAAAGCTGCATGGTTCTCAAACTTTTAACTGAAAGGTCTGTGCACACTTCTGACTCAGTTTAACACACAACATGGAATCATTAAGTTCAGTAAACAAATAAGTTATTAATTGCAGCCTAGGGGTAGATATTGGAAAATAAGCCACAGGTCACAAACCCTTTCTTGGTGTCCAGAACTCTTATTGGCTGTGGGACTTTGGAGAAAAGGGCGAGACTAATGATGTGGTCCTCGTGTTGCTGCTTCCTCTCCTTTGCTGGAAGACTTCCTGTGGCAGAGTCATCTTGTCCTGATTAAAGTGCATGCTCTGAACCCCTGAAGCAGGACAGTTTTTTTTCCTAATACACACAAACACAGAAGATATAGGCTATTTCACCAGCCCCTCCTTAGATATGTGATACTATTGACTTGAAGCTGTGGAAATACTGACTCTTTTTTCTCTCTCTCTCTTAAAGTATCGGTCTGTTTTTAGTTTTTATGCCTCCCCTTGTTGTGTAGCCAGGAGGCTGTTTGGTGTGATGAAGAGATGACTGGTCCTGTTTAGCGGACTGGTCTGCTGCCCAGCCCTGGCACCAGACCTCACAGCTGGGGTGTTGATCAGTGGGGGGGTGGGGGGTTGTATTCTGTGCACTAAGCAATTCAGGGGCTTTTTTCACATGCACCATCAATACAAATCGACTTGTACTGCGAGAAAGCAAACGTTTCAATTGTTTTAAGTAAGTAGAGCTCTCAGATCAGGATTGCGCCAATATTGATATCATTCTTATAGTAATCACGGATACATTGGGATGACCTTAATTGCTTTTTAGCCACTTGTAATCACAGACTAAGATGTCAGCATCAGTTCGCAAGCAATTGAATATTTATCCAGTATAAAAAGCACATTGACTCAAAGGGCCGCTGCATACTACGTGACATGGCCAAATGCATCTGAACTGTCTTGACTCTGTAACTACCTATTTTTTCTCACCTATCTCATATTATAAATTCCACAAATGTATCCATTTATTATAATTTTGAATATAGTTTGTCTGTTTTGTGGGCGGCCCGGTGAGTGAGTGGTTAGCGTGTCAGCCTCACAGTGGGGGAGCTAGTTTCAAATCCAGGTCAGTCCACTTGTGTGGAGTTTGCAGTTTACATGTTCTCCCCGGGCCTGCATGGGTTTTCTATGGGTACTCCGGTTTCCGCCCACATTCCAAAGACATGCATGGTAGACTGATTGGTCACTCTAAATTACCCCTAGGTATGAGTGTGAGCATGAATGGTTGTTTGTCTCCTTGTGCCCTGCGAATGGCTGGCCACCAATTCAGGGTGTCCCCTGCCTCTGTCCCGAAGTCAGCTGGGATAGGCTCCAGCACCCCCCACGACCCTAGTGACCATAAATTGGTGCAGAAAATGAGATGAGATGAGACTGTCTCTTTTGTTTTAGATTAAACATTTATTGCATTTAAATGGGTGTTTTTCACGACCAGATTTATAGGTATATAGCCACCCAAAAAGACTATCTATACTGTGGGTTGCAATAATACTAAACTACAACAAACAAACATACAATCCAGAAATGTTCCTTTACTAAATGCATACCTACAACATGCACATTTCAATGGAGCTTGTGGTACATAGATGCTGTGGGGGATTTTAATCACAGTATTCTAAACATAATCAAATGACAATTCTTCAGTCTGTCTGAGCATTTGTTTTTTTACATTTGCTAAACACTCCCAACTCTTTTTTGATTATGAAACTCTTGCCTTTAATATGTTGTCAATTTTGTCCTCTGAGGTTTGGAAATATTGTGCACGTTTGTGTTTTATGTGGATGTGCATGCATGTGTGTTCAGCGAGGCTCTCTTCAAGGGTACATTGTCAGAAAATGGACTCCAAATGCTGGCCCTTTAGCTTTGCAAACACAACCTGAAGGCCTTTCCCCATGTCTCCCTCTCTCGTTCTCTCTCTTTCAACTCGATCCCACCCTAACTTTAACCCGCCCTCCTACCCACTACAATTCACCTGCCCAACAACCCCAAGGCTCTTCAGCACCCAATCCTCCACAGCCCAATTCCCTCCCTCTGTCTCCTTCATCACACACGGAGAGTCATTCCTGAGTGGGTAAATAGAGTAAATTGGGGCTGACCCGGAGGGTTAGAAGAGGCCGAGCTCTCTTTTCATGTCAAAGCCATCTGAAGGCTGATTGGTTGATTGCAGTGCAGTGCTATGCTCTCAGCTTCCAAAAGGCTCCCTTGTGCTGTTATAATTTCCCCATCATGCACATGTGCACACATCCCCAGACTCGCGCACACATATGAGTATGCGCGTGGATACAGGCAGACGCACACACACACGCATTCTTACGGCCAAATGACTTAATTGGTGTTAATTGCATAATGACAGTAGCGAATTGGCACTGGGTCAGAGGTGAGGCTGTTTGGAGTGGTAGTGGAAAAAAGGATGTCAGGAAGATGAGGAAGAGAAAGGCTAAAACTTGTAGTTCATCTGCAACTGTTTCAAAGTTTCAACATGAAGCAATCCTTGACATGATGGCGTACTGAGAAGATGCACACACACACGTGCACACACAAATGGCCCTTTGTGGGTGGATGGATGTTCAATGCGTTTACCACAAGGATTCAATTTGACTCAGTCAGCTTCTGTGGCTCAGTGCAAGTGTGCCTGTCTGCGTGCGTGTGTTTTTGTGTGGGCGTGCGTACGGTCATGTGTGTGTGTGTTTGCGTTAGTCTGCAAGCCAAGTATGTTTATGTGCGTGTAAGATGGCTGGGACAGCTGAATTGGTGAAAACGTTTAAGCCATCATCATTACGGAGCTGTTGGTGCTTCAGGCGTGTTTTAGTGAAGAGCATAATTGGCTCACTATGCTGCTGTGTAATCTTTTCATATTCTGTGAAAACAACGAAAGCTATTGGTACTAATGGCCATGTTTTTTGGTGGGACTGATTAATTTACATTGCTCTAAAATTCAAAACCATACAGATTTATTATATATTGGTATGGTACACAACGTTGAAGCTTTCCATGGTCAAATATTCAAAGTGGCACAATCGACTCCACTGGGATTTTTCTCTTGGTATTTTGGCTCAAAAATCCATTTGGCCTGAGAACCAGGATTTGACACCAACATACGGAAAACAACAAACAGAAAAATGGGCAAAAAGTTCTCCGCTTGAGCTCAAGCCGAATGCTCGCCACGACTGCGGCACAGTGTGGTACTTTTTTGTGGTGAAAATAGGCATGTGGAAAAACCACCACTACGATGCCAGTCTTATGTGACATCGAGTGATAACATCACTCTGAAAGTAGAGTTGGGTTCAGGGCCAGTTCTGTGCTCCTGCATCGACTGCCTTCATTCGATTGCCGTCACGCAAGCGCCCTGCTTCTGCATCATCACAATAACACTGCCCCCCCAAGGAGGCATAACATTTCTTGATTTTCAGATCCATCGTGCATATCAAATATGCTTTTCTTCCACTGTATTTTTGACTTGTATAATTTTTTACATGACCTTGCTGTCTCATGTATTGTATAATGTCTCACGCTTATGGCACCACTGCTAGTTTGCTACCCAGCCTAATGATTTAATATATATGTTTAGCTGTCCTCTTATTTCTGTTATGTGCTGAATCACTCTGAACAGCCCCTTGTTTGCACTAGATATCTGGTCTTCTGTTCATAACAATATTTGTTTGCATGTCTGCTTTTACCCAAGTTCCGCTGCGCACAATTATTGAGTAACCTTAATCTTCCTGGATTTTTCTTTGAGCACATGTGTCTTTTTATGTAGTAGAAACAGTATCTTTACCCTGCTAGGGGAAGTGATGCAACGCTTACGATGAGATTTACGTTCACACTTTCTGTACGTGGCCCTCACTATATTAGATCTATACATCATAGGTCTCCTCTCTCCACATATTTCCTTGGCATATATATGCATCGGCTGTGCGTGTTTAATTTCATCCATGTTCACCTCACACAGTCCCTGTCGTGCTTAAACTTGTTACGTCTGAATGCACTTTGTCATACCCACTGCATATTTGGTGTGTGGTATGTGCGCATCCTGTATTGACTCTTTTTAAGTGGTTCCTCAAGCCCAGATGATAGATGTACGGTTTTATGAGAGTTCCTCCGAAAGGCATCCCCCACAGGCTCTTTGGGACACAAAAGAAGCTGTCACTCTAAGCTTTTCTGATCTCAGCGTGTGTTCATCCAGATGTGTGTGGTGTTGCAATCGTGTGTTGGGGTGTGCAAGTCTGTGTGAATGCCTCCATATGTGGAAGAGCTGTCACCTGTTCCTCGTGCTGTCTAATACCCTGTCTATGGGTGAGTCTTTGATCTGTGCGGCAGGAGATTCCTACACTGTGAAATAGCCTGGTCCGATTTACCCAATGAAAGAGCAAGACTTAACCACTGTTATTACACCGCCTCTTTTTTAAACATCACTTCTTGTTTCTGTCTCTGACTCTCTTATTCCTTGAGTCATGCTTGGGCCTTTGTCATTTGCTGCTTCTTCACTCGAATGTGCTGGAACTGTATGTGTTACACAGTGAACTCAGTACACAGAGCAGGGAGTATCCTGGTCAAGAGGCCCTCTGACATTTGTCTGGCCCATGTTTATCTGTTGTAGAAGATCGACAAGACCCCGTCATATCTCTACCTGTTCATTCCAAGCGTTCACTCTGTTCTTGGTCACCCTTATTTATATATATTCTGCCCTGAATGACTGAAAGTCTGCAACACTTTAATAAAATGTACCTTATTGAACCAGCGTTATAGAGCCATACTGTACATCATCACTGCACCTGTCTTTTGTATACCATGTATTTGCTTTTATTTTTGCCGGGTTCTATGCATTCAGCTCATTAAATGTAAGGAAAATCTGTTCTCATTCATTTAGCCAGAAAGAATGAACGTATTTACATGCACATTGCAGTGAAAACAGTTTAGGAAAATGTGTTTTCTAAATTTTGGTGGAGGCATTCCTTTTTAGTATGGAGCATAACTGATGCCAGGCCAAACTTCAGGTACTCTTGGTCAGTGCCCTTCAGGGGACTAGTCCCTGTTTACTTAACCACTGCTGTGTACATTTACCACTTAGTTGCCCCAACTGTGCATCGTGCTCAAATGTTGCATTTTTAACCCATCTTTGTCAAGTGTCAGTAGCTGCATATATTTAGCATTGAGCATGTGTTACTGATTATATCTAGTCCAGCAACAAGTTGTTAAAATATTAATTTGTCCTTTTTATTCCGATTTCTCACATTCTTTGCAGTAATTATTTTCACACAGTGATTAAGTGTATGGCATTGTTGAATCCCTTCAAGCCAGTTCATGTTTGACTTTATAGTATATGTTTTCAATGTGCCTGTGTGAGTTCTGCTTGGTAGGTAGGTCGGTCGTCACTGAAATAATCCCATGGGGGTCATTAAGTCTATTATTCCAGTCTAGTCTGAGTATTAATGCAGCCTCGGTCCCACAGTTACATCTATAGTATGGCAGCTTCTACTCTTCTGGGAAGATTTTCCCAAATTTTGAAGTGCCTGTCCAAATTGTTTTCCATTCATCCTGAAGCTAAATTTTGAGGTCACTCATCGGTGTAGAGCAACAATAACTGGCTCACTATCTCCATTCTGGTTCATGTCAAAATTGTCTGATAGAATTATGGTCAGGTCAGGCAAGATTTAAAATAACACACTCATCTTCAGTCTCTATGAACTGTTCTCACAGTGCAGTCCTTTTTGCCTTAAATTGTGCCCACAATGTTGCAAATACAGAATGTGTTTTATGTTTTAGTTTATTCTCATTAAAATTCCAAAGGACCCTACCTAAAGTTTGTATATGCGAAGGACATTTGTTTCCTTGCAGCTATTTTGTTTGACTTCTCCTTCAACTAGGTAAGTCGACTGAAACGCCTGTCATCTGTCATTACAGCAAACTGGGGGAGAAATGTGGGTCGTGCCATTTTAACTGGCCTACTCAAGGATGTGGAGTAATGTGAGTGATGGTTGAAAGTCACAATCTGTGACCTGAGAAAGCTCCTACTAAACATCAGCACATGACCTTGCTCGGGAGGCCTGAATTCTTTCAATGTTAAGCCGATACTATTCCCAGTGCTGCCAAGACAAATGGATGGAAGTTTACACACGCACACATACACACACCGGCCCACAACCTAACATTTCATACAGAATGAATTGTGTGATTCTTTTCCAGTTACTGGAAGTCTGCAAGCACTTTAGACACTACATTTTCACCACTTATTTTAGTGCAACGATGGGAATCTATTTTGCTGCCTTGATGTTTAGATGTATGGAACAGGACATCATGTGTTTTTGTTCAAGGAAGCAGTGATCCTAACCTAGCTGGAACATTTATATTCCACTGCTCAGACTTTCATAAACAGGGTGAGGACATGTTTACATACAATATCATCCCAGCTGGACTGTACATCATTCTTCCCCATCATAACAAAGTGTATTTGCCTAGCTTATAGTAGCAGTGCATCATAATGTGTTGCATGTATCCCACAGCTAAACTAAATGTTAAACGCTTGACCACTGTCTCAGAGCCTGTTTATTGTGTTTGCTGTATTTTGCGAATAAACAGTAAAAATACATGCAGCACTTTGTCCAAGCTATTAGGGATTGTTAATGTTTTATCGCTATACTAAGTCTAAGTTGTCACTTTCTATGATTATTTGCAATTGACTCCATTCCCATTTTTAGCATAACTGCATAGCCTTTCCATGAACCACAGAGCATTCCACAGTTTGTACATATATTCAAAATGCTTTTAGAGGATGTAAGTCAATTCAATCCAGTTACTGCACAGCAGAAGCAATTGAGCGTTCAGAGCATTCTGTCAAAACTGCCTCAACTCTCTTTTAAAATGTCCTCATGGGATGTGAGGAATCTCTATAGTATGTAAATAGTCTATAGACTGTCCCCCCTCGCACATACAAACACACACCCCAGCACAAAAGCCCGAGGCAGGAAAGGTGGGCATTCCCCACCTAACACTTTTCTTTTGATGGTCACTTTTCCCCATTTCTTTCATTGCCCCCAGATTCATGCCTGGAGGTGGTGGGATCCCACAGCATGGAAAATTGACCGCACATGCACATACGACCCCCCTCCCACACACACGCACACACACTCACACACACGCACACACACACAAACACACACAGCACGCACACAAAAACTGTTTGATCTGAGCTGCATGTTTCTTTAAGGATAGTCACCAAGTAAGGAATAAATAAAAAACAATGATCAAGTTATCAATAGTACATTTTCTTTTCCAATAGTGTGGATCCATTTGGTACTTTTCACAATTGGCACTTGGGTGCATGGCATTAGCAAGAGATCAGTAGCAGACCACCAAGCATTGTAAAAGCTCTTTTCCCTAGTGTGTATCCAATGTGTCTAATGTCCTGGGGCTCCTTCTGACCCGGGGGGCAGCAAGCAGACCTAGCCAACAAGATGATTGGTTCTTCCTGAGACCGGACTTACCTAGCATTAAGCATCACGCTGCAGCTGCGCTAGAACAAACACTCTCAGTCCACTTGACAGCGAGCTCTAACAATCCCGTTTATAGCCACTAGTGCATTTGCTTAAATCAAGTGACTTGTGTTTATTAGTGATGCTTAAAAAGGATATTGGAAAATATGAGAAATCAAAGAAAAAAACGGTCTAATGAGAAGTGAAAAAGACTCCGACATTGTTTGAGATTTTCATCTACTTTTTCAGCACTTTGGAATGAAGTTTTATTTGTTTAATTTTTAAATTTGGATTTCACATTTTCACTCACTTTCAAAGGCGCTAGATTTCCCTAGCTTAGCTTTTCCCTAGCTGATGGGGGCAAATCATTTAAGAGACAGAACTTGAACTGTGGTCAATAAAGAACAGATGGAGAAATCGTAAGTGTGAAGGGCGCAGAGTGGGGACGCTGCTCGTTGGTTTAGAAGTCAAAACTGTAGAGTCGATGGCTTTGGTGCCATCTTGAGAAAAAGTCAAGCAGAAGATGGAGCCCCAGGGCTATTACCACATCCAGAAAAAAAGCTAAGGGGTGCCAGAAGAACATTAGCTAGGTCGTCTTTTTTGTTGTGATATGCACGCACAAACACACACACACACACACACATACACACACACACACACATTTGTGAAACAGGTACCATGTGAAACTTTTATAGAGTGTGAATCATATTTGTTTGTGTCAAGTCCATTGAACATATAGGACTTTTTTATCTTTGTAAGTCATAATCATTTTCTCTCTGTATTGAGACGAAATTCAGCCGCTCATGTCAATGTGATCATGTCTGTGCAGGAAGTTATGCATACAAAACTTCAAAGCTGATACCTCAAACTTTCCTTCAATGCCCTTATGAAAAAACAATGTTGATAGGCCTGCATCCCCTAAATTTATTTTTTCAGATGGGGGTGAGAGGCTGTTACTAAGTCAGTCAGCATGGCCACTTATCAGACCATCAGACTACCCTCAGATTCTCTTTCCAGATGGAGGTGAGATAGGGCTCCAGAAGCCCAGGACCCTGCAGACACTGACAGAATGGGAACCTCCCCTGATCTCCTACCTGGTGGAGGTCCTTTAATGTGGGCTCGAGTTTCATTTTGTCCTCTTTGCCCACACCCCCATCACCCAGGCTTGTACTGGTATCTACATTCAGTCATGTTCAAGGTCCAAAAACCTGGGTGCTAAACGACTGTTAGCTCCAGTGACAGGCTTAACTCTCGGTCAAGGTGTTGGGTAAAGTCAATCATAGTTAAAAATAAAATAAATTTAAAAAAACAAAACAAGTAAAACAGCAGAGTACAAAGCATCAGGTCCAGCGTGGACATCCTCTTTTAATAGCAAGCTCTTGCCCATACAGGAGCCCCAAGACTGCGGCTTACCACTTAACATACCCGCCTGCTTTATTATAGTGAAGTGCAAAGACTGCCATTTCGTATGACGTTGCAAAGGGTCCCATTCTTTGACACCGCCACCGCAGAGAACAGCTTCATGCCAACCACAGTGCCAGCTGACCATCTTGTCCAGCCACATAGCGTCTCTGCCTAATGCTGCCAGCATACCACAGGCAAGGAAAGAAGCATAGCAACCACAGGCTGGTAAGATTTGTAGGAGTTTCCTTCATATGTCAAACTCCACTACTTTGCATCCTGCATAAAATGTCTGGGCACTCAGAACAAGCATGTTTGCCATCCAGCTGTAGCCAAAAGTAGTATAGCTCCCGACTACTTTACCCACATTTGTACCAGATTGTCAGGTCCACGTCACTAAGGAAATTTGATTCGAAGGACAAAAAAAATTGAAATGTTGGGCCCTATTTTCATAGATAGTACCCATGCGTGCTCACGTAAATGTGACTCCACTGTAGTGTGACAGACGCAAAGCACGTTTTATATGCATGATAGGTGTTCTGGTGCTACAAGTGTCTGTTCTTAAAGACACTTTCAGTGCAAATGACAATTTTGTAGGGGAAAAGGGCATACATTTACTATGTACCCATGTTGAGATTTTGGACAAGGTACAGTAGACTGGTGACCTAGCGTATAGATAACCAGATCCACTGACATGTGAGGTAGACGTCAACACCTTTCACTCATAAATACTCATAAATGAAAGGCCTTTATCGTCACTATACAAGTACAGTGATCAGTGTTAAAAATGGCTGCACGGATCTCCCGAGCCAAATTCATGTAATCTGCCGATTAGGATTAGTATACCCAATGGACCTCTGGGAATTTACCAATTACCGCTCAACCTCTGTGTCAATTGTAGCGCATTTGAACAGAGTAAGCCACGTTTTTAAATTGGGCCATTTCCGCTTCTTCTTTTGTGAAAGTGTGAAATCCTGGATCATATACTAAACGGCACTTGAGGCTGATAATGAAATTCGAACACTAAATCTTTTGTTTCCAACACCTTAAGTGTGAGATTGTTTACAATGTTGTGACTATGATAGAGATTCTGTGGACAGTGTATGTAGAACACCCCTACGAACAGTTTATGACATTGTCTTTGATTCGGATTCAGCTTGTAGCGTTACCGACATTTCTCTCAAAACACAAAGACTGCCTCTTAGAATGCTTTCGGAACAAAAGATAGAGCCAGCAAAGGAATCCCGTGATTAGAGATAGAAGATTATAGGAGTGAATGAGAGCTCAGTCCAAGGTGAACTTTTAAGAGAGAAATCAAGACACAGTGGGGGAGGAAAAGAGAGGAATTTGGGAGTGAAGACAGAGAATTCCATGCACCTTTTAGCATGTTTTATTGCCGATGCACAAACCTCTATTTAGGACCTGTATGAACATTATACTTTTTTTTGCCTCAGGGTAAATTGAGCAGTAAATGAATTTACCCGACCAATAACACTTTTTCTGTTTTGCAGTCTGGCGCCTATATCTTTGTGATTTTTACATGCGTGTGTTTAGCATTAGCACTTAGTTTGCTGGTATTTTGTCTCCGGACTGCATCATGCAAATACAAGTTCAGAAAGGTTTGTAGTCATGTGCACAAAATATATTGAACAACACGCCAAGTAAAATCCACCTGTATCATTATTACCTTGACCATGAATTTCCTCACTATTCCACACAGGCCTCTGTCATTTCTCAAAGGATTACAAACAGATACGATTGTGATTTGGTGTAGAAATACTGGACAGGGAAATATTTCCTCCTCTTTCTGAAAACCTTGTAGCTTTCACATGAAGCCAACTTCACCCAATGGTATCCAAATTGAATATTGTCTTTAATTACAATGTAAGTGTGTTTTCCTGAATGTCCTAATGGTAGCCATAGTCTATTGGCTCGTCAATATCTCACCACCTGATATATCGAAGGCTTACTCACGCTTGCTTTCCCCTTGCATGTTTTCTCAGATGAAGGAAATTATTATAATTAGCCTGTGAGGGATTGTTTTCTTTCCCATTTTACCCCTCCAACTATCCCCCCAAAAATACTGCTTTCTGCTTTTACCTTTCTATGTTCACCTTCTCTATTCCAGTCCGGGTTTGCGCTTTTCTCCCAGTTCTATGTATGACACCAGGAGATGGTTCCAATTTAGTTTGAGCCAAATCCTCATTCACATCATCCATAAATAAGAAACATAATAGCGAATAAGTAGAAGAAAATCAGCACTTAAATTCAAGTTGATTTAATCATTTATCAGTCATGTTTTGAAACTTTAAAAGCACAATTTGGGGAGTTATGAAAAGCAGCATTTTGATGTCACGGGTGCGTGTCAGCTTGACTTTAGTTAGAACACGTATGCTCGGAGATGAGCGCTGGGGTACATATGGGCAGTATTGGGCCAGGGGGAGACGCAAATCTGGCATTTTGCACTCTAATTTCAGCCAGCCTGAAGGCCTGGAGCGCTAAGAAGGGCCTCACTGTTGCTCTCTGGATCAGCCAGGTATTGCTTACATAAAAAGCAAGTGAAAACAGCTGTAGGGATAATTAGCTTGATTCTCCATTACATGCCATGAGGGCCAATAACTAAAAAAAATTTAGTTTTGTTTGGGTTAGAGCTGCAGCCCCATCTAGGAGGAAGTTGTAAAAATCAGGAAGTAAAAAAAAAGAGAGTAGCAAAAATGAGAAATGAAATAATAGCTATAGTAAACTCTTGAAGCCTTTGTTCCTGAGATGTATGCTCTTTCCTGGATGACCCACTCTAGGCCTCATTTAAAATGTTTTATGAATGCATTATGACATTGGATTTGTTTTTATTTTGGCGACTGAGTGGTTTGCGCGTCGTCCTCACAGCTCTGTGGTCCTGGGTTCAATCCCAGGTCGGTCCTCCTGTGTGGTTTTTGCATGTTCTCCCTGGGTTTACATGGGTTTTCTCTGGGTACTCCGGTTTCCTCCTATATTACAAAAACATGCATGGTAGGCTGATTGAACACTATAAATTGCCCCTAGATATGAGTGTGAGCGTGAATGGTTGTCTGTCTCCTCGTAAATTTGTTGACCTTTAGGCCAATGGATGCTAATTAACCGCCGCCTGTGGCAGCCATTTAATTGTATTAAAGAAGAATGTTCACCCAGTTCCGATCATACCAGCAAAAATCTTGAGTATTGTAATGTTTAGCTTACAGACTGAGTAAACCTAGAATGCATATTTTAATGGTGATTGTATTTTTACCAGGCCCTGTATGAGAAAGGTATTGAATCCCTTGTTGAATTCCAAATTAACTGTCTGTGGCTAATCACATTTGTCGAGAAAGCTGTTTCCATTTGTTCTGGTCACACTCAAGTTGGCTGACCTTCAGATCTGTTTTTTAAAAAAAATCATTTTAATAGAACCCATCTGACAAAATGAATGCGGGGAAAAGATCTGAAAAAGCTGAGGAAACACGCCACAATTCAAAGCAATTTACAAACAGAGGAAGAATAAAGTAGTAATTGACTATCACTTCAGAAAGGGTTACAAGGCATTAGAACAGCAGCATGCCACGGTCCGAGCTATTGTCACCAAATGGAGAGAACTTGTCATATGATATGAATTTAACCTTCACTTCAGTGAGCTACTTAAGGTAATCAAAAAAGTTAAATGCCTCTTAGTACTCTTAAGTTCATTTGTCCACCACAATAAAAACACCATTTACCATAATGACCATATTGTTAAATAAATGCCACTTTGTCAAGATAGACTATCAAAACATTTTTGGAAAGACAATTATGTGATACAGCTCTTAAACTGGGTCTCATTAAATAGTTTAGGCTGTGGTCAGTGAACATGTACCTACTGATATGTTAATTATAGTACTGTGTTCAGACCTTTGCTTGATAAATCCCTGATTGTCCACATGCTAATTCAGTTAGTATAGCTCCAATAAAAAATACGCAGCAGGCCCAAACTGTGACTGGTTTTCTCGTTACAATTGTGGATGCAGGCATGCGTTTGTGTAGTGAATTCATCCATCGTGTGGTGGTAGAGAGGTGTTGATAGAGAAGAAAGAGGAACAGTATAGCAGCACATCAAAAGGCAGGGTCGTGCTCTCTATTATGGTCTGCTGGGAATCATATTTGTTGATTCTATGTTGCCTCCACCCCCACCACCAAATCATTAACCTAAGTGCAGACGACAGCAGAGAAACTTGAGTCTGACTCCCAAACTTGAACAAACTAACTCATGCTATGGTTTATAGACATTTACTGTACATTCACATGCACCCACAGACCTGACTTAATAAAACAAATGATGGCACTTTATTTGCAGTAAGGGTTTATGTATTTCTAGCTGTGCCGGTCCATCGAATGTCCAATCAGATTATAATCATTGTGTTGGTGTGTGTGTGTGTGTGTGGTTCATCTTTGTGAACAATACATTAAGGTCATGTTCTCTGGATTGTTTGAATCTTTGTGGTTGTCATCTAGTGTGTTCTCTTCCACATTCTACCTTATTTGTATTCCTCGTCAGTAATACTAAAATGAGTGTGACTAATAATAATGATTTCAATGTTAATTGGGGGCCTGAGGCAATAAGGCATATTCAACGTGATAAACATGCATACAGTAACTGTTTCTTTTAAATGTATTGAAGTGGGGGGAAGGGGAGTTGTTGAAGTCTAATGTACTGTTTGAAGAGTCCAAATTTAGTCCCCAACACTTTTTTTTTTAAATTAATGAGCAATTGCTATTTGGAATGCTGCCACTGTATTTAGAACGTTTTTAATGAGCTTTGGAGGTGTGCCAGACATTAATGAGCAGAGCACAAAAAAAGTAGAAATGCATAGCCCGATATGAGACATTGAGCTTTTATTTATACTTTCAAGCAATTTTAATTTTTATTTTATACTGTCAAGCAATATTTATGTAACGTATCAAAAGAAAAAAGTATTCAAAACAACAGCGTACATTTAATGAAATGTCATACTCCTATCTATTTTGACACTTCATCTTTTCGTGTAATTGTTTTGTATCTTGGTATTTGACCTCTCACACTAATACGTATTCATCCTTTTTCTGTCAACAGCTGCCTGGACAACCAGGTATCAGGAGGTCCAGCAGCTCCAGTGGTGCATTCTGAATACCGCTGCTTCTCCCACCCACGTCATCGTTACCACCACATCAGGCACTTTTCAGGGCCCACCACTTCTGAGCACTTCTGATAAGCTCCAAATGTCGTCTTCCTCTTCGCTGACCAAATGCCAAGACTCTAATGCGGGGGCGTGTCAGTCATCAACGATGGCCTTGGTGTAATGTGGCCCCCTGCCTTTATATCCAGCTGGTTACAGTTGGCGTGTAACTGTGGATAGAACTCAATTTTCAGTTTTAAGTTCTGGATTTCAATCAACCGACAATTGATACCCCACGTTCAATAAGAATGTAGCCAAGCCGGACCAAGGGGAATCACCTATTTACCTCTGGTACCACTGGACATATGGACAGTAGTAAATGTCTTTACTTCTTAACATGGACCTCATACATTCGCACCCAGCAAGACCTTTTCACTATAATGTGCCAATGGAGATACCCAATTTTGCAAAGGGATGCTTCTGATATTGGACTGGATCAGATTCATGTTCTAAAGTTGGACTACAAACTGACACAGGTTTTCTTGGACTCTCATGTTTGCTTGATTGAAGCTGACGAAACAATGTTTTCTTTGCTGATTTTTTTTTGCATTGTTTGATTTGAGTGCCATTGTTAATGGTTTTAAAAAGTTGTGTTGCATTTGTTTGTGTGTGTGTTTCTCTTGTGTGGTGCATAATATCCATCAAGGAACAACTTTTAAAGTCTTAAAGTGAAAATTCCAAGTTGGGTGTTGGAAACCTTCCTTATGCCATCAATTCTCCACTTTTTGAGCAGAATTGAACGGAATAATAAAAGTAAAAATTAAACAATGGGACACACTGGGATTGAAAGTTATCATTGGCGTCTGCAACTGGAAAAGAAGAGGAAAGAAAAGGTTTTTTGAGTTCATGACAATAACAAAACCTTTCACGGTATTTTTAACTGACTTTACAAATCTTTATTTTCATTGTTCTGCTTGCTCCGCTGGAACAAAGTATACTTAAAAAAGTTATCTGCCTATATTTGTGTGGGTGGTTTAGTGCTACTTTTGCCATGTTTGTGGTGAGGTCACGGTATTAGCCCTTGACTTGTTCCAGAGTGTTTTGCAGTGCTCAGCTGTGTTTCCTGATGTTTTAATAAACATTGCTTTCACAGGAACTATGAGGTGTGTTTTATGCGAAATAATGTCAATAACTTTGACATTGACAGTGTTTAGTGGTCAGATGGAGTGCAACAATAGCTATTTTCACAAGATTAAAGTTTCACCGCTACTAATGGCCATCTCAACAATAGACTCTTGAAGTTTTCCCCAGTTTTTATGCTCTAGTATTTCTCTCGAGCTCTCATAAACTCGGCCAGATGTTGCCCGAATTTACTTCCTCAAAGAACATGGGGGTGAATGTGTACATGATAGAGAGGGGGAGGAACTGAGACTGTATGGGGGCGGACTGGGCGGGATAACAAATTTGGCTGAGCATGTTTGGTAATACCAGCTGGATGTGCCTTGGCACGCAAGCCTGCCAACAGCTGATGTGCAAAATACACGAATGTTGAAATGTGGGTGTGTCATCACACACTTTTCCAGTAATGTCGCAGAACATATACTGTAAATATATTATACATTGGGTGGCCCGGCAGGTGAGTAGGAGACCTGGGTTCAAATCCAGGTCGGTCCACCTGTGTGGAGTTTGCATGTTCTCCCCGGGCCTGCGTGGGTTTTCTCCAGGTACTCTAGTTTCCTCCCAAATTCCAAAGACATGCATGGTAGGCTGATTGGACACTCTAAATTGTCCCTAGGTATGAGTGTGAGTGTGAATGGTTGTTTGTCTCCTTGTGCCCTGCAATTGGCTGGCCACCGATTCAGGGTGTCCCCCACCTGTGGCCCGGAGTCAACTGGGATAGGCTCCAGCACCCCCGCGACCCGAGAGAGGGTAAAGTGGTTCAGAAAATGAGATGAGATATACATTTTACAACACTTTGATTAGGTACAACTGCACAATACAATGAGAACCATCCAAATTTGTATATGTACCACTTTGGCCGTTGAGCCAGCTGATTCTAGGTGAGCGACCGGGAATAGTAGCTACTCAACAATTATTTGAAGGGCACGTGCAAGTAAGCAATCATTTACACTCATATTTACTTACAGTATTTAATTATACCTTAACTGTATAATAATAGCCTGCCAAACCAAACTAACTATCACTATGTAAAACAGTTGCAAGTCAGTCTAGTGTTCAGTATAGTTTCCATTGGGGCATTAAAAACTCAATTTCCCCTTGACTTTATTAAATAAGATTATTTGCTGCACATGATAAAGATATCATTATTCATTTTAGGTGCTGCCTATTTTTATGAAATGTAAACTGTCGCGGTCATCAGTGCACGCAATGAGTTGTCGGCATTATCAAAACACAAAATAACCTTTGACACCAGTCGTGAGGTTCATTGGATAATATTTGACGAGTAAGCCGGTGGATTTCTGTTGCATGTTTGTAGATCATGTAGCATAGAAAAATAATTACAGTATAGGCTCTTGGAAAGGCCCCTGGGTGATGAGAGCAGCCTGTAAAAGCATACGATGCGATTGGACTGAGACGAAACTCGATCTGCAAAAGGGGAAAATCCTAGCTCTGCTCTGGAATGGATAAGGTAATAGCCTCAGGTGCTTTTAAAAGTTTATTTTAGGTAACAGAGAGGTTTGTTTTGTTACAGCCTGTCCCACCCTCGTCTCTCTTCGTTCTCAATTCAAATGAGTTCTTGCTTCTTCCAAGTGGTCGCCTGGGACAGGTTGCGCATGCGCCAGTCCGTGGTAGTATTCATTGTGGGAGGAGCCTATGCGAGCAGGTGAGAGAAGAAGAAAAAAGTCGAGTGGGAAGGACACATTTTCGAGACGCCGCTGCACTTGAGCACACGCACGCGGCGAAGGAGGACGAAAATCCTGGCTCCTTAAAAACGCTCCACTTTTTGTTAGTAGAAAACTTTTTTTTGACTTTTTTCCCCCCGCCCTGTGGAACATAGTTTATATTTTGTATTTCTGGAAGACTTTTGTTTGGACCGTGTGGCGCAAGGCGGATCATTGCTTGGATTGAGGACTTGTCAGAGACGCTCTAGTGCAGAATGGGTGTAAAATTGACTATTCGCTCGTGGCGTGGAACATTGCGTGGATCTTTTAGAAGGTAAAGTGCTCCACGACCCGAGCGTGCGCGCGTGGCTGGAATTATTTTTTTTAATGGATGCCCTTCCATCACAATCAGCTCAAATCCTGTAAATTACTTAGAAGTGATTTAAAACTGAGCCTGAACTCTGTTCCTTCCTCCTGAAGTGACATATTTTTTTGCAATAAGACCCTTTTTTGGGGGGAGGAAAACTGCTCAATTCCAATAATTAATTGGCGTGAAACTTCCATTTAACTGCGCTGCGCTCCTTTTGAGTATTTTTTTGCGCAGGGAGCGCGTCCACTTCTATTTTTGTATTGTGATTATTTTGGGGTTTCCAACCTTGAAGAATTATCAACTTTATCCATAATTCAAGCATCGTGAAAAGGACATAAATTTTCCTCCAGGGCAACACTGGGATTATTGCTTTGACATCGTCTACGGAGAGTGGATTACATTTTCCAGATCCCTGGTGAGTACAGCATCTTCAAATTGCTATACTACAAATTGTGTGTGGAAACCATTTCGATCTAATGGATTTTTTTGTTATTGTGATAAAACTGTCATTTGATTGTGAAATAACTTCGAATTAGATTCGATTTGTCATTTCTTTGAAGGTTATCATTTGTCAATGCTGCCGTATATCAAAGCATATTTCAGTACTTGGCTCCCTCTCCTGGTTTGAATATTGATAAGGGAATTAAAAAAAAAAGGAAAAATGTTATTCATCATATTACATCTATACCGCGTTTCTCTAAACATTTAAAATATTTTTCCATGTATTAAATGGACTAAATAAAACCAGATGCATTTTGGCCCAAATATTCTTACATTTTATTTGTTACTGATGACATCTGTTGCCAAAGTTTGTTTTAATAAGAAAACCGCCTGATTTAGGATCATTTTTTGTATCATTTTTTTCAAGAAAATTTGCTATCACTATCTGGTAGTTTTTGACGCCGTCCCTCTAATTCTTCTCAAACGGAAGTGGCCTCATTTCTATGCCACTTTTAGCTCCACAAATGGGTGTGCGGGTTATCAGTCAACAGGTCAACGAGCAGGGCCACTTTTGTAGGGGTCAAATGTTTTCGAGGTGGGGTCACCGACTGAAGGGGCGCCTCCAATTTTATGCACTCCAGCCCGGAATTTACTCGGCTTCAAATAGACTACAATAATATAAGGTGAAAATGAGCTATTACAGTTTCAACCTCAAATGGAATAGTTTGTTTGGCTGAAAATATAATTGTGTGCACCTGCGGCGTCATTGCGCATTGATTTGACCTCGTTTTCTGGCTTCAAAATAAAGTTAAATAATGCACATATTTTGAAATGTGATATTAAACCTTAACGCTATCCCAATCCCGCGTGTTTGCAGGATGACTGCAATTGCGTTTGCGCGAGTCCAGTTCAGAAAATCTTGCCATGTGATCAAGTAGAGCAGTTTAGGGGCCAAAAGTACTGACCTTTAAAGCTGGCTCCATTTGTAGTCAAAATTGTAGTATTTACAATTTGAATTTTGTAATATTCTTTTTTTTAAATGTTGTCTCTATTTATTTAAACTCAACTAAAAGCTCAGCATCAGTGGACCTCCACTGACGTGGCCCCCCGTATCGTCTCAGGTTTTTTTTGTCTATTTATTTGTAACTTTAATGACATTTAAGTCATATAAATAGCATTTGCGAGCACATTATAGTTTTAGATGTTTCACAATGTTATGTTTTGTCTCAGATTGAAATTTTAAGAAAGGCGTATAAATTCAATTTTTATCAAAACTTGCCCCCAAAAAATTGAAACTGCACTTCTATTTATTCATGATGCATTAATCACAACGAGCACTCGTCTTCTGGGCATGCTTCTTTAGAGTAAATGTCAGGAATGCATCAGTCTGGGGTTTCGGGGCCATTGTCCTGCCTGGCTCAACATCCATCATCTGATTCACACTCAGCAGCTGTATAAAGTCAGCTCACACGCATACTGTCCGACCTCAGCGCAGTATTGTGTGTGTGTGTGTGTGTGTGCGCGTGTGTGTGTGTGCACGTGTGTGTGTGTGCGCGTGTGTGTGTGTAAAAAAAATCCTGCAACATGCCCAATTTACAGTGCGCTTGAGGATTTAAACATGAGTGACAAACTGCTTTGTCATTTCTCAGATTGGCGTGGCGATGAAGCTGGGACTGGATTGTATGTGCCAGCCGGGCTTCTGGCCTCTGGGAAGCGTGTTGGACTCCAGACATTGCGTCTTTGCACTCACACTTCTCACACTCCTCATGCAGGTAGTGGTGGAAGCCAACTCGTGGTGGTACGTATAGTGGATTTGCCCATCTGTGTTGTGTGTGTTGTTTGTGGAATTCATAGTTGTGTAGCCCCATTTCTGATCTTTTTTTTTTCCATTTGGTGTTGGAAACATTTAGAATTGTTTTTGTAAATCGACCTGCTTCAGCTCCACTAACATAATCTGCTGAAAATTGCACTTTAACCGTTCTTAGACCCCTTTTATTCCTTTTCATTTTTAGCATTAATGAAAAGTATTTGGAATATAGTGGTTAAATGGGTCTCACTTCAAATGTCTGTATAGGTATCCACACATTTGATCCCAAAAAATAAATGAATTATTAAACAATTATCTCAATCACATCACAAAATTATTTAGAAATGGTAAAACCTGAACTTGATGAATGGAAACGGGTCCAAACAGAGGTTTATTTGTAACTTCTGCCATCTTACAGAAGAGGATTTAATTGCTCATTTGCTGCCAGTATATGTCAGTGGCATAGATAGATATATTTGTTATTAATAAGGTTTTCAGACAAGAACAACTAATGATCTTTTCCGGCAACCTGGTTAGGAATCAACTCGATAAACTCCCTCAGAAAGGCAAATTATTTGTTCGAAGAATCCCCTGCTAAAATCTTTTTCAATACCTGTTATTGTGAGCTATTGCCTAATCACGGTTATACTCGAATGGAAATATTTCATCTAAATTTGCTTCCATTAATCAAGGCCATCGATGCCGTCATGCAACATTCAACAAAAAAGGAATTAAATAGGTAATTTGTCAGTGCTGTACAGTTGAATATTGGATCACTTTCCAGGCAAAAAATTTGCAGCCTTACCATGCGGTACCAGCTCCCATTGAGTTTCCTCTTTAAGAGAATGTCAGGGGTAAATGATTTAAGGGGGAAGCATGTCTGCGTAGTGTCTATGTAGACTATATTTTCCTGCTGCGTGTGTGTGTGTGTGTGCGCGCGTATGTTCCGTTGCAGTTCCCCCAGTCGATCAAGTTACACGAGAGGCTAATTGTCTCTCTCGTGGGTCTCGGGGATGGGCTGCTTAGATTGTCCTGTGGCCTGGAACCAGATGCCCGGAGTAGTGCTGCGATTTCTTAATACCGCTTTTTAAATCATTATTTTGCAAGTTGTCCCGTAAAATGTGGCAAAACAGCTTGTATGAGAAAGTTGAGTGCTGTTTCGACTTAAAAGCTTGCATCCCAAAAATATATGGCTGTAACAAAAACTGCGTTAAAAAAAGATGGTGTGCTGGATTAGTTAAAACGTATCCAATGGTAGGGAGGTATCTCCATGAGGAAAACCTGTAAAAGGCAAATGTAGATTTTTTTTTTCTCCAAGTAAGCAAAACAAAGGCTTCCAAAAGCTGTAAAAGTAAGAAAACACTCAGCCACAGGACATTGGCTCTTAAGTTCAACTGCTCCCAGCTCAACTTCTTCAACATGTGAGAAGGCGAACATTTCTTTAAAATGTTTTCGACCCTCCCCAAAAAAAAGTATTAACTATTACTTATTGTTTCTCCTCATTTCCTCCTTTCCTACTGTGTGTACTTCTTTTCTGCCGACCGCTTGCGTGCTTGGCCCTGCGTATCACACAACTTTTCAATGCATGCCGTTAAGATTTAATGGTGTTCTGAGGATTACACCACAAACTAAATTATGTTCCAAGTCTGAGAAGCAGAAAACCAATCAGCTGTTGATTATTATATTTCTATATTTTTTGGCTGGCGATTGCACACGATTGAAAACACCTGCATTGTATCCCGCCCCGTACTTCGTCCAGGTCTTTAGCCATGAACCAGCTGCTGATCCCAGAGGCCTACATCATTGGTGCCCAGCCTCTGTGCAGCCAGTTGGCAGGTCTCTCGCAGGGCCAGAAGAAGCTGTGCCAGCTTTACCAGGATCACATGCAGTACATCGGGGAAGGTGCTAAGACCGGAATCAGAGAATGCCAGTACCAGTTTCGACATCGGCGTTGGAACTGCAGCACGGTGGACAACTCTTCTGTCTTTGGACGGGTCATGCAAATAGGTACATGAGATGGAGGATACAGACATTTTTGGAAACATACAGTATATACACATCCAGTGGCTGGCTTGGCTGCCATTTTTTTTACTTTGTAACAAACCAGAAAATGAGGTTTACACACTGATGGATGGGCGACTATGTTAAAAATCAAAGCATGTGTGTGTGTTTGACTTAAGCACAGTATGTTCTGATCTCATGCAAACTAGCAGAACTTTACGAACCATGCTTGGAGAAAACCACTAAATATTGTCTTTGGAAATATGCCTGCTTCTCAGGAAAGCAAAAAGTTGACGTCAAGTTTTATTGATCATAATCTTCCAGATGGATCATAATAAATCTAGGCAATATGGTTATGATGTCAGCAGTGTTCCTCAGTTTAGAATTGTGGTGGGATTTCTTATTAGTTGTTTGTGACAAGTCTTGGACTACAATGATCTGTGAATGAAGGCACTGAAATTGTGCACCGCAAGGTCAATAATTAGTGTTATTTGCAACAGTTTATCCTTCCAGGGATACAATGCTTCTTTTATGCCGGATACTACATAGTTTATTAAGCTTGAAAATGCTGTCACAAGTATGAAAAGTGTGGATAATCCAAAGAAACTAGCTACAGTTTACTGTCATGGAACTATGATGTCACAAATCTTACCCAGTGGTGTCTTGAGATGAGAGTGGCTGGAGTTAGGAAGTTTTCAAGAAAGGAGCCATCATTGAGAATTTCAATTGTTTTGATTTGACTTGCCAATGTGAACATGAGATACAATACCTGAGCGAATTCAACTTCGTTACCAGAATTTGAAATATAGAGGCTTGAGGCGTTTTTTTTTCTTTTCTTTTGGGCTCGCCCTTGAACAAAGGTATATTATATGCTCTCTTATCAATCACCCCCATGTAGAATTTTTTTCTGTAAATTGAACTCCAAGCAGCGCTCAAGAAGTTTAGTGATACAATGCCTTGCTCATTTTCTTCGGGTGGTTTGAAGGCAGGGCAGAAGCGAAATAGAAGACACTTGAGTCTGTCAACAAGTTTGACAAGAGATGAATTTATAAAGTAAGGCATTTGGATAATAAATACACGCCTCCCGGATCCACTCCTTCCGGGATACTGTAGAACTCAAACTTTCAAACAGTTTTCTTTCTGAAACCGCTCCTTTGTCGTTGTTGATGCCTTGCTTTTGACATTCGATGCAGGGTGCCTTTTTCCATTCACGTCTTGACAAATCTTTTCTGTTTTTTTTCATCCCCCCCCTCTCTTGTCCATCTGCTTTAGTCGTTAGAGAATGTGCTGCTTGGTGCTGAGGTTTACTGAGATGTGCATTTCCACTTTGCATCGGACGCGTTCTACGTTTTTGTCAGCTGTTTCTTTAACGGGTTTTGTCCAGGTCGCTCCTCAGTTTTGTTCCTTGGCCACGATGGTGACTGCCAAAGTGCCGAGGTGTATTTTAAGTTGCTTTCTCTATAGGAAATAATGATGTAGGGTGGGGTTTAGTGGGCAAAACCCCCAGAATCTGTCATTCGTGACAATGTGAAAGAGACCTTGTGGTTTTCCATTTGAGGAAACGCTCAGCTCTTTGTGGGGGGAATTCTTTGTCACCGGAGGGCGCTGTGCACGGTCTGGCTCAAGCCCAGCAATAACAAGCCAAATTCCACTTTCACCATGTTTTGATGAAAGCCCTGCTCTACTGATCAGGTGTTCTGTAATAAATCCCATTCCAGTGCCACTGCAAACGTAGGTTAATGCGGATCTAATCTAATCCGTTTGAAAATAATTCCATTACATGGAATCAATTGTTGCCACTAGTTTTTCACGCTAAAATTCTTAATTGTTTGTGCACAGGCAGTCGTGAGACCGCCTTCACCTATGCCATCAGCGCTGCAGGGGTTGTCAACGCAGTGAGTCGTGCCTGCAGAGAGGGGGAGCTGTCCAGCTGCGGGTGTAGCCGTGCCGCTCGACCCAAAGACCTGCCCCGAGACTGGCTTTGGGGCGGTTGCGGAGATAACCTCAACTACGGCTACAGGTTCTCCAAGGAATTTGTGGACGCCCGTGAGAGGGAGAAGAGCTATCCCAAAGGCTCGCAAGACAGCGCACGGCTTATGATGAATCTTCATAATAACGAGGCTGGAAGAAGGGTACGTGCACAGACACACATCCAAGGCTCTTTTTGCTTCTGAAACATCGCGGGCAATAACTCTGCGCACACACACCGGCATTTTGAATGCGTCCAAAAGCCCGAGCTGGAATCGAGACAACCCAGGTCAATCACATTCAACAACTCAGTCTACCCTCCCCTGCGGGTCTTTAGATGTGAAGCGTAGATAGCATCGCTCTGTCAGTTCTGGGGTTTCGTTTTCCTCTGCAAATATCTTGAAACCACCTCAAAGCACACATGGAGCCAAGATATCTGTAGCCAGCCCATTCTTTCTCGAAGACTGGACCGTGTTTTATTCTCCTTTGGGTTGTATACATGCGTACGGAGCTTCACGGCAGATGTGTGACTATAGCATATGTCATCCATGTAGTGGAAGTCGGGGTTTACTAACGTTCTCCATGAGTGCATTCACGGTTGATCTCCTTCTTTTCCGACAGACCGTGTCTGACCTTGCCCACGTGTCCTGCAAGTGCCATGGGGTGTCTGGCTCATGTAGCCTCAAAACCTGCTGGCTGCAGTTGGCCGACTTCCGCAAAGTGGGTGACGCGCTGAAGGAAAAGTACGACAGCGCCGCAGCCATGAAGCTCAACTCGCGCGGAAAGCTGGTGCAGATGAACAACAAGTTCAATCCCCCGACAAGCCACGACCTGGTGTACATCGAGTCTAGTCCAGACTACTGCCTGGGGAACCAAAGTACCGGTTCCCTGGGTACAGTGGGGCGTCTTTGCAACAAGACCTCAGAAGGCATGGATGGGTGCGAGCTTATGTGCTGCGGTCGCGGCTACGACCAGTTCAAGGCTCAGTTAGTGGAGCGCTGCCACTGCAAGTTCCACTGGTGCTGCTACGTCAAATGCAAGCGCTGCACCAAAATCGTAGACCAATTTGTCTGCAAGTGAGACTAACAAAGAGTTGCAGACGATGGCGCTACATCTGTGTGAGCGAAGGAGTTCAAGACAAAGTCAAAGGAAGAGAGAAACTATATAAATTATATTTATAGAGTTAAACAATTATGCCATCGCAAAAAGACTTGACCGCCCCACCCACAATAAAAAAAAAATTAAAAAAAAAACGTGTCTTCAGGAAAGGAGAGTATCATGAAATATTTATTTTGAGATTGTTTTTATTTTGGCCTAGCTAGTTTTTAACTCCCTACAAGTGCCCTGAAAGGCTGAAAATACCAAACCCCTTCTCGACAACTCAATCAGTTCCACAAAATATTTCTTACGTGAGGTTCGTCATATGGATAACAAAATTGGACTGCGCTTGCCATATTTCCGAGAAAAAGTAGCGTGTGATACTTGACGCAGAGTTGACTTCAAGGTTCTGCTTTGTTGTATGGCTGCATTGACAGGAGAATGCCTGTGTTGTATGGATGGATGTGTTTTCACGGGCCCGCTCCCAAACTAGCTCTCACGTCCCCGATTCCAACATCTTCACTCTCAACACGTGGAGCGTGAAGGGTCTATTGGGTTGTATGAGGCTGTGGAGAAAAACGGGTTCAGTCAGAGGACGGTTTGGGGGCCGAGCTATTTATTAAGCTCTCCCTGAAGCCTAAATGATCCGCAGGTGCTGCAGAGGCCCTCCACCATTATGCACTTTGATACAGAAGCTTAAACCTGTCTATGTGTCTGTTGGGCTGTTTTTTTCTTCTTCTCTGCAGTGCATCAGTTAATATAGCATTTTTATAGCCAACACTGTTTTTCCATAGTCATTCAGATTATTCATTTACCATAGTCTACAATACATAACTTGGTTTGAGTATATATGGGCAATTTTTTTATTACAATGGTGAAATAGTCCATGTTCTGTGTATATAATATGTCTATTCAACTGATCAGTTAGTGTATTTATTTTCCTTAATCAGATCCATTCTAGCAGCAAAACATCACTTCTTTAGTTGGACACTCTATATGTGGATGTCACTTTTAAAATGTATCACTCGCTCCCACTCCTCTTCACGCTTTTTGCAAAGGGAAATGCACCTTATTTGTCCACTCACACTTTTCCTCTCACCTCTGGTTGTATTTTCACATGTTTCACTAACCGGATGCTCCCGTTCCAAAGAGCCACACATTTTCAATACCACTCATTAGGCCACTTGTGAAGCAAACTTTGTCCACCAGTCCAACTAAATTTATGTATATTTATACGCTTACTACTTCAATTTGAGGTTTGTTAAACTTCATGTGTAATAGCAAATATTTTGTTACTTTTTTTTTCAAATTGGCTCAATGCTCTACTTTGTTTCAATAAAATATATAAAACCAGAATATTTACTCATCTTTGGAAAGTTGTCTTTTTTCAAAAAATATATATATATATATATTTTTTGCCTTGGCACACATTATGACTGAGTGCAGGTTCCATTCAATTGGCCTCCTCATCTTCAGTGAGATATAAGGTATAAGTTTTTTCCTTTTCCACTCCCTTTTGAGTGTAAATAATGATTTTGAAGAAATACTGCGTCTTCTATGTACACTCTTTTTTTAAAATTCATTTTCCAGAACCGCTTTATCCTCAGGATTGCAGGGGGTGCTGGAGCCTATCTCAGCTGACTTTGAGCCAGAGGCGAGAGACACCCTGTAACTGTGGCCAGCCGATCGGAGGCCACAAGGAGACAAACAACCATTCACGCTCACACTCATACCTAGGGGCAATTTAGTTTCCAATCAGCCTACCATGCATGTTTTTGGAATGTGGGAGTAAAACCGGAATACCCAGAGGAAACCCACGCTGGCCATGGGCAAGCATGAAAACTCCACACAGGTGGACCGACCTACCTGGATTTGAACCCAGGACCACAGAGCTGTGAGGTCAACATGCTAACCGCTCAACCGCCGAGCCGCCTTCTATGTATACTTGAGTGCTCAAAATAAACTTAATCAAATATTGACAGTCCAAACTTTATGATAGGATTGCTGTGCAATGAGGAAGGATTTGATGGAGAAGCATTAATGTCTTGGTTATGTTTATTTTACAAAACGTTCAATAATCTGCTGACAGTGGGTCAGTAAATGCAACCATTAATCATAGTAGTATAATAACTCAGGGATTTGGGGGAGCAGGTTTAAAAATGTTTCCTGGGCCTGGTCAAATTGCAAGAGGTTAAAAGAACAGGAGAGAAGGTCAGGTAACCAGAAACAAGGGATTACACAAACTGGCAAAGTAGAGCCACACAAAATGTGGGGAAAAGAAAGTGTGGCTAAAGTAGTATTTAATATTGTATTATTGGTGAAGACATGAGATTTGTCTCAATTCAGGGGCAGAACACTTCGTAGGCAGCTCCCAATGTCGTAGAAGAAGGGTACTGTACTACCCTGCCGATGGAGGCGGACGCTCATTGGTTACCAAATTAGACGCTCTAACCTTCGATGTATTCCCTGGGGCAGGGGTGGCCAAGTCCGGACCTCAAGAGCCCCTATCCAGACTGTTTTCGATGTCTCCCTCTGCCAACACACCTGAATCAAATAACCGGGATCAGTATGAAGCTTCTGGACAGCTTGCTGATGAGTTGATCATTTGATTCAGGTGTGGTAGAGGAGGGAGATATGGAAAACAGACTGGATAGGGTCTCTTGAGGTCTGGACTTGCATATTTTTTCACCTACACAAGATACAATCACAACAATACACAAATGCTTCTTACAAACTATCGAGAATTGTCTTTTACAGTTTATGCTCCAGCTGTTTTATGCGATTCACTGAACTGGATCGGTGCACTGTGCCCAAAGAAGCGTAGCAAAATGCCCAATGAAAATAAATATCGTGCACACCTTACAACAGTTTGTCAACATTTCAAAATGTGCGTATCCAGCTCTAACGACAAGCGTTCCTTGCAGTGCTTCAAGCCAGCATGATGCTTGTAATATCACAACAAACTCCAGGTGTGCAGTGAGCTGATGGTGGAGGAAACCTGACCCTTGCAGGTGCCCAGGTACCCACTATGCTCAACTTCACGGTTTTTGCTTTCAAAATGTTGGAGTGAAAATGTGCACGGCTGTGAAAATATTTTTGTGGCTACTCTCTGCAGAACAACACTTTCTTTTGCAGATTGTGGTCACGGGGCAAAAGATTTGGCCATTGTACACATAATTTTACTCCACCGCAACTGTACGCACACATTTCACAGAACAAGCGCATGTTCTAATTTGGAACTTAGCACAGAGCAGTTTATCTAAAGAGGCCTACAATTTGTATATAGTATTGTATGTTTTTTTGTGCTTTTAAGTTTCAGGTTTCCATTCAAATCAACCAAAAGTCACTTCCGTTAAATATTATCCATTGTTTCTTATTCGATTCAAGGTTGCCATGTCTTATTATCAAACCCATGTCGGTGACAACTTTTACACCTTAATAGAATCTCAAAGCAGAACACCTGGTTAAAACACATACAGTTCAAGTTAATACATGCAAACCCCACATAAACCGTAAAAAGTGAGACATTGAGATTCCGCCAACGTTTTGAAGAATGATTACGTGACGAGTTGTGTTTTCTTAAAACCAAGGCTACATGCCTTGGCTGACCACTGCTTTTTAAGATGGCAAAACTCTTTGACCGGTCTTCATGCAAGGGTAAACAGTGAAAAGGGAACAAATTGATGAGGTACATTTACACCACAATTTTCCTATCTGAAATATGAAACTTTGGAAACTCATGAAACTATTTTTTTCAAACTGGTCATATAATAGCAGGGTGAATTCCTAGGCCCATATGAGTCTTCTTACTTTCAGCTTATGTTGCCACATTAAATCACAGCTACATTGTGCATAGCAAAGTGTCATTGGCCAGAGCCACGGCATGCCATAAAAACACACACATTTTCTATTGATCTGGGCACTTTTTGCTCGAGAAGTGAATCCATGAGCTGTCAGGTTGAACAGCTCTGGCAAAGCTCAGCCTTCTAGGCCAAAGCTGGGTTGCTCCATTCCAAGGTTCTTACTGTAAAAGTTGCATGGCTACAATCGGGCCAAAATGAGTGTGCCCCGCATTGCTCCATTTAGAACTATTTGGGATTGTGGTTGTGTGTTTTAAAGGGCCGCCGCACTGTGACGTTGCAAATGGTCTGGATTGGATCAGAAAAACGGCCTGGTGCCACACAGCTGCCAGCTTTTGCTGGCCTCGCTGCCAGTTCTATCCCAGTGCCCCTGCCACCCCCCTCTGAAAACCACTTGCACCACAAGTTGTTTCAACAGGGCACAACACCGGATGAAAATAGAAATGTTAGACAAAGAGGTCACAGTGTCTCAATGTGCTGTGACTGAGACTTTTGTCCTTGCATGCAGTGAACAAATACATCATTTGCATGTACGTAAGAGCAAAGGAAGAATAGTCTGTCATATGAATGAAATTTGCTTCAATCACTGTTCTCGTCTTTGCAAATGTTCGCCAGAACTCAGTTAATCCTATTCTAGGTCAGAACGTTTATCCCCAGACCCCCATTGCTCTTTGATAGACACAAATGTTAGCGTGCGCACATGTCAGTGAAAACTACAAAGCTGAATAAATGATATTGTATGAGGTAATTGCAAAGTGAAAATGGCAACGTGCAGAATAGCCTGTCTGTGTGCGTGCGTGCGTGCGTGCGTGCGTGCGTGGGTGTGTGTGTGTGTGTATGCGTGCGCAATGAAATAGCAGTGTTGCAGCTCATCTCACATTATTGCTCACAGATGTGCAAAGATAATCACATTCATAGGGGATGATTCCAATCTGTTATTGCATATTAAATGTCTGGTCGGTCGTTTTGTCAAGTGACATTTTTCTTTCCAAGTGTGCCATAATTGAATTTACAGAATTTGGATGACCAAGGTAAACATTCACAGTTGCATGTCCTCAACTTTTGGACATATGATCTTTTCTTCTCTTACAGTAGAATGGACACAAGACGTTAACTTTCGTAATACGAATTTAACAACGCCACAACTCAGAACAGCTTTGAACATATTTATAATTAAACGGGTTTCCCCTTGATGTGGCAGAGTTCCAGTTGCTGACCTCACATGAATTGAATTTGGATTTCACATTAAAATCCTTATTTCAAGATGGTAAAATGATTAATCAACACCTTTTTGACAGGTCTCTTTGTACTGTGAAAATTTTAGGCATCATCTGGACATTAATCAATAGGGATCTTCATTGTAAAAATGCAAATTTTACCTTTAATCACTAACTAGCGAGCGAACCATGACACCAAGAGGCAGCTGTTGCGTTCTATAAAATGTCAAATTACATGAACAGTGTCATTCCACTAATTGTAGGATTTTTTTCTTTACAGAGAGGAAACAGTAGAGGAAGAAAAAGGACAGTGATTGATGATCTTTGGTTCTCTCAGATGAAGTCAGTACTCACATTAATGAAGCATAGCATTGGAGTGTTGAGGTTTGGTGGGAGCTTGGTGAGCTTGGCTTCTGGGACCAGTCAATCAGCAGCAGCAGCAGCAAGTAAGCCGCTACTCACTTTTAACATGTTATAACGATTAGTAGATGACAACAATGACAAGAACAACTACCTGGATTTCTGTGTAGATCATTCAAACAACCATTGCGATTTGTTGGGCAATTTGAGTGTATTGTTAATCAATACTAAGTAAAGTAAAACAAAGCAGTAAATGAAATTGCATCCAAGACTCTGATAGCCAATGGAATAACAGGCATCTATTTTGACATCTGCATCGTAACATTTGATCATTCATTAGATGAAACCCAAAAAAATATATTGGATATGACAAACGTGGGTAAATGTAATGGGTTTTGATTGACCTTGTATGGTTGTTTTAAAAGTGGTTAGAACTCTAGAAGAAACATGAGCTTTTGATATAAACTAATAATGTAAAAAAAAAATAGCTCCATCATGAACCTGAGTAAAGATGAACCCCTCCTCTGTTTCTCCACATTAGCTGTGTTGAAAGCAAACAGTCAATTGACATCATAGCGGTGTAGTCATGAAGTTGTGGAACGGAGAGCTATGTCATTGCCAATGTTATTATTAAGGATTTCCGTTCATCCGAAGAGGTCACACAGCAAGCATTTGGACACAGACAAGAAGACACATTTGCTCTTGTTTGAGAAAAAAAAAAGAAGAAACCACTGGATATTTTCCCATTTCTTTTTCTCAAAAGTCTTTTTCCCACACAAATGACACTGGCAAGTCAGCACCACCATTAAAAACGTGAAAAGGGTGTTTAGGCAGGGCTGGGGCATTTGTAGTTAATGAATACAACACTACGAATGGAAAAAAAATGACGTGGATTTACACATAATCTCTCACTAGTTCGGATTAATGTTTCCTATTTTATTTCCAGGTGGGGATTTACCAGCTTTACTTTGACAACTGAAATTTTAAAAGAATATTTTTTAGAATAAAAAAATGGTTGATTGGACTGTTTAGATCTGAGTGCAGATGAGGAAAAAAAAAGATGAGAAAAAGTTGTTCAGACAAACAAAGATCAAAGTCCTGTTCTGGGGATCTACTTTCCTTCCCGAACAATATCAAGTCCAGGAAATGGTGAGTAAAAGTATGTTTCCGATTAAATACACCCTTCATATGTCCACTCACATTAAAACATGACCAACAACAGTCAATCAACACAGGTTTGTTGGATGTTGCTATTAGTTAACCACAATTGTTTGCGGTGGACATTGCACAATCTAAAGTTCAAATCAGTGCTACAGCGTTCAGGGAACAATTTTCAGCACACCACTGCCTGCAGCTACATGATGTGAGTGGGACTTTTTCCCCTTACAGCTGGCACAGAATTCAAAACAAGACATAAATCAGCACTCCGTTGCCATGTTCTGCTTTTCTCTAATGTAATCAAATTGCAGGTGCCGTAAAATGCAATAATTCGCTCTTCAACATGAAAAATACTTGGAAAAATTACAGCCTACTACGTGGAGCAATAAAAAGGAGTATTTACTGCTTTGCTAATTGGGGATAAAACTATATATGCTCCTAATGAAACAATTAAGCAACTCCACTCAATCACAAACTATTTTTATTTTGCTAGTAATACAGAGATATAGAGAGAGATATTTGAAATGGGCTTCTAGCACCACACTTGTTGATGTTTATATTGTGCATCTTTGTGTTTGTCTGTGTGAATGGCTCAAAGCGTGACCAGACGTTTCGTCGAAAGACGTTTGGTCCCCGGACGTTTGGTACCCGGACGGTTGGTCGACCGGACGTTTGGTAGAACGGACGTTTGGTAGAACGGACGTTTGGTAGAACGCACGTTTGGTAGAACAGACGTTTGGTAGAACGGACGTTTGGTCGCCGGGTTCACTCGCTGTCAAATTATGACAGAGTTTACTGTTGCTATTTTGATATTAGATATTTAGATATTAAATTCTCTCTCTCTCTCTCTAATGATTAGAATTTTGAGAGCTGGTTTCAACAGTAACAACCCGGCGACCAAACATCCGTTCTACCAAACGTCCGGTCGACCAAACGTCCGGTCGACCAAACGTCCGGTCGACCAAACGTCCGGTCGACCAAACGTCCGGTCGACCAAACGTCCGGTCGACCAAACGTCCGGTCGACCAAACGTCCGGTCGACCAAACGTCCGGTCGACCAAACGTCCGGTCGACCAAACGTCCGGTCGACCAAACGTCCGGTCGACCAAACGTCCGGTCGACCAAACGTCCGGTCGACCAAACGTCCGGTCGACCAAACGTCCGGTCGACCAAACGTCCGGTCGACCAAACGTCCGGTCGACCAAACGTCCGGTCGACCAAACGTCCGGTCGACCAAACGTCCGGTCGACCAAACGTCCGGTCGACCAAACGTCCGGGGACCAAACGTCTTTCGACGAAACGTCCGAGTAGTGGCTGAATGATTGTTCGCTGACCTGCTTATTGTACTGCTGCACTGACGGCCACCCCTCAGCTGCCATTTTGGTATCTAATTCACATGAAAGCTGATGGAAGTTTGTTGGAAAATGGCCCGGCATCATGACAGACTGGTGGAGAGCCTGATGCTCCAGCCTCTGGCTTCAGGCCTACAGGCTTACAGGCCCGAGGCAAGAGCTTGACAGGGGCCCAGCAATAAAGACCTGATGAATGTGTTCTGGCACAAGCGCGTTTGCGTGTGTGGGTGTATGTGTAAGTGTGCACGTACTTTGAGAGCCCGTAAAGATTTAATATATTGTAGCTTCAGAGAAAAATTGTCATGGTGCCATGTCTTAACTTATCTTTGAATTATAGAAAATAATAACATTGATAAGAATAATTATACTCCTTCTACTAACATAATGATTATGATAGCAACTGGATGAAAATAGCACAGATATCTTGATTTCAAAAAGAGGTCCAGTTATTACGTTTAAAATAAGTCAATATTAAGCATAATTGCTAAGATTGTCTTTGTTTTTTCAATTTAAATAAGTTGGGCAGAATAAGAGTATATACTTAAAAACAGGGCCGCTCATTATGTCAATCGCGATCTACCAGTTGGTAGACAATAAGATTTAATTCAGTCTGTTGGATTCCGTAGCTAGGCTATTATGAATTAGGCTTGTCTGCAGTCAAAAAATAGTAACAATTAAGTAAAGATAGTATGTTGATGCTAATATTCTGAACACTGCATCATGGCCTAAGGTAGCTCTGGTCTTGTGTTTGCCACGGATTTCGCATCTTGTTCAAAAGAAAGCAATTTGGCAGGTAAGAGCCGTTATTTCTTTAAAAATATTCATCTTTTACATTATTTGATCTTGATTTTTACATTAACCTGATTATGATGTTCAATGGCTTTGGCTCCTCTTTTACTCCTCAGGTTGCGGCAAACAAGAAGCAGACCAGTAAAACCATTCACCCATCCTTGCAACAGCTTCAGCACAAGCGTCAAACGTGAAGCAGAATGGCACAAATAGCTCACTGTCTACAGCGCAGACTCTCCCGAATGTCTGCAAACGACCTTAGAGGAAGTTTTTAGAGAGAGTGTAGAGCATTTTTGGGTCCACGCCATCTACATAACATTGGATTGTATTTCATTGCGCTGTACCTACTGAGGGAAACGATTCTAAAAATGTGACCGATGGGACAAAGTGCTGAGTAGTCCTGGAAAATGTGACGTGAAAAAAAACTGAAGCACTTGTATGCGTGTGAGCTTGAATTTTATAGACTTTCTTGTTGTAGATGCATGAGTGGTTGACCCACACATGGGTTTATGTGAAAGCACATTGAAGAGTTTGTTGGATTAAGATATTGAAGCTTGCAAGAGTCTAAAGCTGCAGGTGTTTTCAGTCAGACCGTGGTTTTCTAGTCCTTACCCAAAGGGTTTCATGAGACTGATGGTCCTTTTAGACTTTTTACCTCTGCAGCGCAACTCCAGAGAGATTAAACTACTGCAAGTCACAGAGGCCTTTTAACCGTTCAAATACAGCCTTTTTCATTTCTGCAAAAAGTTACGTTAATGCTGTAGTATTTACAGTATCCCCATGGATGCCATAAAGTCACAGCGCCATCAAATGCTTCCTGCCTTGCTGTAAAGTTCAGAAAACATAACACACTTGTAGCAATAATTCAACCACAGTGCATGCCTTCAACCATAGATAATTTTGAGCAAAGAGAAGAAAACATTGTTACAGACATGGGAGGAGGACGTGGTTATCCTGTACACTTGTAATGTATGGCTTTTCAGCAGAGCAGTTGGCTTTGAGACAACACAAATGGCTCTGCTACATGGACAGGCATGTACACCCACAACCACAAGTGTGCAGCATGTAGGCGGGCACGCCTCACATGGACAGAGACCGATGTGAGCCGATGGGTCTGTCAAGCAAAAAGTACCCCTTTTTCAAGAGAAAGCAGGGAACTCAAAAGTGAGAATCCATCTACATCAGTGGTCCCCAAACTATTCCAGAAAAGGCCGCAGTGGGTGCGGGTTTTCGTTCCAACCTGTAAGGGGAAACCTTTCCACCTATCTGGTATCCTAGACGTGCAATCAAACAAAAACTCGCACCCACAGCGGCCCTCTAGGACCGATTTCGAGACCTCTGATTTACATGGATAAAAGATAGCTTTCCTTCAGAAAGAATCCGATGACCATTAGGATCAACGCAGAAACACTAATTAACCCTGGCGCAGATATATAGGTTCATCAGTTTACCATAATTAATGATACTAGTTTTAGAGTGAGCAGATTTCATGTGATGTTTTTAAACGTTCTATTTAGAGAAAAAGTTGTCAATGTGTCTAAAGTGCAAGAGTCACCAAATCTGGTCCTTGAGGGAGCGTATCCAGCCCGTTTTACACATCTCCCTGCCCTACAGCACCCGAATCAAATGATCAGGTCATCAACAAGTTTGATTTGGGTGTGTCGGAGGAGGGAGGCATGGAAAACACGTTGGATATATGGCGTGGGGGACTGGATTTGGGTACCCCTGGTGTAAAGAATGTAACACTGTATTAAACCAATTAATGTCATGCAAATACCCCAAAATGAACATGACTATATAATGATTGTGTTTTTGTGTGTGAAGGTTGAGGTGAGATGGGTCTTCAACAGTTTTCTATATTATGAAAGTCTTCTCTTTGTGGGTGGGTGATGCACATATATAACCATGGGTGTTAACTTCAAAAGGAATTAAAATTGGAGTTCCTTTATTTCCTATGGACTTGCCCTAACCACTAATTGCCCGAGGTAAACCTAAATCCTAATTAAACCCTTCAAAAAGGCTCTGTGTCAAGATTTATAGTTAACAAATGATCATTTTGTCAGATTCGTATGTGAACTGTGTGGTGAATATCTATTATACACTATGCTTGCTTTTGCAATCTCCGTCTCCATTTCTGGCTCCCCATTGCCGGCTTTCTTACCTTCTTATTATGTTTTTCTATTTGTATAAAACGGTGGTCATTTCCTGAGCCAGCATTGACAAATTCAACCTTCAGATCACTCACCTCATTAATAATAACTTCTCCAATACGCATATATGAATCTCAATTTCTCTTCAGGGACCCACAGACATGCAACCACAGGCTGAGGACGGAAACTAAAAAAATATGCTATGACTTTAAACCTTGGCAAACTCACGTTTAATAGACTACGTTATGATTTTAATTATAACCTAACCTTCAAGTGGCGAGCTACAAGTGCTATACAGATGAGAACACCAATTAACTGGCTCCACCAGCCTCACGCCAGACTATGGATCTCCAAAAATCAAATGGCATCATGACTTCGCTGCAAAGCATATACGTCAGTGGCCAACGTGAGCCTGCTGTGATGTCATGTCCCTTAAACGCTGCCGCCAGTTATGCTGAAAGAGTGCAGGGAAGAATCACATGTCCGTCCACTGTACATATGAAGGTGTAACGTACTAATGAGCACGTACAGCACACAGGAGCGTATTGTCTTCAAACGAATGTGTATGTTCTGCTCGCACAGACAGATTAACGTGAGGGAGAGCAGGACAGCGCACAGGCCTTTGGTCGACCTCAACAGCGAGCCTTTGGAACATCCAGCAGTCGAAAAGGTAA
The DNA here is from genome assembly GCF_051989625.1 of Stigmatopora argus. Taxonomy (NCBI): domain Eukaryota; kingdom Metazoa; phylum Chordata; class Actinopteri; order Syngnathiformes; family Syngnathidae; genus Stigmatopora; species Stigmatopora argus. The sequence goes on from NC_135387.1 coordinate 21,292,631, forward strand.
TGACCGCTGAAAGAGGGGAAAGATAGGGGGATGCAGGGGACAACTCTGTAGAAATGTTACACTGGAAAAATTATTTTGATGTCTGGTTTTGTGGTCTCACCCTTTCCTTGCTTCTACTGCAAGGCTAATAAGGTGAACAAGCAATATGTGGAGACAATTCAGAGTGTTCAACCAGTCTATCATGCATGTTTTTCGAATGTGAGAGGAAACCAGAGTACCCAAAGAAAACCAACAGAGGCACGGGAAGAACATGCAAACTCGACATGGGAAGATCGGAACCCACTAGGGATTGAACCCTTGATCTAATGTGTGTAAAAAGTGGTAAATACTTTTAAACGGTCCTGTCAGTTTGATTAAGATATGGCTAGTGTAGTGTTGTCTGCATGCCAACATAAGACCCGTCCATACATACATGCCTGCTAATGTGCCAAAATATTTAGTCCTGTCCACACTGACCTCATACAGGCTTGGCTGCGGCAGCTCTCCAGCTGAGGTATAAAGATACAAATCAAACATGGCAGATGAACATGAACCCACACACAGCAATTCATGCACAAATAGACTTTTATAAAAGCATAAAATCACCACACTAAGGCCAGAAAGACCATGCAACAAAAACAACCCTCCCATCCATCATCATCATATGCTAGCATTTCTATCAGGAATGTAGATCCACTTTCTGATTTCGTATACCCAAACTATGGCAAGAAATTCCATTTTAAATTTCTTGAAGGTAGCCAGAAGAAAAACTAGGGTCGCAGGTTTACGGTGATTTTTCTGAGAAAAATGATGCAGTAAGTTTGACGCTCTCTCCATCGCTCCCCTGAACTCCCAACCTCCTTACTTCTTCCCTTGCTATTCTATTTAGCCACTTCCTGTTTGAGGGGGGCAATGTGTTTCACCACTCCAACTATTGTTCTGCTTACTCACCAAAGCGGACTTTTGGACTTGACAAGCATACAGTACATTACCACTACAAAGAGTACGTGGGATATATTAATGTTTAAAAGTCTCTCATTGCTTGTTTTCAGAAAACCAGAGGGGAGCGCCAAAAATATTCCTGGTTTATTTTACTAATGTTTGGCCGATGAAAACAAGAGTTATTGTGAACTAAGAATGTCATACTTTCACTGTTCTCTTCTTGTTTCTGTCACTTTGCCCTCACATATTTTTGGGGGGTGAAATGGGTGAGCAAGTAGGCATGCACCAATGATCAATTAGTAATTAGATTCGAGTCTTAAATTCAGTTTCGAACCAGATCTTTCTATTCATTCATTCATTTGTGTGAGTCGATTGTTACGTAAATTTTGTCAAGTTTTAAGATGATTGACGAAGAGGTTCGAACCGGGATTTGAATCGCGTTTTGCCATTCGTTTCACCAGTGCATTCTCTTTCTAGTTTTAGTAGACCCTATATTGTCTTGCGTTGTTATTACAACGGTATTTTACGGCTTTGTAGTCTAATCTGTCACATGTACAAGTATAACTATGTATCGTAAAGTATCAAATCCATAAATTAAGAAAACCTTCCACAAGTGTTTTTCCCAGTTAAGTTAATGACTCTCTGAATGGTATCGTCAAACCTTAGCAGAAATCCCCTGGCAGTTAGAAACCCTGCAAGACTGCATTGGTTCTCTCTGGGATTTTTCAACTGTGTGTGTGTGTGTGTGTGTCTTTCTGCTCATTATTGCGACTGCAGCTAGAAAGTGTGATGGATGTGGCCAAAGCAAAAAGGATTAGCTAAAAGAGGACAGAGAAGAAAGGATCTGTCAAAGATGCTTAGAGGCCAACGGATAAAAGCCAAATCTCCCATGTCAACAAAAAATGCATTGCATGACAATTATGCCGCGTTATGCACAATCCACACAACATGGAATGTGTAATAGACGTCAGTGAGCCTTTTCGAAAGACAGGATGCCATAAACTTTTTTTCTGAATAGAAAGAGGTTCATGTCACAAGAGATTTCTTTCCTGAGTAAATATGGAGACAGTGAGGCTTTTCAAGTCACCAAGTGGAATGTCGACAGTATCGCTTTTGTGTTTTCCCATCTTGCCTTTACCAATGCATGTTGTGGCCACCGAGCCTGTGTGTGGTCCTGGTGTGGTTAAGCTACTCTGAATCATTTCCATTTAAACACACTATATCTGTAGCCCTCAATCAGTCTTGCACAAAGTCCCTGAAACCCATACTTGAGTAAAGGTACATCTATCTGGAAACAACTCGTGGAATGCTACTTGCCTGTTTCTATAGTAGCAGGTGAATAATAGTCAAAACCAATTTTCCCCACTTCAGTCATGGAGTCAGAGCCCAAAACATGTTTTTCAGTAACAGTACAAATTGATATGGTTTAAGATGGAATTTGCTGTTGCTGATACTGCATACAACATATCCAGCAGCTGATGATGACAACTATACAGTAGTAAACAAACATCTACATTTGAAACAAACACAAAATGATGTAAAAATAAAAGAAACAAGACCCTTCTCCCAAAACACTTACTTTCCATATTTCAGTTGCCTCGTCTAATGTAACATAATTTTGAGTATCAAAGTACACTTGATGTCCAATACATGAACAATTTTACTTAACACAATCTACGAGTTGAATTTAACTTCTACCCAGAAGTACTCAAGGATCACTTAAGGTACTTTACACGAAACACGTACACAATATTACTATTGCAATATTACTTACCCACTCGCTGCTTGTTGTGACTTGAATAGTTGGACATATGTAATCATGCAAAACATGCCATATCAACATTTACTAACAAGTGAAAATATTATTATTATTTTTAAATGAACGATGGCGGGTAATAGTACCTCACAAAAAGGTCAGGTCACTCAAGGAAATGTTCTCAAGATAAGTAAATGTTTAATTTTTATTTATTTATTTGTTTTTGATAACTGTGCACAGAAACTTTGTGAGCATATTTTCACAAGTGATTACTTTTCCTCTGAGCCACTTCTCACCACAAACAACAGTGTGCCGCACATCAGGAATGTGGTTGCTAAACCATAAAATACATTAAGCAATTTTTTTTCTAGCTTTTGATAGACATTTTCTGGGTGTGGCTGTCTTGGCCACAGAATTATGGGGCGAGACAGTCTTGTCAAGATAAACATATAGTACACATTATGCCACGCTGCACATGGAGGCAGGGCAGCAATGCTGCGCTAGTTCTGACAGTAGGCTGTTTTTATTACTTTGTTGTTTTTCCTTGCTGTTGTATTTTGCATTTGATACAAAGTTGTAACTACTCATGGGGTGTCCAAATTTACACAGACATTTTCCTAGAAGCCTGAGGTTAAGTTGTGTTTAAAATTATTCAACCCGCACTGCTCTATAGTCCAACCTAAATTGTTTTCATGTCAATCATTAACATATTAAATAGAGGCCTGAGTGTAATAAGAACAAATATAATTGTGTCACATTAAGTGCGTCGTAGAAAGACCTAAACGCAGGGACGTAATCAAGGATGTGGAAGGAGTGCTCTAACAAAAACTTTAATAACTAAATCAGGAGGGGTGTCAATAAAGTAACAAGGACTTATAATTAAATTAGCAAACCAAATCTGACATGGAAGACATGGGGAAACAAGGAACTTGAAACATGGCGCGGCAACATAGCCTAACGCAGACAAAGCAGGGTAAAGCAGACAAAAGACTGACAAACACAGAGGGCTTAAATAGTCAGAGAGGGGTTGATTACAAAATACACACACCTGATCAGACGAAGGATAGGAAACCATGAGGGACACAATAGGCGAAACGTATACAATAATCACACGGACATCACACACAAGGGGAACGAACACCGTGACCGGACGTTTGGTCACCGGATGTTTGGTCGCCGGACGTTTGGTCGCCCGGACGTTTGGTCGCCCGGACATTTGGTCGCCCGGACATTTGGTCGCCCGGACGTTTGGTCGCCGGACGTTTGGTCGCCCGGGTGAATATAATTTTGAGAGCTGGTTTCAACAGTAGATATTTAGATATTAAACTCTCTCTCATGAATATAATTTTGCTGGTTTCAACAGTAAACTCTCTGTCATGTTGTCAAACGTCCCGCGACCAAACGTCCAGGCGACCAAACATCCGGGCGACCAAACATCCGGGCGACCAAACGTCCGGCGACCAAATGTCCGAGTACCAACGAACACACATCCACCCCAAAACCCCAACTAGATCTAACAAATTGTTGATTTTACAAATCTTAATTCAATCTGTTTCTAAAAAAAGAACCTCAAGTTACGTTCAATATGAATAAAAACAAAAATAATGTTCAACCTGTATTTAATTGAAAACGTTACAAAGAAAAGATATTTGCGTTTCAAACTGTTGCCTTAATTGTTTTAAGCAATCAGGACGCAGAAGCACGGGCATTTTTGTTGGGACCGGGGTCAATTAAAATGGGTTGTGGCAAAGTAGAACACTGTTCTGTGCTCTGACAAATCACGTTTTAAATTTCTTTTTGGACAATTGGGGCTTCATGTATTGAGGACAAAACTACTCAAGTTGTTAACAGTGCTCAGGTGAAAAGCCAGCATCTGCTTCAGTGGTTCTTTCACCTGACTTTGGTGCGGGTACTGTGGGATCGATTCCCACTCGATGGCGGTGTGATTGTGAGTGTGAATGTTTCTCTATCTATATATGTTCCCCAAGAATGAATGGCGACCAGTCCAGGGTGTAGTCCGCCTTTGGCCCGAAGTCTGCAAGAT